>NC_139351.1:89620113-90037613 GCF_055883805.1 Amblyomma maculatum | reverse complement strand
AGTTATAAAGCCAACGTCATCACTGAATCGCAGATTCTCAGGTATTCTACATCGACCCTTATCCCTAGTTGCTCCCATTCCAAGTCTCTGAATACTTCCTCTAAACAAGCTGTGAATAATACTGGAGAGATCGTGTCTACTTGTCTAACATCTTTCTTTATGAAAATTTTGTTTCTTTCTTTATGCAGAACTGTGGTTTCTGTACAGACACGATAGATATCTTCCAGTACTTTCGGATATGGCTCGCCCACGCCCTGATTTCGCAATGCTATGACTGTCGAGGTTTCTACTGAGTCAAATGCTTTTTTGTATTCTATGAATGCCGTGTGTAAGGGCTGGTATGTATATGTATATGATCGATAGTAGAGCACCATTTCCGGAAACCAGCTTGATCTTCCGCTTGGATGTAAGTCTAATATTGTCCTGATTCTGTTAGCGATTACCTTAGTAAACACCTGATAAGGAACAGATAGTAAGCTGAGTAGTCTGTTTCTTCAAGTCCTTTACGTCCCCTTTCTTATGAAATAAGATAATGTTAGTGTTCTTCCATGATTCCGGTACCATCGATGACACCAGGCATTGCGTATACAAGATGATCAGTTTTCCTTGCACGATAGATATCCCCCCCCCCCCCCCGTCCTTCAACAAATCTGTAGTTACCTGACCCTCCCCAGCTACTTTTCCCCTTTTCATAGTTTCCAGACCTTTCTTAACCACGTCCTTCGTCAGTGGCGGAACGTCTGGCTGTTTTTCACTACTACCAATCTCATCCTGGCTACAGTCCTGACTACATTTGTTACTGCATAGATCAGTATAGAACTCCTCGGCTACTTTGACTATCTTGCCCATATTCGTGATGACATGGCCCGTCTTGTGCCTTAGCGCATACATCTGACTTTTCCTATGGCCAATTTCCTCTTCACCGCTTTAAGGCTGCCCCCGTTCTTTAGAGCGTGCTCAATTTCCCCCATGCTTTCCCGAGATAGTTTACCGATATTCTCGCTAACTATCCTACCACGTACTTCCACCACGCACTCAGTAATATCTGAAATTACTGCATTGTTTCTAGGCTAAGGTCATCATCCTCGGTTAACGCTAAATATCTATTCTGTAGCAAGATCCTCCCTCCGCTTCACCACCAATTCGTTGATAGACTTCTCTCTTACTAACTGAATTCTTATCGCATCATGCAAAAGCTTCTAGTATTCGACAAATGGTTCGTAATCGACAGCTTGAAAGCCTGAGGGTTGCTACTGTAAAGCTACTCAATGGCCCGCATAAAACAAAAACTGAATGCTGCATGTATCCACTGGACGTTATGTGAAGGGCGTAGAGCTAGACAGCACCGCAAATGACATGGTCCGAGATTCTTACTACTAATATACATAGCTTAATGGAACTTGAGCTCTCGGAACTTGTCCAGCATTTTCTGAATACTGAACTCGAACTCAGCTATATAAAGGAGGAACCCCGAGCTGTTGGTTAGAGAAACAAAGGCAGTGTAAGAGGAAGAGAGTGAGCCAGATTTCACCTCGTGTTCTTCTGAAGGCCGTGGCGCTCCACATTTCGCACCTTATTAATTGCACATTGCCCCCGAAAAAAAAAACAAAAAACAAAACAACTATCTTGTTTCTAGCTGGATCGCTGTAGCGCATTCGTTGCCATGTCGTGACAGACGTAAAGACCGGCGAAGCTGAAGCATGGGCGTTCAACAAACGTAACGACGCTGTACTGTTCAAAACAAAATAACCGAGTATACAGCAGTTGCCCCGTTAATATTGTTACGGGGATGTATTTGTTAAGACTTGCACTGCGAGGGGCAGAACACGGCGCATAGACTTCAAGGGTCGGGCAGCATTCACACTTTATCCATACAGGGAGCCATCCGTAGTAACGAATCTGAAAAAATTAAACTGAGGGAAACAACTTTTTTATTACAGTTTTATTTGGTGCATGGCGGTGGGCGCTGAACTGAACATTGGGTGAAACCTTAGGAACTCCGAGCGCCTTATTCTGATATTATTTTGCAATGAAGCGATGAAATCTGGAATCCCCTGAGGTCCAACAGACTCGTGAAGGAGATACATGGCTCGATGGCACTCACATCCGCTCTGCGCACCTTTACTTAATCGACTGATAGCTGTCTAATACGGGTGCAGCACGAGGTGCAGCACATAGCACGAGGTGCAGAGCGAGGTGCAGGTAATTTTTTTGCATACGGTAGATAGTGTTCCTGTATATGCCCTAGGGAGCATATACAGGAACAGTAACGGTAGATGGTAAGGCGCGCCACCTGCGGCACCCTGTAAAATATGAAAATACAAAGAAGTGCCACTGCTCAGTCGTTTTAATTGTCGCAATTACGTTAGCTTGGTGCCTGCGATTAAAGCGCCTGAAATTGCTGAAAAGAAATGCTGGAAAGAAAACATCTGGCTCGCGCATTTGAGATTATGTTCTCATTTTCGCCCATGTTTGCGGCGCTCAAGTATAAATGCACCCCGATAAGCTGTGTGCATTTTAAGGTGATAGCTTTAAATGGCTCATACTCGCGGATTGTGTCCGTCCGTCCGTCCGTAAATCTTTCGTTACGTGGGAGGTGGTAGCTGGCAGCTGGCATGACCGAGCACTAACTGAACGTAAGGCTTCCTGACATTACGTTTGGCACGAGCTGCCAACTCGGGTCTCTCCATTCATATGGGAGGGTGATACCATAATCAGTCTGCCAATTGACCCTTGCATTAATGTCAATCCTAGGCCACGCTGGCACGTTCTTACGGCTCGGTTAAAGCGGGGCTTTATATGTTGGCTGGTGGCTTACGCTATCGCATCATCGCAAAGGTGGGAGTGAAAACAGAGAGAAAGGTGCCGTAGTGGAGGGCTTTCAACCACCGCGCGATAGAGGTTTTCTCCTCATCACAATTTAGTAATCTAAAGTGCCCCCCAGAAGTTTTCATTACATGCATTGTCTGGACACAAACTTTCTATTTGAAAGAGGCGCAGAATTTGACCACGAGAAAAACTGCCCATAATTCAAATCAGTTATATTAATGGGACATAACTGTATTAACAAAATGGGCAAGGACCTAGAACTGGAAAAGTTTTGGCAACTCTTCTAAACTGGTTCAACAGATTTTACACTACAGGTCTGTTTTGCACGCATTCCGGGACCTCTCAGACTCCTCAGTACTGCTGTGCACCATTTGGTTAAACGCATATTTTCGCCAGAAAACAATTGTTCGTGTCGCCAACCGAGTGCCTAAATGGTCAGAATTCCTGTTCCACCCTTGCCAAAACTTCTTAGAATAAAAAAAAATAAAGACTCGGGTACTTGGTCTTTAGAATGCGGTTGAAGTAAAGTACCAGCTTCATCTCATGTGTGTGGTCTGGGTTTATTTTGCGGTATTGAATTTTATATCAGCAATATTCGCCATCTAGCCCAACAACGTGTTTTACGGTTTGCTCAGCGCTAGAAAAGGCCCTTGAATATACTTTCTTTGCGGTGCCGATCCATGCAGTGACCTTTCTGGTGCTCGTCGCTACATCGGCGAACGGTACACGTAACACCGACGTCTCTTGCCTTCTCTTCTTGGCTCTCGCCCATGTCTTGTGTTCGTACTCTACACGCCAAGTGACGCGGTCGCTCTTCCACCCCAGCGCGACTGTTGAGACGCTCCTAATCACTGCTAAGCCTACTTCTCGGGCACTTCTTTAGTCCCACGCTTTAGGGCTCGGACAGGGCAGGGTCTACTACCGTTGATTTGTGGCTTGGTTTTTTTTTTTTTTCTGGGATGCGTAACGAGCTTCGCCCCATCTCGGCTACAACTTAAGATCCCCCTGCGCTTACTGCGAGCGTACGTGTGCAGCCAATGGTGGGCGAGTAAGGGGCTGACGGGGGACGGTATATAAAGAGCGGACGCTCGAAAAGGCGACCCAGAGGTCTGGGATACTCAGACACTACAGTGGACAGAAGATCCCGACCCAGTGCAGGCGGTCAAGCCGGAGATCGTGCTTTCAGAAGAGTGCGGAATAGGTAAGTTGGTAGCTGGGACAATTAGGGCGGCTTTTTAGCCGCCATCTTCACTGTTATCGTCACAAAGGCTTATGCTGTGCCTACCCCAGGACAAAGAATTGTCACCATGATTTTAAAATTTGCATTGTTCAGCGTCGGCACTCAGGAGACATATCCATTTCTCGCATGTCCGCTCGCTGTCGACTGACTATCGATGACGTTTTCTTTATCCAGGACTTTGTTAGCTGAAGAGCTGGTAATCTACGTACTGCTGAATCAAATATTCAGTATAAATTTTGTTAAATGAGTGAAGTTACTGCTGAGAACCTAATAAGGCCGCAGTTGTAAGCGGCACTCATATAATAATACTATGTGGGTAAGACGAGCATATTTTCTAACTACAAGCAGTACAGGGAACTCACGTGACAGGTTGTCTGAAAGGGTATTAAACGGCAATTTCGGAGAAAGGTAAGGGACACCCCACGAAAAATTGTGAATTCTTTGCTAAACTAACTTTTTAACTGCAAACGGTACAGTGCAGACACGTCCCCGGTTATCTTAATTCGCTTTCAACGATGATACTGGCTCTAAAACAGGTCATCAATGCTTTCTAAATAATCAGGAACATCCGGAAGAAATTATAAATTGTTTTCTTATACAGCAGATTTTGAAAGAAAGAAAGAAAAAAGATAAAAAAAAAAGTAATTAGTGGGAGCAATGTTCGCATAAATGTATTTGAATATGCAACAAAAGGCAATACGCCCAAATGGATAAATGACTAATGACATTCGGGGTGTAAAATTAAACTAAGGAGTTAAAAACCCAAGAAAAACTGGGGTTCGAGCTGCTGCTTTACCCGCCAAAAGCAGAACAATATACCGACTGCTTCACCAAAGAGGCAATGTTCGGGGCAGCTAATTATGTATTGAATTCTTGCACATGCGCTGAATGAACCCTGGCCGATACCCCACTGTGTGTATGTGCCATATGTACACAATTGAGAATAAATTTTTACTCGTTCGCAGATATATTCTGTTCTCTAGATAGATGGCGCAGTTGGCAGCTCCTGAACTTCTTATTTTTGTGTTTTCTGCATCAACTTATTTTGGTTAAACCATTTATGTGACCACCCGCTAAAAAAATTAAAACCATTATCATCACCATCACTGAGCAGTCTAAAGCTCGCAAATAGGCTGTAGCCGAGACGAACCTTTCCCGGAAATGATAACTGACAGAGAACGGAGAATTTTGTGTACGAGTCTTTCAACAGAGTATTGCGCTTAATAGAGTGGTTACTACAACCTGTCTAGCTCTTGAGCTCATTGACGGTAATTTCAAGCGTCCACTTTGGGGAAGCAAGGTTTTAGTTAGTGGCATCTAAAGATTTGCATATAAGGTATTCCGAAAAGTGCGGTTAATTTCGTTATTTCCATGAGACTTATCTACAGAATTCACACTGAAATTTCACTAATTGCCTCTTGCGTATCTGTAGCGTGTTTTCTGTCGGAAAGTGTACGAATGCTGAGTTACAGAGTCGACAATAGTCATGTGGAACGCTTGATTGTTTTTAGACTTTTGAGAGTATAGCAAGCAAAAATAAAAAAATAAAAAAGATCGAATATTCTGCGCCCAAAACACAGTTTTACTCTATCATTATAATATTGTATGCCACATGCCTTTCATCAAAGCAATCCGCTGAACTTCAGTTTTAGCTCTACCGATGCCTTAACCTCATGCGCTATCTAGCTGGGTATAGCATTGTTGCTTATCTTCAAATTTTAACCAAAGCATCGCGTCTGACTTCCTCTCTATAATCTTAATCTCATCACGTTCGTTCGTAAGCTCCTAGTTGAACGACGTCTTCGTGAATAAATGCCGCGGTTTCAAGCCTCTCTTGCTTTTTCAGCGGACAGTAGATTCCTACATTGGGTCCTCCTACGCCATAATAAGCGTCGCGGAGGCTGCAACAAAAGTATACCTTACTGCGTTACCCTACTGTTCAGTACTGAAGTCATTTATCAAGCCGATGGGAGACTATAGGCGCGCTGTGATCATGAGAGAAACGCTGGCCTTAAGGACCTTGAGCTCGCTGTCACTCTTTTCTTCCCATGAAGGATGACTTTTTCTACCCCCCCCCCCCTTTCTCCGTCTCCACTCAAAGCCTGTTTAGTTCTCTCCCCCCGAGATGAACAGGCTTTCAACCCTTCTTGCACTCCGCAGCGCGTTTCACTATTATATGCAGCGATTAGGAAAGTTTCTCCCGGCGCCGAAGTTAGTGCGCACTTCTCGTACCACAAAACGGACATTGTAGCTTTTCTAAAGCTAAATAGCAACTGTAAAAAACTTTGAAAACTCTACAGAGATCTACAGTGGAGAAATGCGAAAGCATGAGCGTTGGCTGCTCTCTAGTAGCTTCTAGAGTGTCATGACTCAGCACTTTTTAGTGTCATGACATTGATTGAATTACACAAGTAATGAACTGCTTAGTCATGCACAGTGAATCTCCGATCTGACTGACTCATGACAAGTCACTATGACTCATGGCTAAACTACAATGACTCACATGGCGTGATTAAGCATGACATGACATTTATATACCACTTGTTATTACATAACACATTCATAACTACTAGTGTCATCTTAATGTGACGACACGTCATACATTACATTTTGGTTCCATGTTTTGCTTCCGTGTTTTGCGAACACGTTTTCTCAAGCACAGCAAAGTAAGGCTTCCAAACTTTGAAAACACTGCAGAGATCTACAGCGGAGAAATGCGAAAGCGTGAGCGTTGGCTGCTCTCTAGTAGCTCCTAGAGTGTCATGACTCAGGAATATTTAGTGTCATGATATTGATTGAATTTCACAAGTAATGAACTCCTTAGTCATGTACAGTGAATCTCCGATCTGACTGACTCATGACAAGTCACTATTAATCATGGCTAAACTACAATGCCCCTTCATGGATCACTGCCTTGTCGTGGCGGAGGGGCTTGCGAAACTCGATGAAGTCGTGAGCTCTGCTGTGTAGGGCCACCCAAGATAGACAGGTCACGGCAGAGAGTTCTGACAAAATGTGATTCACTGGAGAAGGTAATGGCAACCCACTCCAGTATTTCCTGCCAAGAAAACCCTATGGCCAGTCACAATACCATTATCGATATGGCGCCGGAAGATGAGCCCCCCAGGTTGGAAGGCGTCCCACATGTTACTGGGGATGAGCAAAGGGCGATTCCTAGTAGCTCCAGGACGAATGAAGCGGCTGGGCTAAAGCCAAAAGGACGCTCAGTTGTGGATGTGTCGGGAAGCGACCGGAAAGTCCGATGTTGCAAGGAGATATATCACATAGCAACATGGAATGTAAGATCTATGACGCAAGGTAAACTGGATCTCGTCAAGCGAGAAATGGACAGATTGAACATTGATATCTTGGGTATCAGCGAGCTCAAGTGGACCGGAATGGGAGAATTTAACTCTGGCGACCATTATGTCTTTTATTGTGAGCACGAATCCAAGAGAAGGAATGGGGTCGCTCTCATAGTAAACAGAAGAATGGGCAAAGCAGTGCTAGGGTACAACCTCAAAAACGACCGAATGATTTCACTTCGGATCCAAGGTCACCCTTTCAACATAACAGTTATCCAAGTCTATGCACCGACCACTGCTGCTGAAGAAGCTGACGTTGAGAGATTTTATGCGGACCTACAATGCCTTTTAGACCGCACCCCATCATCAGACGTCGTTTTTCTCATAGGAGACTGGAATGCTAAGGTCGGGAGTGAAGAAATATCCGGAATTACAGGCAAGTTCGGTCTTGGTGAGCCAAATGAAGCTGGGCAGAGGCTAGTAGAGTTCTGTCAAGAAAACAACCTGACCATAGCGAATACTCATTTTCAACAGCACAAGAGGCGCCTGTACACATAGATTTCACCTGACGGTCTGTACAGGAATCAGATCGATTATATTATCTGCCGGCAGAGATGGAGAAGCGCTATACAAGCAGTAAAAACAAGGCCTGGGGCCGATTGTGGCACCGATCATCAGCTTCTTGTTGCCAAAATTAAGCTTCGATTGAGGAAAACGCAGAAAACTAGAAGGCCTTTCAGGTATGATCTGGATCAGATTCCATTAGAATATGCTGTGGAAGTGAGGAATCGATTTCAAGAATTAGATCTAGAAGACAAAGAGCCCGAAGAGATGCGGACTGATGTTCGTGATATAATACAAGAAGTTGCTACTAAGGTAGTTCCAAAGCAAAAGAAATGCAAAAAAGCAAACTGGTTATCTGAAGAGGCTTTGCAAATAGCTGAGGAAAGGAGGATGGCAAAAGGTATGGGGGAAAGAGAAAGATACAAGGTTCTCAATGCGGATTTTCAGAAAATAGCAAGGAGAGATAAGAATGCCTTCCTGAACATACAGTGTCAAGCAGTTGAGGACAACAGCCAATTAAGGAACACAAGAGCTCTGTATAAGACAATGAAAGATATCAAAGGAAGCTTCTGTGCTAAGCTGGGCGTGATAAAGGACAAACGAGGCAAGGACCTCACTGAAGCCTCAGAGATAAAGAAGAGGTGGCAGGAATACACAGAAGAACTGTACAAGAAGGACCCGGATGTGCAAACCCAACATAGGACGGTTGTGATTACTGATCTCGAGCCGGGCATCCTGAATAGTGAAGTTGAATGGGCCTTAGCCAGCCTTGCTAAGAACAAAGCTAGCGGAATTGATGGTATTCCAGCTGAGTTACTTCAAAGCCTCAACCACGACGCTGTTAACACACTGCATACATTATGTCAAAAGATTTGGACAACCCTGCAGTGGCCACAGGATTGGAGGAGGTCAGTTTACATCCCCATTCCAAAGAAAGGCAGTGCCAAAGATTGTTCCAACTACCGCACGATCGCGCTTATTTCGCATGCTAGCAAGGTGATGTTAAAAATCCTGCAAGGTAGGCTGCAGCAGTATGTGGATCGGGAGCTTCCGGACGTGCAAGCTGGGTTTCGCAAGGGCAGAGGAACTAGAGACCAAATTGCCAACCTTCGCTGGATCATGGAAAAAGCAAGAGAGTTCCAGAAACCCATTTACTTCTGCTTTATTGATTATGCGAAAGCGTTTGACTGCGTAGATCACAGCAGATTGTGGCAAGCTCTCCAAGAGATGGGAGTTCCAATCCACCTCATCTGTCTCCTCAGGAACCTTTATGAAGGGCAAGAGGCCACAGTCAGAACTGGGCATGGTCTTACTGATTGGTTTCCGATTGAGAAAGGGGTGAGGCAAGGCTGCATACTGTCTCCCTGCCTATTTAACCTATTTGCAGAGTGCATCATGAGGAAGGCCGGTCTGGACGAGTCTTCAGCTGGAGTGAAGATTGCTGGAAAACGTATCAACAACCTTAGATATGCGGATGATACCACTTTAATGGCAGAAAGTGAAGTGGAACTCAAGAGACTTCTGATGCGCGTACAAGAAGAGAGTGAGAAGTTTGGGCTTAAACTGAACATTAAAAAGACGAAGATCATGGCGTCTTGCCCTATCAAGTCCTGGAGCATCAATGGACAAGAAGTGGAAGCTGTGACAGATTTTCTGTTCTTGGGCGCCAAGATTACCTCGGAAGGAGACTGCAGCCATGAAATTAGGAGACGCCTACTTCTGGGAAAGAGAGCAATGGTTAGCCTTGACCGCCTGGTAAAGAGCAGAGACATTAGTCTGCCAACCAAGATCCGTATAACCCGTGCTATGGTCTTTCCAGTTGTGATGTATGGATGCGAGAGTTGGACTGTGAAAAAGGCTGACCGCCGAAGGATTGACGCGTTTGAATTGTGGTGCTGGCGAAGACTCTTAAGAGTTCCTTGGACTGCCAGAAGATCAAATCAGTCGATATTGTCGACCATAAACCCTGACTGCTCATTGGAGGGTCAAATTCTAAAGTTAAAGCTCAGCTACTTTGGTCATCTGATGAGAAGAGAGGAGTCGCTGGAGAAAGATTTGATGTTGGGAAAGGTTGAAGGTCGCCGGAGAAGGGGTAGGCAGCGAACGCGATGGTTAGATGGCATTCTCGAGGCATTGCAGATGAAGCTATGTGATGTTAAGAAGATAGTGAGAGACCGGAAAGCGTGGCGTGACATGGTCCATAGGGTCACGAAGAGTCGGACACGACTGAACGCCTGAACTGAACTGAAACTACAATGACTCACATGGCGTGATTAGGCATGGCACGACATTTATATACCACTTGTCATTACATATTATATTCATGACTACTAGTGTCATCTTAATGTGACGACACGTCATACATTACATTTTGCTTCCATGTTTTGCTTTCGTGTTTTGCGGACACGTTTTCTCAAGCACAGCAAAGTAAGGCTTCCAAACTTTGAAAACAGTGCAGATATCTACAGTGGAGAAATGCGAAAGCATCAGCGTTCGCTGCTCTCTAGTAGCTCCTAGAGTGTCATGACTCAGCAATATTTAGTGTCATGACACTGATTGAATTACACAATTAATGGACTCCTTAGTCATGCACAGTGAATCTAAAAATTCGTCAGGCACTGTGTCGCTATTGCATAAATCATTTCGCGAACGAGGTATACCGTTGATGAGCCACCTTATCCTCGAAGTAAGTGCCAGTCATTTTTACAATGTAGCAGCGCTAGCTGTACCGTTCTTCCGACCTTGTGATCTAATAAATCACGAGCATGCCCTATGACAGGTGTAGTTCGCTGGCGACATGGCCGGCCACACACTGGTCGTCAATTGTGTGACATCGCGCGACCACATGCATTGACCGAATTGGCAGGAGCCGACAACTCGGGCAGCCCCTTTTAGATGAAAGGATAATATGAGGGTCGAACCCTTCAGGAACTTTGTGTCCCGATTCCGACTAGCCCCCCGCTCGGCCATGTAGGTAAATTCGTGCTATTGGAGGTAGTCTTTTAGATAACCTGGTAACTTGTTATTGTACGCTAATTGAATCCTCAGGGTATATCTGAGATAACAGAGGCACAAATTTTACATGAGCGACATTCCGCAATAGAAGCCACAGAAGGCAGCTTTTAATGCTGGTGCATCATACCCTGAAGGCAGAGCTTATGTGTCATCTTAGTTGTTTTTTTTCGTGCGTCGGAAGCCAACTGCGTCCAGCTTTTCATTCAGTGATGCGGGGCCTTCTAGACTGGACATGCGTCCTGTAAAGATTAATTTCCTTTTCTTTTCGCTTGATCGCGACGTCACCAGTGACGAGAGCAACAGAAAGTGAAGGAAGCGAAGCACCAATGGCCAGCCTCCATGGCAGCGGCGTCGCGTCCAGCCTGCCCCTTCCAAAGAGCCATGCTCATCTGATTCATCACACATCCAGAGCACAGTTCCTTTCTAAAGGCAATAAGCAGCCCCAATTAAAAGCATCGAGCATGACCGACGCGTCGCCATACTGTGTCATGAACGTCAGGGACGCTCCGCCACTACGGCTTATGAAAGTGAGTGGCATCATGGGACTGTTTATTCTAGGACCAGCGTGACGTCTTTCCTCAAAGCTACGTCACCAGGCGCAATGACCGAAGACTAGGAAAGGAGCAAGGAAGATTTTGCACTGCGCTACAACATACGGTCCCTGGTCTGCTGCTAGGTATTGAAAATAGGAAGCGGGGATAAAAAATAGAGAGTGATGATGAGACAAAAACATGCAAGGGGACGCAGCTGTAATTGTCGATATGCGGAGGTTTCTCAATATCAAAGTCGCTACTCTAAAGAATGGTAAATTGTTGTCTTATGACCAAGCTGACCCCAATAGGATTTCGGACTTAATTAAAGGAACTGCAGACTTAAAGAAGGGACGTAGAATTGCACGCTGCTGCCTTTCAGTTGACCGTTCGGCAATTTCCTTTTTCTCATTCTCATATCTGATGATAACCCAAAACCTCAAATCGACTAGCGCCACCAAAGGTCTCCGCGCCATCCATTAGCTGGGTTTCCCGCGCAATTTTATTGATGCGGCCACGTGACCATAGCGCTTCGTCTCGCATCCGAGCGATGACTCTGGCTGTGCGTCGGAGCTGAGAAACGAAATACATTACCTACGCATCTACCTAAGGATCTCTTACTCTCGACTGTTATGCATCTTCACGATCGGCAAAATTTAGCATTGCGAACAACTTTCACGGTTGACTCGCAGTCACATCCCCGACAGCCGTGTTTTACCCCAAACACTCTGTTGTAATGACAAAAGAGACAGCCAGCCGTCTGGTAGATCTTTAACGGTGGTTGCAAAGATAAGAAAAAGCAAGGGCGACTTAAAATCAGATGAATTGCCGAACCTTGCTCGCTGGAATTCACCTGAATAGCCAACGTTTGGAATACGTTGGGAATAGCGTGTCGGCGATTGAAGGATGACAGGTAAATAAATAGTTGGAGGTCAGTGTGACAGGCCTTTAGCATGCAGTGGACGTGATTGGATTGGATTGTAGTGGTACTGAGGCTTCCCTTTTTTTACCAGGTGGACCTCCAGAAAGGTCCTAGCCAAGTCAATTCTCTGCTATGACAGAGTCTGTCCCGCCATGGCGCAACGCCACCAACACTATTTATCTAGTATGCCTTATTCACTGATGGTGATGACGATGGTAACAATGATTAGCTGAGGTCTACGTGCGTACATGTATTTTTTTGTTTGCTTTTTCAGCTTTGGTGCTGCCGCAGTCATGGGAAACGTTCAGCTGCCCGCCTACGGCCGGAGAACTCTCCAGGCGATGACCGTAGTTTTGATGGCCCTCGAGTTCATCTTGGCAAACGGTAGTGATCTACTGAAGTTACATCTTTCAAGCGCAGTTGTACTCGCATAAAAATAGGACACATTTCCATTACTTGTTGACGGGCTTTAACGCGACAGCGGTCTGGAATGGAAATATATGAAAATAGGTTTGGTTCGATTTCGTTTATAGGATTTACATCCGAAAGGGACTCAAGCTATGAGAGATGACGTAGTGAAAGATCCTGAGATCTCAAAATACCTGGGGTTCTTTAACGCGTACTGACACAGGCTTCCAGGTTTTCGCCTCCGTCGATAAGCTCCAGCGCGGCCGATATTTAACCCGCGTCTTTATTTGGTTCAGCAGTCCGGCATTCTTACCACTAAGCCACAACAGCGGGGCTGAAAAGAGAACTTGTAGTGTGAATTGAAGGTCTGTGCACGCTTCAAGCGACTGAGCTTTTGTAAAGTAATTAGTTTTACATAAAGAAAAAAAATTCATGTTTTAATCGAGCTTCTAATTCACGACGTTTGGTCGCTATGCCAGGCACACTAATTGCCACCCAGGCACGACTGACTTAGCTAAGGTACGCCGAGAGATTGCATGTATTTTGTGTTGGCTTAATTGAAGCCTAATATTGTGGTAATATGGACGAAAACCAGTGATTTTATGTGAAGAGAAACTGCTGAAGAGAGCCGTCAATGCTCTCGAGCCATATACTTAAGGCAGAGCTTAGTGTGCCCCCCCCCCCTCACCCACCCCCTCCCGCAAGTTCTCTAACCACTTCCTCACCTTTGCCAATGAGATTGACGACCCTATTAAAAACGAAAATAGCACCAAAGAAGAGACATTGACGGGGAAAGAGAACTGGAAGTCTCGTCTTGTTCTTATGTCCTCTTTAATGCCATTTAATCCCTCCTTTTTGCAGTTGAGGTGCATCTTAGCGGCTCCTAAGTTATCTTAACTGACCCATCAGTCTACCTTGTTAACATGCTACTATAACTCGACTTCGAACAAAGAACGTCTTTAAAAAAATGAAAGTAGCTACATGAGTTGAAAGCTTTTTGAATTTGATTTAGCAAAACCTCAGCAAGGTTCATTCGGTTGTATAAACCTTCAGTATTCAATCTTTCAGTCTGAACAGGGCGATATCATTAGAAAAACAAAACTAAAGGCGATTGCCGAGACGATTTCAAGTGTAATGATTACACAAGGACATAGATGAACTGTTTCTGAGTAAAAATTGTTGATTAGGACCGTGGAATTTTTGAGTAATAGGTTTCAAAATAATGGCTGCCACCGACAGTTTATTTCACGGGCTGGACCGCTTTAGGCCTCGGCGGTTTGATTTTCTTGCCCAAAAATAGTGAGAAAAGGAAGAAAACAATACTTCGCAGCTCTGCTGGAGGACGAAATGGCGGCCCTTTCCCCTTCCGGAACGACGTGGAAGGAACCGGAAAAACGAAACAGTAAGCTGACGCCTTTCGTTTCTTCCGCGCCGAGTTGCAGTCACTAAGCACGGTATATTCATGACATTCACAGTATTAGTAATTCGTGGAACCACAGCTTCCTTGTATGCCTGCTGCTTTTAAGTTGATTTCTGAGCCATGCAACATTAACTGTTCCCTTTTGGCAGCTTTTGCCGATTGTTAAAGAGGCGAAAAACGTTCAGACCGCGCGGTAACATCGACTATGGAGTAAAACGAGGAAAGGATATTGTGCTGGCTTTATAGGGCGCCATCTTGATAATTCCAAAAACACTCACATAAGAAGAGGCTCAGGAGCAAAGTCAAAAGACCCGTTAAGGTCAGTTTAAAGTGATTATTTTGGTACTTGTGGGTGCTCCCATATCAGAAGCTCCCCAGAAGTGCCGTTCTTAGCAGCTATTGCAGTGGTCAAGTATGAAACTGCGCTATATTTATTGGCACGCCCCGTATTTTCTCTTGAAATAACCGCTGGATTATAAAGTGCAGTCAAATTAATGTCTGCCAACGCTCCTAGGAGAATATGGTGAGGATGCGCATGGAAGAGTGGCCGTCGCTTTTGCTGTAGATTAAGTATAATAATTGCAAGGGCAAAGGCAGCATCCCGTAGACGGTTTGCCGTGCAATGCCATTAGGCATCGCAGAGCTCTGCGTTACCGTACTTACTTGCGCACTGAATGTAATAAGAAAAAAACCTGAAAATTTGGGATGTGCTTCCATTCTGCGGTGCAGAATATTAGAGAGATTTAGCTTACCGTGATCCGCAATCCGCCACAGTGACTCTATACCGCGCGTGGGCGGGGCACTCAAGCTGATTGGTCCCGACGCGGCAGGTCTGTGTACCGGATGGATGGAATGGATGGAATATAGGAGCGTCCCCTTTGAAACGGAGTGATAGCAGCTATCATGCTCATTTTTCTCCCTATATCTTAATCATTGACTTAATTCACTATACTCCGACATCCAGTATGTGGCGCCATCTGTCGGCGTCAAGGGGGGTCTGGGCATGCGCAGTGGAACGCGCGGTGGCGGATCACGGTAGCGGATCGTGGATCACGGTAAGCTAAAACTCTCCAGTATAGAGATTTAGTTCACCGTGATCCACGATCCGCTACCGTGACCCTATACCGCTGGTGGGCGGGGTGCACAAGCTGATTGGTCCGGACGCGGCAGGCCTTTGTGCCGCCATCAAGTATGTGGCGCCATCTATCGGCGTCAAGGGGATCTAGGCATGCACAGTGGAACACGCGGTGGCGGATCTTGGTAGCGGATCGAGGATAACGGTAAACTAAAACTAAAAACTAAAAAAAAATTAAAACTGAAAAAGAATAACGAAGCGGTAAAAACGGGATAAGTAGCTTCGTAGCATAAATATCTCATCCGGTACACTCACCTCTTAAAAACGTTAAGCAAAACGTACCCTTCAGCATTATTTTTGTGTTTTGGAGCATGGTCAACAAATCTTATTTTGAATATGACAAACCACGTAGTGCCCCATATAGCTTTCCAGCAGACCACTCGCAGCAAGTTGCTTCAATTCCGAGTAGAGCTCACCTAATGGAGATATAGATTGATATAGAAAGTAAGTAAAGTTTAATGTTAGGAAAGGAGGAAAGACAGGCCAGTGGTAACGTGACCCCGAAAGCGGAGAGGAGGTGTGACTTCTTCAACGGTGATTCATACACTGGATCACGCCTTTCACTTGCCCGGTTTGAACTCGTCGGCCACAGCATCTGCCCCGGCCGGAGTGAACTTTAAGACTAATGTATAGACTGCCGAATTACACGCATTGATCCTCTGCGATTATTTCTTGACCTGGAGATTGAGCACTCTGTAATACATAGTAACCTAACGTGCGTTTCAGCATCGTCAGGCTTTCATTGCTAAACTAGCGAGCTTTGCCTTGTTCTCTCGTGTTGCAGTTATTATTAAGTATGGATTGTGTTGCTTTCCAGATGCGCCGTTGAGAAACGTGCTAAAATATGTTTTTATTTTATGCTCCTCTGCTTTCAGCATGGTGGTCTAAACGCGGCAATACGAAGGACGCTGGTAAGGACACGCACGGTAAACAACTATTTCGCTTTTCACGATATTTTGCTTTTCCACAAAATCCTGCAACGCTTTTGCAAAGCAAACCGAGTTCTCAAACCAGAGAAATTTAAGAGAGCACAAAAAAAAAGTGTTCTGAAAAGTTTCACTCTCGCCTTTATTTGTTTGTTATTTTCCGTGACAAAAAAATAATTTGAGTCGTAGACAAACTATCTAGGTATTAAGTCAACGGAAATTAGAATACGCACGTACCGTTTCCTTTCGCGAGACTCAGTCTCATCAATTTGCGGTGGGCAATGAAAATCCTTGAAGTTTTTTTGGCACTCTGTAAATAACAGTCTGACAGAACTGCAACGTATTTGTGGTTCAGAGCACATTTCATGGAAACAACATGCCTGAAGGCCGAAAGACTACGTCTTCGAAGAGCGCTCTGCGCATTGTTCCACGATTGCGAATTGTTGTTTGATTCGTCCTACTTTCAGAATAAAAAAAAAAGCGGGAGCCCGGACATTTAATTCGACTTTAATAGAGAAGTCTGCCAGACAGGACAATATTTTGATATTTATACAAATGCTCGGAGCATTTAGGTCGAGTTCCCGCCGTAACAAAATACAAAAACAAAAACGAACTCAGAACTCTTCTTAAAGCACTTTCAAGATGCCCATTCATTGCAGTTGTTTATTGGACCTCATGAGAAAGTTGGTGCAGCACATGGTCAACCCGAGATTTCAGTTGTACCTCAATGTAAAAATTCAAGCTTAGCAGCAGTAATCAGTACCTTAAGAAAGCTTTCTCCAGCTGCACTCGTTGAATTGTTGACTTAATGGCTAAGGGCGTAATATCAGCTGAGGATATGCTGGGCTGCCTAGAGGTTGACGCCTTCAACGGACAAAATTAAATATATTTTTTTTGCATCTGTGTAAAGTAAGCGGAGCAGATGAAATGAGAAGATTTTTCTTTATGGCACACGTAATGCGTTTGAAATAAAAATATGTGATCAATCGGATAAGACTGTCCGTCCTTGTACAGAAGATACAGAGGGGGAGAGAATGCCGTCACTTTTAAGCCATTTTCTGGTTTGGTTTGGTTTGTGGGGTTTAACGTCCCAAAGCGACTCAGGCTATGAGAGACGCCGTAGTGGAGGACTCCGGAAATTTCGACCACCTGGGGTTCTTTAACGTGCACTGACATCGCACAGCACACGGGCGCATTGCTTTTCGCCTCCATCGAAAAGCGGCCGCCGAGGCCGGGATTCGATCCCGCGTCCTTGGGAACAGTAGTCAAGCGCCGTAACCACTGTGCCACCCCGGCGGGGTTTTAAGCCATTTTCTCGTAAAACATATCTGTCCTGATAGCTATTAGCTGCAATACCAACGCCGCCGGATACAAACTCGAATGCTGATCTCCGTGATTTCTGGAGCCTGTAGAGATAACGTCAGTTTGTTGTCGGTTTGTGAACACAGAGATTGCGAGTAGTTTTTACGTAGAATTATGAATATCACTACTTTGGCGTTCGTTGAGTGCAAAAATACAAGTGGCGTCGTATTTGCATGCATTATCCCTTTTTATCGCGGCCTAAAACTGCATGCGTCGGCCAATGCAAAGTGAGCAAAACTATTTTCTCTCCCTCTCAAGAAGAGAAAGGCATGGTTCTGTTTCTCCTCTCTGAGTAAGCAGCTGCAGTACTGCGTGCTTAACATATTATAATTCAACCGTGCTTCCACTATAATCACGGAGAAAACTAAGGCCCGCAACAATACGTCTTCACACAGTTCCACTATTAACGAATTCATTCGCTTGACGAATGAAGCACAGTTACGTATATCAATTCAGTATGCATTCGCACCACTGCAGCTTGTACTCGTGGAAACATAAAGTTCAGGGGAATCTAGCGAAAAATTGAACGCGAGAAAAAATGAATAACTGAGTACGCTTTCTGATGATGTGGAATGCGCGAATATCACTGACAGCGAAAGAAAATGTCTGTTCCACATTTACATATATTTGACCTTTTTTGTTCCTTCTCTAATCACCACTTACACAGGTACACTTCAGGTGGCCAACCCAGATGGGGTCTCATTCCAAGCTAAATTAAAGGCAAAGTAAGATATAAAGTGCAATGAGAAATAGCCTTCACTTGCTAAATACTGATAGGCTTATACCAAATAAGAATAAAATAGGGCCCAATTAGCCAAAAAGGGTAATTTAGCTGGAAAGCTAATTGGAAAAATAAAACATAGCGTCTTAACGCTTCAGCTAGCCCACAGGGGTGATGATGTACCACAGAGCTGATTTAATGGTGAAATAAATTTCCAAGGTCATAGGATGGTGATGCCAAGAAGGAACATATTGTGATGAAGAAGGACTTTTGATGATAACCAATTATTACATTTACACAGACATGTGCAGAGCGTTCGAGAGCCGTTTAGAAGCTCCTGGCAGCGTTTTGTTAACGCGCGTACTTTTCGACGTGGCGAACACTATGGGGCTCTAGACACTACACCAGGGCAGCAAAATCAATAAATTAGATACCTGCGTAAATGATGTGTGTTTCTTGCCACCCTGACCGCATGAATATCCGTCTTATTTCTCGCAGAGCCCAGCTTCGAGGTGGACCTTCCACTCTGCGCCCTTGTGGTTTCCGCAGCTGGTAAGTGGACATGCAAAAACACCAATTCATGACTTGGGTGCATAAGTTACGCCATGAGAGAAAGCCATCACGTATCATTTTAATATGCAGCAGTATGCATTACTGCTTCAAATACACTGTTACTTACTGGAATTTGGACGGCACTGAGCCGTATTTGAGAGGGTCAGTTAAGAGTTTTGGCCACAAGTTCCAAATAACTTACTAGCCTCAAGCAAAAATTACGCGAACCCCCACTTGCGCAAAGAGCCATTTCACGTTTTCATTATTTGTACTTTTATATTAACTTTACTAGTTTTATGATAAAAAAATCTTGCAGGTCCGGCATTAGAGCCCAGGACCGTTTCCGCGATATCGACAATGTAGATGAGTACCTATCACGTAAAAAATATTTTATCCTTTAATCCTCTCAATCGTCGATCCGTGAAATGAAGACAATTTTTTTTTCTTGTAGGTCTGTGTTTACTATAGCCACCCTGAATTAAACTTGAATGGTTTGAAAAGCTGCCTTATTCAAATCTTCCTCACTCTCGAAACCTTGCTGCTTATCGCTGTGTTTGAATACGACAAAGGTGGTGCATGGCACAAAAAATGCCATGATGGGGTGTACATTCTGATGTTTATTTTGTAACTACTAGCCGACAACTTTGCACCATTTTTAAAATTTATAGAGGAAATAACCGCAGCTTAGTACTTTTGCATTGGTATTAATAGCACCACTAAATGTTTAATAGTTTTTTACTGTATAGATAAGGCTTTTTATGTATATTGAGATGACATTGTGACATTTCCAATACATGTAGAATTTCGTTATCATAATATACACGACATTTTGCGAACTGAAACCTTGCATGATTTGCATTTGTCTGTCTGCGTGTATTGATATCTGTTCGACAAAATGTTCTATCGAGCTGATAATTAAGATACATATATTGAGGGCTCTAAGGTTAAGAAGCAAGCGACAGTGTAGTACCTCATCGAATATCTTCTTAATATCAATTATTACGGCATTGAATACCGTATAAGGAGTGCAGATCGATTGAATGCCAATAATAAATTCAGATGCTTGAGTCTCGCAAGATCCATACTTCCGGAAGCAATGCTTGTTTAGAAAGGTTCGATCATTATAAGCAAGGTGATTGATAACATCTTAGCAGATCATGTGTTCCAAAATCTCACTAAATATTTCTTTGAGGGATAGGGTGGGTATTATTAAATGGTCATCTCCATTTTCAACTAAGGGGCGACCTTGGCAATTTTGTAGTCGATTAGAAGATATATTTGAGGAAGTGATTTATTAAGCAGATTTAGGAGAATGAGGAGTCTTTAGCTGCCCTCAGGAACTACATAAAGGTTAGATCAGTAACAGGAGTGTGGGGGCTGGGTAGCTTCTTAATCACTGAGCGGACGCCTTCAGGGAGACTCTGCAAGGTGTTTTGTGTGAATTGTTCACTGCATTCTGATTCACTTGAACCCGTGTTAAGCGAACCGTCATATTTGTAGCAAAAATAGTTTTGTTTACAGAGCTGGTCAAGCATTGTACGTTGAATTCATGACTGCTACAACTGATAAGTTTTGGAGCTCTCATATAAAGGCGTGTTATTATTTTAGAGCGTAGCTCAACTGTTCACACTGCATCTCCCAAGGTCATATACTTGCGCGTTTGACCTTGAGCTGCCGGAGCGGTAGTGGCGTGAGCGCTCATGCCCACGCCACTGTCCCACCTTTCGTCTTACTCGTCCCTAGCACTACCCGGGGCCACCGAGCGATCATCTCGAACGTGGACGTGGATGTTCTGCGCTATGATTCCGCGTGACTAGGCGGCGCTTTAACAACTGCTTCAGCGGCGCTCGGTCACTTAGTCTCGCCATGGATGATGTGTGTGCGTGTCTGAGTGCGTCAACACTTCGGCGCATGCGTCAAGCTGAGTCCGTTCATCCAGCCTATATAGACCAATAGAAGCAGCAGTGAAGAGAAAACATGATTGTCTCAAGGCAGAGACCGACGAAAAGCGAGAAACACGTATAGCGACGAAGCGCCAGTATGAACATGTAGCCATGTTTAGCAGAGCGTAACGCTCAGATAATTAGATTTAACCGGGTCAAACCTAAGCAATGTTTTGTGTTTTTTTCTATATGAGCGCATGTAGCCATTATGCTATATTAACTTTCATTTCTGGTAAAATATATTTAAAATATTGCTGGATATTACAAACATTCAGGGCTGAAAAGTTAATAGTTCTCTTGTTTATGCATCCCCACATAGTAAGCGATGCCAAATGATGCTGGGTCTGCTCTTGCAAGTTTTGTTATTGTTTTTCCCCAGGCATTGTGTTTCTCGCTTGAGCTCGAGAATTCCTCCTCTATGCGTGGCTTCGCAGGTTGTTACGTGGACAGCTGCGTGCCCCTGGTGTTCGAGTGCGGCCGAACGTCGGACAACAAGTCCGGCTACGCCAAGTGCCGCAATGTCCACAGCGCTTGCCTCGCACAGTGTGTCCGGAACCTCAACAGGGTCGGCGCCTCCCTCCAGAAG
Organism: Amblyomma maculatum; assembly: GCF_055883805.1. Taxonomy (NCBI): domain Eukaryota; kingdom Metazoa; phylum Arthropoda; class Arachnida; order Ixodida; family Ixodidae; genus Amblyomma; species Amblyomma maculatum. The sequence goes on along the minus strand of NC_139351.1, from coordinate 90,016,155 downwards.
TGACTAGCACCCAAAGCATACACCTGAAAAGGAAGAAAAAAGCCCAGAAAAAAAAAAAAACGGAACTTCCGATCAACGATAACTTCCCTGCAAGACCGCATGTGCAACGAGCATCTAGTCATGTCGTGTCACGGCATTGGTTAATTTTTTAACTGTTAAGAAACATTTATTGCAAAAACAGAGCGAGCTATGTTTGCATATTCGTGCCAATATGCTGCTCTGTTATGTAAATTCTGCTTGATGGTCTGTTTCGAGCAGGACTTTTTTTTTTTTTTTTTTTTTAGTTTGGTCTCCATACAGAAGCAGTCATCCTTGGATCCTCAGTGAGGTAGACTGTGGAACAGATGAAAAAGAAAATGAAAAAAAAAAAAAACTCGAGCGAATAAACTGAGGGTCACAGGAACTCTCGCGTCCTGGTTTGTTTCTGTGTCGACTGCGTCTGTTTCGCAAGATGCGGTCGCAAGAGACGGGTTTTGTGCTTGATGAGAAATCAAGCACAAGTAGTTTGCGTACTTTTGCGTTGTGTGCGCAGAGTACATGCGCATTGTTGCTGTTGCAAGCCTGAAAATAACATCTCTAAAGGGGCAGGTGTCTAAGAATAGGACGGTGACGGCAAAATACGTAAAAAGGAAACGTTAACTAATTGAAATGAGAACTGCAGTCTACGGGAGAGTCTAGTAAGTAAGAGTCTAGTCTAGTAGAGTCTAGTATTTGGGAAAATGGCCGAGTGTTTCGGTGATTGATTGATTTTATAGGAAGGGAAAGGCTCTGTAACTGTCTCGCTTGTTTTCTGTTGAACCTGTACCGCTCCGTAAGGAAGGGAGGAAGGTGGGAGTGAAAGTGGATAGAGAGAAAGAGGAGCCGTAGTGGAGGGCTACGGAGTAATTTCGACCACCTGGGGATCTTTAACGTCCGCTGACATCGCACAGCACACGGTCGCCTCTTCGTTTCGCCTCCATCGAAACGCAGCCGCCGAGGTCGGGTTCGAACCCGGGTGCTCCGGCACAGTAGTCGGGCGTCTTACCACTGCACCACCCCGGCGGGGCCAACCAGAGTCGAGCATCAGCGCTTTCTTTTTGTGAGGGGAGGAGTTGGAGAAACATTTGTGCGCCTTCCCTGCCACTGGCTATTTTTTCCACTTCGCACCCAGTGGAAAAAAAATTGTCAACTTGCTTTTTTACTACTTTTGTATTTTCATGCGAGCTATTAATAGTTCTAAGAATATAAATTGATTGTGAGCACCACTGCGTCCAATTTTCGCTCCTAACTTTATTCTGCGGCTCTTTATGGCGTTTAAAGCTTTTTTTTTTTTTTTTTTTTGCTGCAGAATGCATGTTTTTTTTTTTTTTTTTTTGTGAGAAAACTGCGTATAAAAATCTTCCCGCTACTCGATACTAATTGAAACGTCGAAACCGGAAAAGAGTTTTCGTGATCCCCACTTTTAAGCGAATGACCATGCAGAATAACTTCTGAAATCTACGCGTAAAAAAAAAAGAAATCTGTGTCCACGCACCATAGCTTACTTGCGAAACTGGCTGATGGTAGTGACGCCTACATTTAATTTTTCGATTTTTGTTTTTATAGCTTACAAATGCTTGGCTTTGAGCGAAAGGGGCGTCTCTGTTATTATAACGCAACAGTACATCAATGTAGGCCAATACAGGCCAATGCAGGCCAATGTAGGCCACTTGGGCATATGTGCTCCCCGCAGCCATTTTTTCACCATCATGGAATCTGCTGGTAATATTCCTAGCAGCTGGGTATCTTTAGGGGCATCTTCTGGTCATAAGAGCGTGTTGGTTTTGTTAATTTGCTTTTCAAATGCTATTCACACACACACACACAAAAAAAAAAAACAAACAAACTACACTATGATACCTAAATGACGCTACAAAGAGCAAACAGTAATGAGCTACTCCTCTTGAGTGAGTAGTGGCGTTAGATTGGGAGACTATAATCTTTCAACGTAAAACTTACAAATTGTCGCTGCATCCGCACGCATTACCAAGCTATAACGCATTTCTTGTGGCCGGCAGCTTCGCTCACCAATGTATCTCTGAAATTAAAGTTTGCCTTCAATACGTCACCCTCCAACACACAAAAGAGAATTGCAAGTGAACCCCGTGCTACGATCCACACTGTCCAGCCACGACAGCCAGTACCAAGACCCAAATACGTGTTATTAACTTTGCAATGGCGCCCATCATGTAGCGGTAAAGTTCATCCCGGCGTAAGTTATACGGCTCGTATTCGCTCAATATAAACGCTCCCTCGCCTCCCTTTCTTCACATCTCCACAACTCGAGCAAACGCGTTTTACTGCCGTCGCATAGATCAAACGCCCTTAGTGTTACTCTTCCCCATTCCTTCATTTACCCCGCAACGACGCCACAGCGCGTCCTTCGCGCCTCTCTTCCAGATCCCCTTCTTACCATGCAGCGCGTGTGCGCTCACTGCGCCGTCTTGCGGAGAGGAAGTCGGGGAGGGGGCGAATAGGTCAACTCGGGGCGCCAGCGGCTGTCAGACGCGAGACGAATGCATCGTAAATGTTTACAGCCTCATAGGCGGAGACTTGGCGACGCTTTTTGGCTCGTGCGCTGTGTTACCAGTGGGATCCAAGGCTGTGATGCCCAATTGGTTCGACTCCGACGTTGCGGACTCGCGTTGTGTCATGCGTGGCGTATTGGCTCTGTAGACTGGCTTTAATTTGGCCCTCTGTCGTCGCCCGCCGCGCTAAGCCGAGTCGGCGCGAATCGACTGCTGTAACGAACACTGTCCAAGCTGCATGGCGGCCATAAATTGAGAAAACGTGGTCCTTAGGCTCTGCTTCTCGAAGTCAGCGCCATCTAACCGCCGTCGTCTCAGTGGGGAAAGTAAATGATAGGCATATTGGTTGCTCTATTGACTGTTGGCCGATTCGCCGTATAAAACGCGGTCGCACTGGCTTTTAGTAATAACTCCCAAGTTCGAGCGATTTGCGATCGTTTCATCTACCACCACGCGAAGGCTATAATGTGTTGGCAGCTTGGGGAATATGCATTAACGAAATGTAGAGAACGTCTGAGTTACGGCAGTCACATGTTAGATTGCGCTAGCACATAAACTATTATGGATAGGAGGAAGCTCTGTCAGCGCTAAAAATGTAATGATGGTTTCAAATGGTGTGAAAAAGTTATGAGACAAAGCGATGGTAAAAGTTGCTCTTGGGTAAACTTCACATTCTCGGATGTTGCTCGTATTTCACTGGGCATTTTTCATTAACCCCACCTAAGAAAAAATCTCATATCATAGTGACCACCATTTTGTGGTAGCGGCAGTGATGGTGGTAATGGTAAATAGTAGTAGTAGAAGTAGTGGGTCATAGTTGTATGAGTAGTAGTTGCATCGGGGTAAAACCTTTACTCCATTAAACGTCAGACGCTTACCATGTCGACCACCTGGATACTAGTCAAGCTGTGGTCTACATTTAGAGCTAAGCCAGCCCAGCCAGGTTCTATGTAAAACACAAGGGAGGAATACAGCCCGACGGCTGAACAGAAGTTGAAAAGACAAGGAAGTCAGCGAAAGAAAGGCGGCAGTTGGAACAGAAGTGGTCTGTTAAATAGGGACATAGAGGTTGGAGTGGGCAATAAGCGCGAGGCTCCGGAACAGTGACTGCAGGATGAGTATGTGGGTAGAGGTGCTTATCTACACGGAGCTGGAGATAGACCTCCTGGATGGTGCAGCGCAGGGATAGTCTCCTATCATCCTCAGGCTACTTCTACCAGGTGAAGGACGCTCGCTGAAGGGCGGGAGAGGAGGGAAGCTGAAGGTCGGGGCCTAGGTGGAGATGGCCAATGCGAAGGTATGAACGGGAATTAAGAGATAGCGCCACCTAGGCTAGTACAAATCACCTTGACGAGCAAGGGAAAGTCAGGTTTGCTGGAAGCTAGTGGAGAGTGAGAAGAGTATGAAAGAAGCTTGTGGAAAAGAGCTTAGCTGCGCAGGTGGCGACAAGAAGGCCGACAGCTGCCTTAAAGAGGCTCACAAGGGCAAATGTTTCAACAGAAATAAGTTGAGTGCGGATGAGGGAGACGCAAGGACAAAGTATGAGAGCTTGTTGAGAGCAAGCGAGTGGGTAACGCGGCCAGCACGAGCCTGGTATAGTGATCTTTGCGCCGAGCGGTCACATGTCGCAGGATGTGTGGATTTCCGGCAGACGGGTTGTGACTGCGTGATGAAGGGCGCTTTTACATACTTGGCCTCAAGCAAGGGGAACCACGAAATTTTGCCTGGGTGACGGGAAGAATGGGGAACCAGAAAGATGGAAGGAGACGAAGAGGTCGTGGCAGTAACGGTATGAGGAGTGGTTAAGGAACTCAGTTTTATACGGAGCAAGAGTTAGAATATTGTGTTGGTCCGAAAGGAGTCGATGAGATCTAGGCCACGTAGCAGCAGAAAATACACGATCGACCGCGACAGTCAGACAAGCACCAGAGTGATGCAAAATGGCGTACAAGATGTATTGGAGGTCAGAAACATTCGCTCCAGTTGGAAGGCGGGGGGGGGGGGGGGGGGGCAAAAAGGAGTTAAAAGCGTGGGATAGAAAACAGGACCATAAGCAGCGCCAACGTTGATGTGGTGGGTGCCGGACAGACGGGCCTCTACTTGAATGCGAGAATTTAGGTTAAAGAGGAAGGGCCGTAGATAAAGGTAGACGCGGGAGACACAGACCAGGTAGACGAGTTGAAACAGGAAGTGGTTGCGGCAGACTCTGTCGAAGGCCTGGAGGACACTGACAGCCATGATATCAGTGTGGATGGGATAGCGAAAGTTTTGTCAGAGAAACAATATGTATCCTAAGCAAAGACGTGGCGTCGGAAGCAGATGGCTGTATGGGGGGAAGAACTCCCTTGCCTTTAGAGAAATCAGAGGTGAATCAAAGCTATACGCAAAAGGGTTTTGCCGACTCACGACGTGAATGCGATGGGACAAAATTTAAAGGGAGGTTTACCCGGCACGGGTATCTTAGAAATAAGGAAAAAAGTTTAGTAGTGCTGGGAGCCTCAGTAGTGATATTAGCTGTAGTAGCAGTGGCAGTAGTAATAGCAGTGGGAGGCTTAGAGTAGTGGCCGCAGCAGTAATAATAATACAAAAGCAATATTGTTTATTGTAATTCTATTGAGAATGCTTGAGAGACTAAACCCGCCAATAAAAGCCACACAACAAAATGGCTAAAAGGACATACTACATCCCAAATAAATAGAAACACAAAGGTTTGCAATCCTGAACTGTAGTAACATGTGTAAAACGATCACCTTTAATATTTTAAGTGTAACTTCAACTTAAACACAAAAGGACTACATACCTCAAGGATCTACACAGTCGTTTGAAGTGTATCTTCAAGTAACGCGTAGAGATGACGGCCAAAAGTTAATCAGAGAATCCATTAAATATGGCGGGTGGTACGCCAGCGCAATGTTTTGTATTCCTCTGCCTGCACAATCGTGTAAGGTGTTTCGCAATTCTCGAAAAGAAATACATCTCAGTGAGAAGTATGAATTTGAATAATGACGAAGGAAAACTGTTTCATATCCGTATATTCTGTAAAATCGCATTTTTTGTCGTGAAGTTGTTTATGAATGCAATGTATTCGAATATCATGAAATTCCACTATACCGATCAGTATATCTGCAAATCTCCCATCGGGACGCTTGCAGAATTTTGCTATTTATTGTCAAAAGCAGACCGGCCGGCTTACTATACCAGACTTGACTGCTCATTGGGAGCAAGGTAAAAACTTTAAATATGAGATGCTATTCATTGGGCGATGGGACCATTCCCATCAATGTTATCATATCTGTATCTTACAGTATTGTACAGCGCTATCACCATTAAAACTGATGTTTAAGAAAGCTCGACTTGGTAAAATGAGAGAGTGGAGTGACCGAAGACTTGGGAATTGATAAGTGCCGGTACCGGATGACATCAGGCAATTAAAAGCGGTGAGTGAACTTTAATATGTGCAGCCTGCGGACATGTCGACTGGTGAGATCTGAGGGAAGGCCCCTTTCCGCACCGCAATGTATTCTGGGAAGACAGGAAGACACTCAAACGACGTCTATGTGCTTAGTGTGAGAAAAAAACATTTTTTTTTCCCTGGTCGTGTGTCACTTCAAGCTTGGCCGGAGCGACGCGATACGGCTTGTGGCAAAACGGAAGTGTCGCTCCCAGTGTGATTCCAGTGCTGCAAATGCGATGCTTCCAGACATGTGAGAGAGTCCACCTGAACAAAGTCGAACTGTTGGGTATGCAGAGCAAGAACGTCCTTCAAAGCGCTACTTTCGTTGCAGGTCTTGAACTTAGAAGATTTGTCATGTTTCCTTTTCGCGATTTGGGTGCAAGTGCTAATAGCTGCTGGATGATCGGTGGCGGGCTCTTCAGCTTACACGAGTTTGAAGTGAGATGGAAGAAGAGCTGGCTCGCCAAAATTGCTCGTTGTCCACATGCATTTGAAACCATCTACTGCCGCCATGACCGTATTGGTAAACGAAACGTTCGGCTTGAGCATATTAGAGGCATCCAATTCGATTGCGACATGGCAATCCTATATAAGAGGACAATCTGAAAGTGGGTGGAAAAATAGGCTGCTCTGACTAGCAGAAACACACCATGGCGTGAGGAAAAGCGCGCTCTCGCTATAGTCGGGTAGATCGTCTCAGAGAAATTTCACCCGCAGTAAAGTAGAACACAAATTCACACTCAACCAAGAAATCAAAACCTAGGCTAAGTTCGTGAGTGGCACGTGCCAACACACATATTTCGATTCGGAGAGGATCGATATCCACTGCAACTAAGACAGCGAATGGTAGCTTTCCTCCTGTCTACATAAAAACGAGCCTTCAATCAGGCTTCCAGGAAAACATACCTTCGGGTAAAAGACGATTCCCAAAAGAGAGACTAACGACAGATGCTGTGTGGTTGTGCATCGAGCGACGCCTACGCCAAGAACAAGGAACATTGGGACAAAGTTTTAAAAAGTGCTTTACTACATGATCAGATTCTGGCTGTCCAGGAGGCCCGCGCGGCGGCGGAGAGCTTCGGGCTCTCTGTGCCGACGTGGGAGCTGCCCTCTACACCTGGCGCCTAGCCGAGTGTCCTTCAGGACCCCTACTGTGGGAAATAAAGTTTTACCAAACCAAACAAACTAACGACCGATACCTTGCTGCCAGTGTCTACAAAAGCAACAGTAACACTAATGTTCATACCCCCGCCGGGGTGGCGCAGTGGTTACGGCGCTCGACTACTGTTCCCAAGGACGCGGGATTGAATCCCGGCCTCGGCGGCAGCTTTTCGATGGAGGCGAAAAGCAAGGCGCCCGTGGGCTATGCGATGTCAGTGTACGTTAAAGAACCCCAGGTGGTCGAAATTTCCGGAGTCCTCCACTACGGCGTCTCTCATAGCCTGAGTTGCTTTGGGACGTTAAACCCCACAAACCAACCAACCAACTAATGTTCACACGAACAGACACTATGCTGTTGCACATAATGTTACGAAAAGGTACTGATGAAAATGACCATCCAGCGACATTTTTCATCGGTCTCACCAGCTAATTTGCCAGCGGCGGTGATCAAGAGTGGGGATGGTGTAACGCAGAACAGCCTGGTAGCATTGGTGGCGGAGTGCAACATGGTTGGACTCTCCGATTCCTTCCGGATGATGCGTGATAGGTTAGGCTGAGGAAATGACGATGATGGCTGTCAAACTTCGTTTGCTCGGACGGGCAGGGAGGCCTACGTGCGGACACATACGGATATCAAAGGCAGGGTGAAAAACTTCATATTTCTGCGAAAGCCGCCGTTATGAGAAACCAACGAATCTCGGTTGTCGTAAACGCGAGTGTTCCTGTCTGCCGATGATCCGTGGTGGGTGCTCTATGTGGCGCCTCCCTTCCCACTTCCCCTCGGCTTCGAAGCAAATGCGTGGGCTGAGGTCGTAGTTCACTGGAACTGATCTGCGTCTTAGCTGCCCCAGGAGCTGCAGGAGTTGGTATAGGCTCGCCGAGCACAGGGTAGTGGCTACTCCACGTGTGTCACTTCTAGTGAGCACTGACGGTACATGAAGTCTTGATATAAGCTTTGAAGTTGAAGCGTCAACTTCTCACGCATGATGCGCTGGACCACATAGATGATATCGTCAGATATGGCAACGTTGACGCCTTCTACGATCACGTTGGGTAGCAGGTCAAGTTAGGGTGCGATTCCCCCAGTCTTGAGGGCCTCAAAAGGGCGGTAATTGTGCATTATGTCGTATATGGAGGCAATGTTCTTTTTAGTAATAATGAAGTTGAACGAATCTTAAGCAATGCCACTTAAGGTCAGCCAAGTTCTTCCTTCATCTGATATAATACAGTCCACGACGCGAAAAACCCAGTCGAAATAAACTACAGAACCGTGTCAAAAATACGACAAAATATTGTGTAGTTCTGTCGTACACATCAGATATTTCTGTAGTTTTGTAGTACTTTTCTGTAGCTCTGTAGTTTTTCTGAAGTACATTTCTGTTGTCTGTAGTTCTGTAGCACTTTTCTGTTGTAACTACAGAAATTTCCGATGTTACTACAGAACGTCCTGTTGTCACAACAGGTTTTCCGTCAAAAACCGCACAGAAATTCTGTCGTAACAACAGAAAATTTTCTGTAGTTTTTTCCGACTGAGAATGTTAAAACAATTAGGCAATGTACCGTGCGGTAGCCTCGTCTCAGGCCGGGAATATTTAGACGAATGTCGGTTCTGCTCTCTTCGTTTTAGCCAGAGGATCACTTAACAATTTTTTTATCTCAACAAACCGATTCTAGTCATAGAGTGTCATCGTGATTGTGGAACCACAGGAGGCCTGTCCAGGTAAGAAAGGAAACATTGACCAACCCTTGCTGCAGCGTTTCGGCAGTTGCTAAACACTGGGCCATTCAGGAAATTGAGTCCAGACTCCTTGGACGGGCATGACGACTGCTCCAGGGGACCGCGCCCACTGTGGCAGAGGTGCAGCGGATGCTTAGCGAACTACCCGACATCATCACGGACTGCACAGCAGATACTGTAAAAATGAGGACTAAAATGACTACTGAGTTCTAACAGACGCATACGTAGTGATAGTAGAGCTCATGGCTTCAACTACAGAGGACGTGGTGGCCAACGACGTCAGGAAGATATTTAGGCGAATGAAGAACACGAAACACATATTCAAATTGTATGGAGACCAGCACATATTGGCACGGACAGGAGAAACGCAGCCACGCTAGCGGGTGGGTTTGATCACACGAATAACGCCGTACACCCCAGCTCCCTGGTACATGAGCACTCGTTAGACCTAATTGCGCCTACCTAATATGCTTACTTCTTGTCCATTGATGCTCCAGGACTTGATAGGCAAGACGCCATGATCTTTGTCTTTTTGATGTTCAGTTTAAGCCCAAACTTCTCACTCTCTTCTTGTACGCGCATCAGAAGTCGCTTGAGTTCCACTTCACTTTGTGCCATTAAAGTGGTATCATCCGCATATCTAAGGTTGTGGAAGCTGTGACAGATTTTCTCTTCTTGGGCTCCAAGATTACCTCAGAAGGAGACTGCAGCCATGAAATTAGGAGACGCCTGCTTCTGGGAAAGGGAGCAATGGTTAGCCTTCACCGTCTAGTAAAGAGCAGAGACATTAGTCTGCCAACCAAGATCCGTATAACTCGTGCTATGGTGTTTCCAGTTGTGATGTATGGATGCGAGAGTTGGACTGTGAAAAAGGCTGACCGCCGAAGAATTTACGCGTTTGAATTGTGGTGCTGGCGAAGACTCTTGAGAGTTTCTTGGACTGCCAGAAGATCAAATCAGTCGATATTGTCGACCATAAACCCTGACTGCTCATTGGAGGGTCGAATGCTAAAGTTAAAGCTCAGCTACTTTGGTGATCTGATGATAAGAGAGGAGTCGCTGGAGAAAGATTTGATGCTGGGAAAGGTTGAGGGTCGTCGGAGAAGGGGTAGGCAGCGAACGCGATGGTTAGATGGCATCCTCGAGGCACTGCAGATGAAGTTATGTGATGTTAGGAAGATAGTGAGAGACCGGAAAGCGTGGCGTGACATGGGCCATAGGGTCACGAAGAGTCGGACACGACTGAACGACTGAACAGAACTGAATATACTTACGAATGGCTCTCACTGCAGAAAACTAACGCAGTACTTACGCATAACAAAAAGTGTACAGCAAACAAGGAGCGTCAGCGCCGGCCTGTGATCCACAGGGAGAGCTCACTCGGGCACAAAAATATGCCAATCGTTTTCAAGACACAACCCAGGCAGCATAAACTATAGGCCCAATATTAGTACTACACTGACAATGCACTGGTCATATGTTGATTCAGACTTTACCAGTACAGTATCAGTATTGGGCAAATGGTGCGTGCTGGCTGGAATGATTCAGCGCATATATCACATGAGCGCCCTAGCGCACCAGGTTGCCGCAGCATAGCGTGCCACTGCTGCACGTGGTAGTTAAAGCGACCTGCTTTGAGTAGCGTGGCAGAGGTCATCTCACTACCTGCATATCATAGTATGAAGGAGCACTGAACAAGGGTAAATGGGGTACGCCTCAGTTCGTACGTCGAGCCAACGTTTCGACAAGTGGGGCAAAGCGATCATCACTGGCAGGGGTTTAGATAGGCTTTTGCTTCTGAAGAAGAAAAGCTGGGGAGGAGAAAGTGGGTGAGAAGAAAGTAGGTGTGAAGGAGTGGGGAGGGGAGGATGGGTGAGGAGAAAGTAGGTCATTGAGTGAACAAAATATATCAGAAGGATATGAAAATAGCCGAGTTGTTTCTACCAGAACACCACCATCTATCCTTACTCCCTAATAGCACCCTTGAGCCATCCCTTTTCTTGCAAAACATAACTCATTCATTCATTCATTCATCAAGGTGTCAGATACGACCCTGACGATGACATTGGCCGACTCTTCAGCATTATGTGGTTTGTACAGTCAAGTTCATTGAGCTTGTCGCCCTCTTGATTTTGCACGAAACTTCCTAGATTTTTAGCTACTGCTTCTCATCTCTAGGCACAGAGTCATTACCCCAGTAAAACTCCGTGTATTACTTCGAAAGGAAGAGGTGGGCGGGACCGCCACAAACCAGAGATGATTCCCATCAAAGGTATGAAAAACCGATAGCAACAACAAACTCAGCATCAATAACTGGCTGTCGGCAGTAAAATAGGCGCGTTAGAGCGGGAAAGAACGGTGCCCCCGACGCGTGTAATTAAGATAGCTTTCAACACAGAGGCAATAAAGAAGTCATGGCGATAATTAAAAAAGTGCACCTCGAAACACAAAACCCTTACGTAAGTGGCAGCATTGAAACAAGTTTTTATAACACTCCTGCAGGTCCTGGCTGGCGGCTATACGGCCCCAAGTTTTACGATGACGAGAACTCATCCCAGCGCCCCGCTACATACGCCAAGGAGATCAGACTGCAAATGGCGGCAGCATGCATGTTGGTGATTACCAACACTTTTAATTAATCTGACTCCACCATGGTCAACGCTTTTACGGAAATGAGATGAATATGCGGTTTCAGCATCCCTTAGACAGCAAAAATATGAAAACAGCGGGGAGAGAATTCGGAGAATGTTATACGCCAATACCGTGCCTGGCCAGAAATTTAACTGCAGCGCTGTATGAGCTACAGCCATAATCAGGGTTAGAGTTTGCGAAGCTTTCTCTAAATAAAAAAAAGTTATACTTTCCGTCGTTTTGGCTGCCCCATAGCAAGTGATTGTGCGCGTGAAGAGTGAAGAGTGCCCGATCGCTAATCGTTCAAATGCGCGTCAAATTTGGCTAGCTCCGCTAAGATGTTGTCAGCTCTTGCTTTGAGATTACTGTACCGCAGGTCCTACATGTAGACACACGTCGTTCAGGCTGTTCCAAGTAGGAGAACGCTGCATACTTGTAGCAAGATGGAACCCAGGTTAGCGTGCATTGATTCCATTATTTGCCGCGTCTGTATGGATGCGCCGATTTGTAACGTGTTTCGTTCCACCCCAACGCCGTTGTGCTCACTGATTCTCAAAACGCCTGTCGCAACTTCAATTACGGATTAATTCATAAGTCAGGGTTGTCATTGCTAACTAAGCACCCACCCAACCAAGCATCAATCATCTGGTTTCCCGGTCACCTGGAACTACCAGGAGGAAACGAAGCCGCTCACAGGCATGCCCGAGCTCTTCTATACCGGGCGTCTCCCCCTGATGACCATAAAGGGTGCCGTGACCCGATAGGTTTAGCAGTGTATGCTGACAATCTCGCGCCATACAGAACAGCCAGAAAGGAGTACCCAACACCACACAAATCCCTCAATAAGTTAGAAGAGAACATCCTTAGGAGACTACAAACCAACACATACCCAACACCAGCTAAATTACACCTGTGGTACTCTACACTATACTCTCCGCAGTGCCCACACTGTGGAGAGGTAGCTAACCTCTACCATATGGTGTGGGCATGCCAATTTAATCCCTTAGTTGACCCCATTCCCAACCCCTCGGAGGAGCAGTGGGAGGCTATTCTGCTCAGCGATGATCCTGACCGTCAGCACTGGCTGGTGGGGAGGGCCAGCGCAGCAGCAGCAGCCAATGGACTACCGGACTAGGCGGCCCACCCACATGTTCTGAGAATACTGAATAAATAAAGATGTTTTCAATCAATCAATCAATCGTTCCACTATGTGCCCTATTATGTCCGGGGCTCAAAAAGCTTAGAGAGAAGAGCACCCATGCTGCTGAAAAAGAGAAAAACAAAAGAAAATGTAAAACGAAAACAAAAACAAAACAGAGATGGACGCTAGGCTGTCTTTTCAGCCCACGTGGATGTACTGTGACCTTTTAATTGAAAATACCGTGGCGTTACAAATATTTTTTCTTTACGCGGAACCGTGGAGGGTCGGGTGGTCGTCGTCTAGACTTACGGGACGATGAATCAGAACGTCGCTTAAATGAAAGAGAAAAACGAAAGAGGGAGATTTCTTTGGTTTCTTGTGGGGGCTGGAGTAACCCGAGATCATCGGCTTTTAAACAGGATGTACCAAATATATCAAAATTCGAAAAGCGGTAGATGACTGGGACCGCTCTTACACGACCACTTAGGGACACCAAAGAAAGCGGTGGTAGAAGTCACATGGAAAGGTTACTGAATGCCCGTCGTACCTTTGATTTTTTTTTTTTTATGTGGAGAGTACGCGTAAGCTCGAAGAACACTGTCCGTTCAGCTGAAATCGATGTGCAGCTTGGTTCGTAAAAGAGAAAATAAGGAAACAATAAAAAAATAAAGGTGCCCTCCAATCAGGAGCTTTGCTTTTCAGTAGTAGCGGCCGAAGCAACAGAGGATGGTGTATCACTTTCGGGCCTGTTCTTCCAAGGCGGTCATTGGCCGAGTACGACATCAATAGGGGCATTTAACTTTGCAAGTTTTGTCGCGTCATTGTATGTATAAGTGTAGACAAGCTGCAACACACGCTCTATTTATATTTGAGAAAGAGTTACAGCTGTGGGCGCACTTCAGCCTCCTTACGTGAGGATATGAGAAAACATTGCGAGTTCCGTACCTAGTTCTGTTTTGAGGTCGTTCTTAGTTTCATCGCTTTTCTGACGTCTGTTATACTCTGTTTCATATATCACGTGCAACGCAGCGAAAGCTACGCAAGTAGTCCGCAAGAAAAAGAAAGGAGGCGCATCACTACGCGCTCGTTTTGTGGCCGAGTGGTTTCTGCGGAAACGGGCTCTATTCCGAGCATACACGTTTGCAATAACTTGCTTCGCATGCTTAGACATCTTCGCAGTGCGGATCATATAGAAAAAAATGCACGCCGAAGAACCATTTTCTCAAAAAGATATGCGTAGCGCGGAGGGCACAGCCAGCGCCATCTAGTGGCACAGGTGGCAAGGTTGAGGGGCAGCGAAAACGCGACACGAACGAAAACGACCTAAAAAACATACAAATTGACTGAATCCGATCCTTTCTCCCTAAAAAAGAGGCTCTTTATGAAGTTGATAGCAAATGTAAGATGTATTAAGCTTGCAGACAAAATAACTATTATTTCCTCTCGAGAGCAGGCACTGTTTTTCATCGCGGATGCGGAGAGCGCGAACAAGAGCTGTAGCTTTTGCAGTGTTGCACTTGATGCATGAAACGGAGTATAGTTACCTTTACTTTAGTGACTTCACATTTGAACAGTCTCCTTCTTTAACGGGGTAGCATTAGAGGTTGTTTGCGTTGTGAGCGAAAAATCGCGAGCATGATGCTGTCAGGCGGTAGCTGGCAGCTCACAGGGCCGAACACTAAAGGCCCGTTCACACTTGCGACTAGCAGCGGTCGCGCGACCGTTTTGGTCGAAAAGCGACAGTCGCAAATGGTCGCATCGGTCGAAAAGCGACTGCCGCGGGCCGATCCGGCACTGCTCGAATTTCTAGTCGCGCGACTACTAGTCGCAAACCATTTCACCAATCAGCGAGGTCCCGGAGTACTCGATCGAGCACCTTCTCAATGCAATTAAAGAATACCCCTACCTTTTCAACAAACGGCATCCGGAATTGAAAGGCAGGGAGAAGGATATGGCCTGGGAGGAGATTGGAAAGATATTCGGACTATCCGGTAAGTGCTATGAACTTTTGAGAAATGGGTTTTTCACGCAGGCGCAACATTTTATATTGACATCGTCTATTCGTCGTCGGCGTTCTCGCCTGAAAAAGCTGAAGTGTCTGGCAAGCGGCTGCTACCGACGTTCGCTATCATCGCCCAGCAGCTTTCCTACTCCCAACTCGTTTTTCGAGAAGGCGACAGTCGCAAGTGTGAACATAGCTACCCTCCTCTGGTCGCGCGACTACCAGTCGCGCGACCTCATCTAGTCGCAAGTGTGAATAAACCTTAACTGGACGTATACGGTTGCCTGACATTCGGCAGAAGCTGCCAACTCGGGCCTCTCCTTTTCCATGGTAGGGTGATATCAGAACCAGCGGGCCAAGAACCTTGCATTCACTTGACCCTTAGGCCCCGCAAATACGTTCATTGGTTAAAGCAGGGCTACGCTCTCGCGTCATACCCTTATCAGCGGGGCTTAAGTGTCCGCCATAATTTTTTATTTTGTCTCAGTTTTGTTGTAAGTCTTGCTTATTTATAATTTTGTTTTTCTATTTTATAGTTTTAGGTCTTTACTTTTTATATTTTACTCACTACCTTACTTCGCTTTTTTACAAGTGTTATCTTCTTCCCTTTCCCTCAATGCTCTGCAGCGTCCTACGCTGGACAAGGAGAATTATGGATATGACAGCATGAAGTCGTATCAGTGGTATGTTGGTGGCACGCTTTGTCTTGTTGCCTTTGTCAAAATGCAATAAAGAAAAAAAAATGTCGGCGTAGAGTGGTGGTTAGAGCGCTCGGCTTGAAGACGTAAGGAGGGCGGTTCGAGTCCTGGTGTGAACACGGTACTTTTTGTTATTAAAGAAGAGACGCTCTGATGACGTCACTCATGTTGCAAGAAAGGATTTCGAATAAAAATTTGGAAGGCACTTAATCTACGCCTGATACGGCAGCGTCAATGGCTCCTGTCTGCTGCTCCCCTTTGGGACTTTCGTAACACGTACCTGCACCTTACTTCCCGATTTAATCCCCTAATATGTATTTTTATCATCTCACGCATACTTATCAGTATGCTGTTGCAAGCTGCTGCGGTATGTAAAACACCACCTGGCATTGAAATGAAGCCCCGTCTGCCACTGCAGACAATTGTAAAGGAAAGATATACAGTTTTCTCAGAAACTTCGTAGCCTCTGTAGCTGTGTGGCTACGCTTAAGTGGACGGCAATGGCCTATCGATCAATTACTACACAGCGAACGACACAAGCCTGCTGTGGGGAAAGGGGGAATGAACGTTTGTTCACATTTCGAGGTCCCAGTCAGTGCACAGTCAAATTTGCTTTGCACCGTCGGCATCACCCTTGTGTAGAGCGTTCGGGAGACGCAGATTCCTGCCCAAGGTCCGATATTGGCGCAGCTTCTAGGTTGATGAGGTAACACTTAACACGTGAGTGGAAGTAGTGCCGTAGAGACCCGCAAGCAAATTACACACGAGCATCTTTCTCAGAAATCTGGGGCTGCAGTCTAATATCGGCTTCTGTTGCCCGGTGTGCCCTGCCCGAGCGCTCTACACAATGGTGACGGTGATTGTACTCATTAATAAGGCCTCTCTGGCCCCCATATGTAGCGAATAGGAGCTGTGTGTCGGTAACCGCGAATTGCACGATAAGGTATAGGTAACGTTAGGTCCGAAGGGTGACCTCCCGGTTTCAAATGTAGCACACATTGTCAGAGTATATGGCCAGGTTCGCACGGCAGTGGAGCCTGTATTGCGGGCGGTGATGCCGGGTCGCCGCTATTTCGCCAAAGTATATGCCGTGTATGGCGAGCCAGTATAAATCATTTGATAAAGACATCTTGGGACCGGTTTCAAATGCAGTAGGTAGACCTCCTCTACACCCACACCACAATGGGCAATTTCAATAAGGAATCACAGGTCCAGTGGCACGCTCCGCTTACTTTGGTGAGCATCTTTACTTTGTATATGCATATAGTAAATAACAACACAAAGAATGAATTTCATTTGGCCGTTGTTCATGGTTTGCCGCACTGTAATGAGAAATAAGCTACTATCGCTAAAAAGAATTTCTGTAAGCAATACTCCGTTTCATACACAGCTTGCAACCCAGTGGAAACTACGGAAGTAGTCCGTAGCAAAATATAAACAAATTGTGTCTCTTCGCCTCACTTCCTAGCCGAGTGCTACGAGACACATTTCGGACGATGGAACACTTTCGAAGGACCGAGGCTCAAAACGCATCCTGGGAACTTTTCATTTATTAGAATTGTATTTATACAAGGGACAGTGCGTGATAATTTGACCGATAAAAGGTGAAGAAAAACGATAAGCGCAGACATAATACATAAGGCTTTCAGGTCTGCTACTCTCTTACTGCGTTTGTAACCGCAATGCAATAAGAAATAATGTCATAAGAGTACAATTATTGTACAACAGTTTAGCTAACCGTGATGATGGTAATGCTGTTGACATTTTTTAATCCACTATAGGGGAATTCAAATTCTGTTTCTAGTTATGACTGTATATTGTGTTGTGTACCATAACCAAGACCATTGCTGCTCATGAGCACGGTAAATAAATAAAGCATAAACAATAAGATTGCTGCGTGGCTTTAGGCGGATATAACGTACCTGCGGTGCACAACTCTGTCAATAAATGACGAAAAAATGTAGGCAGACTCTGCTATGTACGCAGGCCGAAATTCTGAATATGTGCGTAAAGAATTTAGCGTCTAGTGAAAAAGAAAATCAGTAGGGTTCTAACTCCCCCCATGTGGGTATGTGCCATGTTTCAAGAGGCCAAGAAGAAAAAAGTGGAATTTTAGCACATCTTCACAGATTAACAGGTTATGGATGGTTTTGCTTGGTGGTTTAGCACTGAAATGTGGGCACACAGTTTGACAAAGTGTTGAGTAAGTATCTTTATCGCTACAATTTGTCCGGATTTGTTCAGCTGCTGTTGTCAGTGCCTCTGCTGAAAGCTGTTCAGCATGCGCCAATGTAAGCTCTTTCTATCCCGTGGCTACGTGGTCTTTCACGATGCTGCATACATATTCGATACGGATTAATTCGTAGCGAAATGAAGGCAGTCGTAATAATTCGTGACAGTTTTGTGCAGCAACTTATTCTATACGTTATACAGTTCCACTGTTGGGCACGCTCACTCTCTTTGGAAGTTCCAACAATGTGGCATGAACGCCAAGTAATTCCCCTTCTTGTAAGCCATGCTTGGATGGCACCTTTTCGGGCCGATGCTGTCGGCATTGTTTCTTGAACGACACTGTGGCATGATTAATTGTTTATAATGGCGCTGCTATTCACATAGATGTAGAAGATAGTTTGGCCGTAAACGAGTGTTGGATGTGTGCAATTTATCTTCGATTAGTAGTACACATTACGTTTTTCCTCTGAAGAACTCAGCTGCACCATTAACAATCAGTGTGCCTGATTCCTGTGTGCACGAAGATCAGGCGGTCTTCCTTCCTAATGGGGCTGCTGAATGCTTAACAAGGACTCATGAGAAAGGCGTCGTTAGACGATACCACTGAGCTATCCTGCCATGCTTGCTGCTTGGTATGACTGCAGGTAAATAATTGTCTTGCGCAAAAATGGGTCAAGATTGACAAATCACCCAATATTTAGTGACGCTCCACTCAAATAACAACAAAAATAAAATGAAAAGATCTGCAGAAACATGCACATGCGAAAGATATGCACATGCTAAAGCATGTGCGTTAGCTGCTCTTTATTAGCTCATAGTGTCATGACTCAGCACTTTTGAGTGCCTTGGGTCAGTATTTTTGAGATTCATGACTAGACGCTACTTCATGGTCATGACTGACTTACACAAGTCATGCACTTCATAGTCATGCACATTAGCTCTCCGATCTGACTGACTCATGACAAGTGTCTATGACTGATAAATAAACTATAATGACTCACATGAAATGACTAAGCATGACATTTATATACCACTTTCATTACATACACATCCATGACTACCAGTCTCATCTTAACGTGACGTCATATTACACGTTACATTTTGCTTCCACGTTTTGCAGACACGCCTTCGCAAACATAGCCAAGCAAGACTATCGCCTTAATAAAACAAAGTAAAGCACGCAGTCGTTAAATTGATCTTCTACAAGGCTCTAAGAAAACTCCGTTTGCTGTATGAGATTTAGCGTCCCGCAGTGACTCAGGCTACACCGTAGTGAATGGCTCTGGATAATTAAGACCACTTGGGGCTCTTTGAGATGCACTGACTGCGCACAGTACATACAGCTTATGGTATTTAGCCTGCATCGAAATGCGACTGCCGTGGTGGGTATCAAATCCATATCGGCAGGGTGAGCAACTAAGCACAACTATCACCGAGCCGGTGCTGCGGTGTGGTAATAACAGCTGCACATTAATTCGCGATAAATATAAGCACGTAGCGTACCTGCGCTCCTTCCGGAATTACTTGAAGGGTCTAAAGTACCTCCGACGTCATGTGATGGTGTCGACATGGTCGATGAGAGGCCAATTCCGTTTCTTTAAAACTGGGTTCGATCACAACCGCCGGCTGTCACTTTTCGATGGAGGCGATACGAAGTGGCATCCGTTTGCTGTGCGAGGTCAGTGCACATTTAAAGATCCCCGAGGTGGTCGAAATTACTCCGGAACCTTCTACTGCGGCACCTATTTCTTTCTTTCTTTCTTTCTTTCTTTCTTTCTTTCTTTCTTTCTTTCTTTCTTTCTTTCTTTCTTTCTTTCTTTCTTTCTTTCTTTCTTTCTTTCTTTCTTTCTTTCTTTCTTTCTTTCTTTCTTTCTTTCTTTCTTTCTTTCTTTCTTCTTTCTTTCTTTCTTTCTTTCTTTCTTTCTTTCTTTCTTTCTTTCTTTCTTTCTTTCCGGTTTCATTCCCACCTTCTTTCGTTACCTCACGGCGCAGTTTATGTGTCCAAACAAGTGTGACAGATACTGCAACTTTCAGTATCTGTAAAGCGATTATTATTATTAAAATTGAAGCCGACGTCAAGCAATAGCCTCCACCACGTCCTCATGCTGAGCTGCGGCCGACTTCGTTATCCGTTTTCAGAAGTTTATCAAGCACTGGAATTTCTTTTTCAGTGTACACGAGATGCATCTTCAAGCGAACAGCGTGCTTGCCTGAACGCGCGAGCTGGATAGAGTAACTTTGCGAGGCCGCTTCTTCGGTCAGGTAAGTCGTCCGGAGAGACTTTCCGTCTGGCACTTCGCGACAGTGCGAGCGGACATATACGTATCAGCAATCAAAATGAGAATTTCGCAGTATCTTCTCTGGGAAGCGTGCCATTATCACTGCGTGGACGTTGACGATAAATAGTTTGCATTTTCTTGAGAATATTGCAGAGCATATCTTTGAAAAGAAGCGAGCAGACGATGTGCCCTCGGCTGAAGCGGGGACGCGTCTGCTATTCAGCTATCGCGAAACTCGTCACAAACTAGGATGGACGCAAGTTAAGAGGCTTTCAGTACTGCAGCAGTGAATGTAAACAAATTTTTCGCATTCGAACGACATTATTAAAATCTGATTTATTAGAAATACATTCACGATATTTGCAGTTTAGTAGCTCTGAGCAGCCTTGCGCACTACATTTCTCGTCGCAAGGAGCGCCCTATTACGCTTCCGAACCTTGGCCGCATTGCATGCTATGTATAAAAACGAAGTTCAGACAAGGTTAAGTGATAAGGCTTAGGCTTCATCCTTTTTTTGTGACGTTCGGATTGTTTACATCAAGTTCAAAACAATTAATATGATTTATTCGATCGAAATTATTCAGTTCAGTCGTTCAGTCGGGTCCGACTCTTCGTGACCCTTGTGGGCGATTTCTCTGCCCGAGGGATGCGCACGACAAACACACAGTGGGCCGTATGACAAACATCTTTAATCTCACAGAGATCGTCGAAGTCGGTGCTAGGTCTCGTCCGGGTTGCTGCGGGTCGTTTCCGTGGAGAGCGCCAGGAGCGAAGCAGGAACGAGGAGCCAGGGACCAAGAGAGAGCGAGACGGCGGCGCGTGCCTTCTTTTATAGCCCCCTTGCGCGGGACCGGTTATCCCCGAGCGAGCGGGGAGAGGGAAACGGGCACCACGCAGGGAGCATTGGGAAGTGGCGCGGCCTTCGAATGCGCGGCGCGCCACGAGCCCTACACCCTATGGACCATGTCCCGCCAAATTTAATTATTCATGTAACTAAAGTCTTAGGGTTGACGCCGTAGATTCCAGAATAAAATGCGGGGCTAATGGTTGAATCAAAGATTTCACTATAAATCTGATAACCAGGTGTCGCGACAATCAGCTGACTTCGCAGTTTCACTTTGTGGAGTACGTATGCGGATGTTTGAGGCTAGCCTACACCATCAGTCTCTGTAGTATGGTGACCATAAATTATGTTACTGCGAAAACGTTGCTTCACACGGTCAAACCCAACAAAGAATGTTTTAGATTGACTGGCCTTGAAGGTGGAAGTGGTCAACCTCACATAGCAACAGCCCCCCCCCCCCTCCCAGAACTAAATCATGTATAACAAGAATGCGTACCCCTGCCCACCTGCTTTGAACTGTAATCTTTGGGTATCAATTTCTACACGTTTGTTCGCCAAACGTCACGAGTTTAAGTCAATGAACGGGAAAAATTTTAAAAACCATTTTCTCTATAATAAATTCATTGTTTGCTGCGGAATATACATCGTCATAGCCGAGAAAGCTTCACAGTCAGTTTTTACGGGGGAAAAAAAAAGGAGTGACGTTGAGGCCATTGCTTGACTTGAAGACTACAGTTCTATTTTGTATGTTTATGGGTTTTTTTCGGCCCTTTTCACTCGAGATTGTACGCGCTTTTTAAAATTTAATTGTTTAAGGTTACTTACTCCCGTTATTGCCATTTTTAGAATAAACCGGACGTGAAAAATAGCCGACCACACAAATTTGCATGTGTGTGGGGGCAAGGAACTGCACAAATTCTTCCTGGCAGTATTTTCTTTAGACATTAGTTGAACGAGCTGCGAAACAGCACTCAAAACTGACCGATAATTTTGCGCGAAACAAAAAACAAACGCAAACAAATATGTCAAACTGTATGTGGCACTACCTCATAAATACATCCGAAATTGCTGCTTATAGAAGACTGTGTTCTATCGACATGATATTCCTCATCGTTTTGGAAGGTATTTTTTCTTTTCCAAAGATCACCTGGACAGCGCAAATAAGTTACGTTCCTACCGACTCAGCTATGTGCCCAGTGTGCTCTTAATCACATTGATAGAATTGGACTGCAATTTAGGTTTATACAGCTGGAACATGAAATGAGTTTCCGCGAAGTCTGGACCTAAATGAAGATATCCTCTGGCAAGCCACACATTGTATTTCTTATATGACAAAAGAAAAAAAAAAACAAACTAACAGCATCATCAGCTGTTATCAGAACCAGTAGCTCAATTGGTTTTTCCACAAATTAGGTTCTCCATATAAACGTGCTTCGTAAGACCAGCTTCGCAGCAAGAAACGACAAACTGCGCTCGCCGAAGACCGAAGTCGGCTAGTAGGGAACTCCAGAAAGGCCCTGCAGCAAGGGTAGCAGCGCTACAAACAAGAAGAAATCAGGACGCCGGCGACCGGATTTCTAAACGCTGGCCCGGTGAACGGCGAACACATTGGGGAAAGATTTAACCAAGGACTTCGCCCGAGTCGAAGCCTGCTCCTCCTCTTTCCTGGAACTCCTTTCTCTCTCCCTTCTTCCTTTGCCCGAAGATTTGCGGACTCATACTGAGGAGAGGGTAGGAGAGGAGAAGGGAAAAAAATGGAGGAAGGAAGCCCAAGCAGTGCAGGGCTGCCCGGATGCAACTGCAAGGCTTTCTCGCTTCCCGAACTTGGGGAACGTCCGCGAAGCCCTTCAAGAGCAGCTCGGTCTTGAAGCTGCGGCGATGGGCGCCCGCCCGGATGGCGGTTTCCCGTGGTAGCGCGCATGGTGGTGCTGTATATCGAATGCTGAGAGAGGGAGGTGCTGGCCAAATTGCCTTATGACCACACGGTTGCGTGACAAGTCATCAAGAGTGTAAACCGTGAAGTTCAACAGCATATAACGTTGGTCGTTGGTTGGTGGTTGGTCATTGTGTAATGCAAAGCACATCAAGACGGGACGACACTAGAAAACACGAGACAAACAGGAGTGCCGTGTATTCGTCCTGTTTCTATCTTAGTGTCCCATCTTGTGCGCGCAGCTGCGTTACTTGAAGACCGCGAATGGTGCTAGACTAATTCTTGATTGTCATGTACGAGATCGGGTCTCGTGGTCTGCGCAGGACCGGGCTGCTGGGAAAGTGAATGAAAGGGAGATTAAAACGTGATAAGGAGTGAGATTGGTCCTTAGATGTTTATGTGAGTTGCCATTCTTCATTGAGAACCGGTCGTGTAATAGCTATATGTCAATAGGAGGCCCCTGTTTTGAGACTTGTGCATATATGGGTGAGTCCTAAATGGCAGACGCATTTCTTCTTGTGTGGGTGCACTCTTGACGACAATGATGATGGTTGTAGGAGCTAGCTTTGACTCCAGCAGACAACAGATTCTCAGTGCTTTCACTGTAAAAAACTCTTAGACGGCTTGGTATTCCCCGCTTCTTAACAGCATATCGACTGCGGTGTTTATTTACTGCGATCCGTTTATTAAAATTTAAGGTTAGCTTTAGGTGTTCGTGCTTCCACCGAGAAATTTTATTTGGGCACTTGTGCCATGCATATTCGCCTTCTTCGAATTTAAACTGGCTAAGTAAAATAAAGCTTGCAGCCTTTTCCGCGCTAAGCCTGCATTATTGTACTGAGCTAGTTGTAGCAGAATACTTCTTTATGCAATAGGCGCCTTCTAGTACCGCTTTCTTACAGGAGTTCCGAATTAAAGCCAATATATCCTCTACTCTTGGGAACAGGGAAGTTCCTGTTGTTCAGATATGCTTAAACCTGTGTTAGTGAGATGGGCTTTCACTGAATCCTAACTATTACAGTGTTACCTGTATAAACAACGCTTACGCGTTTCACTGCATTTGGCGTCCTCACAGCTGCACAGGTACAAGGTAGGGATGGAGTGACCTTCGCACAGAATGAATTTGTGCAAGAAAGGGGTGGATGAGCATTTGTGCAGTTGTATGTTTTCAAGGTAGGAGTGGCTTCACCTTTTGCATAGCTGCAGTGGTGCAAGGCAGGGATGGCTTGACCTTTCCCGAGCTACAGTGGTGTAAGGTGGGAATTTATTGACCTCTTCAGAGCTGCAGTGGGGCAATGAAGAAATGGTTTGACCTTTCCACAGCTGCAGTGGCGTAAGGCAGGGATGGCTTGACATCTCCACAGCACTGGTTCGAGGCAGGAATGATTTCACCTTTCCACAGCTGCAGTGGTGCAATGCAGGGATGGCTTGACCTTTCCCGAGCTACAGTGGTGTAAGGTGGGAGTTTATTGACCTCTTCAGAGCTGCAGTGGGGCAATGAAGAAATGGCTTGACCTTTCCACAGCTGCAGTGGTGCAAGGCAGGTATCGCTTGTTCTTTCCACAGCTGCACTGGTGCAAGGCAGAGATGGCTTGACCGTCACACAGGTGCACTGTCACAGAGCTGAGCAGGAATAGACTGATCGTTGCAGAGGAGCGTGGGCAAACATGTGGAAACGCACGGATGTACAAAAGGGAGCCGGCATCGTCAGACTCCACCCAGGGAAGTGAATATGACTGTATAGGGCTTCTCGTGCATTCAATAGCACGAAAAATTACCAAGCACGACAGTTGAATATGCCATGAAATCCATCCCTGTTGCTTCGCTGTGAACGTTGTGACCCATACACGATACTTTACAATCCCTCTAAAGGCTGAATGAGTATAGTTCGTCACTTTTTACACAAGAAAAAGTACAGTGCTTAGGGTGTTCGGCGTAGAAGTGGCCATTTGCGCGGCAGTTACTATATTTGTTATCGCAGAGCCAGGGAGTGGTGCAGGAAATTGAGGGAAGGCGGAAAGAATGTTTCGATAGAGATATGAAAGTATGAAGTCTATGGCTGGATAATTTGTGAAAATAGTGATTCGCGAGAAGTATAGGTTAATATTGTGTGGGCTATCCGATGCTTTCTCGGAAACATTTAGGTTAGATATACGGAGAATTCTGACACGAAAATCTTGAAACAGTATTTTAAGTAGAAACATGTTTAGTAGAAACGCTTTGAGATGCATTGTTCGACACATAGGCGGTGGTGTTACTTAACAGACCTTGTCAGAAATCTGGTGCACATCTACGATCAGTGCATCTGCCGACACCGTTAATACGTAGAGAAGGTCATTTATGTTCCCCACACGTTACAGATGAACAAACGCGTGCTAATGCCGACAGTTTTCATTTTATTTCCAGCCCCCAACAAAGATCGCGAAAACTTCCCCGAACTGTAATGCACTACATCAACACAAACCGAGGCATTACAACACCATTGGAACGGCGTTTTTAACGACCGTTCCGTGTCGAAGCCGGGCAACCGGATTTGAGCGCGTTCCGAACCGTGCGTGGCAAGAGCGAAGCCCTTGATATGGCGCGGCGTCTGACTTCCCACTTGCAGCAGCAGCGACAGCAATCTCTGTTTTGTACCTCGCTCTTCGAATTGCTTTTATTGTCCGCTCGAGGAGTTGCGATCGCATTTACAATTCATCTTCATCTTCCCCTTCGCAGCATGTGCGTTCCCTTTTCCCGCGTCTTCCCCATCTCTCCCGAAAGGGGAGAGAAGCGCCTGCGCGTAGGGGAGGGCGCAACTCCCGGAGACCGGAACCGGAAATTGAAACGAGGAAGGAAACGGTGCGAGGAGCAACGGAGCGCCGGCTTGGCGACATTTCGCCAATCCTCCGGTCGACGTGACATGAACGGCCCGAGCGCTTTGATCACACCAGTTCGCGAAGCTCCGCTTCGAAACGCGACTGCTCCTGCGCGCAACTCTGCGAAGTATAGATGATGGTAGCGCTCCCTGTGATCCGAACGGACAGATACAGGTGGCGCTCTTCAACTGTATAGAGCAAAGCGGAGCAGTTCTTCTGAAAGCCGCTTGTGGCGCGACACTTCGCCACGTACGAATTTCGGCTTAGAGCGTTAGATTCTGATTGTCGAGTTTTATGGTGCATCTGGTAACCCGCACAACCTAAAAGCTTTGATGAACGGTCTTTTCTCTGTTCGCGGGCTCGGTGTCAGAGCGTTGCCAAGCTTTCCGGCTCCCTGGCGACCTCTCGCTTGTGAACGAGTTATATATCTTTTCGTGGGCATTTCTTGTCGTTGTTTGTTACTTTTTGCTGGAGAGCAGGAGGCAGTGCAAGTGAAGCTGTTGCCCGGAAGAAACATAGACACAAAAGCGAGAAAAATAATAAGTAATGGTTGGCTATAAAAAAAGGTGTCGAAATGGCATCCCGAGGGAGGCGTTTCACGATACTGGTATGACACTTTGATCGGGCGAAAGACGGAGCTTCCCTTTAGCGAGTGTTTTTGTTTCTTGTATACTTTTTGCAATTCGTTTGCTTGTTGCTTTAAGGTCGTCAGCTTGAAGTCTTTAAAACACCGCTTGTAACTTGTAGCACGAGAATATTTGCATCGAGATGGTTCACGAATATTAACAATATGGACGTGCGATACAATGCACCCTCAGTGAATCGCTTCTCTTAACGCCTTATGTTTCATAGCGTCCGTCACGCCTAAGCCCAGAACAGCGCAAAACAGCCCCAATTTAACAAGAACAACTCCGACGGGTGACATCATTGAATACTGAATAGCTACTAACTTTTGTTTAGTTATTTAATAACCATTACGTGCGATTACTTGAGCGTAGTGAATAGACTTACTCGTTTTGTCTGTGTCCATTACATACCACTTTTCCGTTAACTGACAACTAATAGTCATAAGAAGATTGCTGAAGTACTTAGCAAATTATATTAATCCTTAACAATGTCTGGGAAGGGTTCGTATCGTGTATTTAACTTGCAGCTTGCTTCGAAGATGACTGTACTGTGATCCTGTGGGCTACACACTAACCCTCACAAGGACACCTGTTTACGTCCTTTCGTGGTACTTTCCTGCTTCGCAGAAGCGATATGTTTGACTATGTTATGTTATGTTATGATATATGTTATGACCATATGTGCTCATGAACCGGTGCGGTACAAGCAAAAAAATTCAGTATAGTTCTTTTTTAGAAGTTTGCCCACTTCGTACGAAAACAATCAGACTCCATGCCTGCTTCGCTGAAAGAATTGCACGAGTTTGCCGCTGTCTCCAAACTTCCGACTTTGACTGAAGTCGGTGAGGAGCCAGGAAGAAGAAGAGTTACAAAAGATTCAAATAGGCGCTCGCGAAATGGCGGCGTCCATCCATTTCCCTTGCTTCCTCTTTCTCCTCACACTTTCTCAAACTTCCCCAATCTCTCTGGGCTCTTTCGGACCACCCGCTGCAATCGCTAGGCACTGCTTCCCTGGCAGGCGTCCAAGTTTCTCCCCAAATCCCCGAGTCGTATCGCCACCGACATCGACATCTTTATTGGCGCCCTTTGAGCGCCGCCATTTTTATTAGCGGCGATCTGTGACTGGTTTACAGATGGCTCTGGCAAATCCCCCTCGCAATCCTTCCGCGTTTGCCGCAGAATCCCCACTATCCCCATTCCTCTCGCATCCCGTTTCTCCCCATCTCCCTACGCTCTCTGTGCTCGCAATGTTCCCAGACGCCTTCCTATCGCTGTGGAATTGTAGCTTTTTTTTTTCTGCCTCCGCT
This sequence comes from Amblyomma maculatum, assembly GCF_055883805.1. Lineage (NCBI taxonomy): Eukaryota > Metazoa > Arthropoda > Arachnida > Ixodida > Ixodidae > Amblyomma > Amblyomma maculatum. The sequence goes on along the minus strand of NC_139351.1, from coordinate 89,988,705 downwards.
TCCAGTTTTGTTGTTTTTCTCACAGTGGAGCTGGTGTAATTTTAAGCGGACGCTTTGGAACCTTTCAAGTCTGCGGAAATTCAAACTGCGCATTCGCTTAGTTGTCCATGCATGGGAGCGCTGAATACGAGCTTTCCGTACTAAGCCACTTTGCGCTGCTTTCCGTCGTTATATAAACTTTCTCCCTGTGTCTGAGTAACTCAGTGACGTCACCTTCATGCCAGCGGTGCCTGTCTGTCACGATTAATTACTTCGCGTCAAGGCGTCATGGAATGCAGTGAATAATCAAACTCCTTCAATACTTTAAGTATTGAAAAGCTTTGGTATATCTAAGTCCGGTGAATCCGGACAGATGGATTTAGTTTTCTTGCCTGTTGCCATGTGATATCAATCATAATCAGGACGTAGATCTTAAACACTTGGTACGTCGCACTGATTCTATGTCGCCATCAGAACAAGTTGGCATCGCAACCGGAACCAATGTACCTTTCCAATTTTTCATTTATAGGAAGAATTGGACATCAAAATCTTGTTCACGCTGAATCCCAGGGCACTGTGTATGTTGCTCAGAATCTTAACCGCAGATACCCATGGTTTAGCCCACGGAACTCTCAGCGGTTGATCTCAAATTGCTATTCACTTTTTGTTTTTAATGCATGCGATAACCGACAAGAAACGCTAATGAGGATACAAGTACCCCTCACGTTCATCCGAGCATAGTCATACGGATAGAACCAGGATGTGTACAACTTTTATAAATATTCGTAGTAGATGACGTATTCATCCCAGTTCGTGGCTTAAAACCTGGGCTTTTGACCCTGTGTGGCAGTCGGTTTACCAAAAAAGGAGGCCAAAGAGCAACCCAAACGCAAACGATACCACTCCAATTTTTTTCGAGGGAATCCCCAAAGAAATACCCTCTGAAATGTTTCCTAAAGAGTCAATAAAACAAACAGAGCTTCACCTTTGAAATTAGAGTTTAAATTACTGTGACTCTTATGGGTAAAAAATAAGTCCAAAGTCCGTTCAAAGCTTTTGATGTGCGGAGTCGAATTTATTGGTCAAAATGTTATCACCAATAACCATTATTAAAAGCAATGGCTATACAGTTTGCATAAAACATTTTAAATTAACAAATCAATATCTTTATCCGTTCATTGGTTACAGAAGAAAAGATCTTAAAGCAAACTCAGTACTTAGATCGAAATACAATGTGCGCTAATGAGCTACTTTCAAAGGTAAATACTCAGGCCTCTTAAGCTCACTCTATACGGCCTCTTCTGCTCAAAGAAGGCCTGACGCGAAGTTACGAGGTGCTCAAGGTGATTTATACCTTGATCAAGTAGATCTCCGCCGTTGCCACGTAATTGTAATACGTGATACTGTTCCCCAACAACGTTTGTAAAGCAAAGCCTGCCGAAAAAAAATTCTCCAGAAGAACGCTCGACCCGACCGTCAAGATTCCTTTCTTCCCCAAACACCCAGACGAGACTTAAACTGTTTTCCCACATGGGGAGTGCAAGAAAGCATGTTTCCATTTCGAGCAGCTCCGGTCGCTGGCTGCGGAGAGTGGATTGATGCTGTCTACGCATTCGGCGTGCATATTGCAAGACGTATTTATATACCCGAAGTTGAACGCCTCCTCCTGTTTCCCTCACCCGCGCGTACTCTCCACGCCAGGTCTTCCCTATTCCTGTCATCTCTCTATATACAGCGGCTTTAGATATGCATCTCCTCGGGAAGCACTTTCCCATCGCGGGTGCAGAAAGCCCTTGCTTTTACACGCGGCTCGCAGTTTGTACGGGTGTTTTGTTGTGGGTCGACGACGCTCGAGAGATACACGCCAATCCGTACACAAGTGTGCGTTTCGCTTCGCGCGGTCTGTGTAGTGCGCCTTGAGGCAGGAAATGGATACTTCGAGGTGGTGGTGGGTCATTGCGAATCCGGAAGATGGGAAACCTTGGCTTGAATGTTTTCCTCGCTTTAAAAGAGGTTTCCCGGTTTCGTCCGGCGTTGCTGACCGGGGTGTGTGCTTGGAATTAATAAACCGCTCCGTGCCAAGCAAATAGCCGGGTGGGATGAATTACGAGTTGAACTTCATTCTGTTTCCTCAGAGTAGGAAGATGCGGTGGAGAGGGTAATAGGGAATGGAGTGAGAAGGAAAAAAGGGAAACGTGAGCGGGGACAGAGGAAAAAGGAGGAATAAAAAAATTAAAAACGAGATAAATAAAATAAGAGAAAAATAATAAAAAAAAACAACACTCCCTGAAGAGGGGCTGCACGAAGGAATGTTCGAGGAAGACGAAATCAAAAGAATGAAGGTGCAGAAAAGCAGAGGAAAGGAAATTAAATTTCAAAAAGTATGACCGCACAGAGTTATTCAAATGAAGGAAGAATAGATATACTAGCAAAATGTTCAAGGAAATCTGAGAGCGGGTGATTACAAAACTAGGATGGGGACAAGAAGTAAGAAAATAGACATAAAGATCTGATGACTTAATGAATTCGTATTCACCGTCTATACTATTCCTTGCCAGCACTTTACAATAGCAGTGCGCATAGGTTTTTATGGCGCCCCCGGCGAGTATTTTATCACAAAAAAGGGTGTTAACGGTGGCTAGAGAAGTGACAAAAAATAACCAATAGATGGTTGAATAGCGAAAAAAAAAGCGATAAAAAATAAGCCAACGTCCCATGACCCCTGTTGGGCACTGCATACTCAGAGAAGGAAAGCATGTACTGTGATATTCGGAAGTCGGGATGTCACGAATGTGTCTTCCCTAAAAGGCGCCATCATGACAAGAATCAGTCGACGTCAGCACTGCATTTATGTTCCTTTTTTGCATAGCAACAAAGTGAAACAAAATTGAGAAGAATTTCTGAATTGTCTAAATGTATGAGCACCTTCGCTTTACGACGAGTTCTGTTGTATTGACTGGTCTCGACAATAAGTAGGTACAGTCATTTTTGGCTTCGCATAACGATAAGAAAAGTAGTAAACGGCTGCGGGGAATATAACTAGAACACCATCTTCCGATATCATCATGACACAACGCGTTGCCTTCTCCACGATCTAAAGCGCATACTTCATGACCGCACCACTGAAGGCCCTCAATCCACTACACAATTCACAAGAGGAATGGAGCTTCGGGCTGTCATAATCTGTGGACTTCCTATCCAGCTGTTCTTCGTAACTTCTTCAAGTAATCTCTCCAGCTTCGTTTGTTCATAGGTCTTTGAATTGGCGGAGGGGAGCGATTGTTTTGTGTTTTTCGGGGTTATATAAATGGCCCCACTGCACTGGACAGATGGCGCCACAAGCTCGCGCCTCACACCATCCCCCTTCTTGTTTCTCGGGCGTGCCGCACAAACTCGAGGCCCCCGCTCGTCCTGTCCAAAATGGCCGTAATTAGGAGGTCGGCTTAACCAGATTATTCGGCACGCACAACCGTGAACTGGCTTCTCTATGCCCCTCACCCCTCGGCTACACAGCGGACGCTGCGGCGTCCAAGCCGCCCGTCTCCTTCCCCGGATACGTTCGGCGAAGCGTGGTAGCCTGACTCGGGTTCTGGTTCGGATATATCTCGTCCCGCGCCCAACGTGGCCCAACAAAGCAACAGCAGCAGACGTTGCTACTCTATTATGTTTTTTTTTTTCCTCTACGTTTTCGTCCTCTTTTGTACTGTGGCTCTGATATCGCTAATTTCTGCTGTTCTTACACTATACTTTTACTTTTTTAATGGCATCAGTTCTCATCGTGCCAGCTCAGCGGCGAAGCCTTATCGTCATTTACCCGCGTACGATGCTGAGCATCTAAGCCGGGGCCATTTATGGATGCGAAATGTAGGATAGTGAGCTAGAGGTTGCCGGTTCGGCACCTGGCCGTAGCGGCTGTGCGTCGATGGGAACTAATACAAATTATGTCGTGTGCTGACGTTTTGTACGATTTCGATGTATCCAGCCGGAATTTCACTGCAGCCCCGTAATATATGATGCGGCTTGAAGTCATTTGCTGCATCAGAATATAAATCTACACAGAAAGTAACCACAGTTTAACTCTCACGCCAAAAAATAAAAAAAATAAAGAAAAAAAAACGAACCGTATTTGTGGTTATTATTTTATTTTATTTATGGCGCTGAGTTTGCCACACGGCATGAAAGGTGGTGGTAGAGTCACAGGAATGCGTGGAGTGCAGCCATGTGCAAGAAGTCACACAAACTGCGTGCATAAATGTTGTTTGTTGTCCATAAGTGGAAATGAGAGTCATTAGTCGGTGAAAGTCTAGCTTTTTGTAGAATGGTACGTGTTGCGTATATGCGAAGTTGCTGGACATGTCCATATTAGATGCCGGACAGTGGTGTCGCAAGCGGGTTCTTCGCAGTGTGGGCATTTGTCGGGAACTGGAATAGTAGTACTTTGCCACTGGTGTCGAACGGCGGGCGTAAGAGCCACTCCGACTCTCAGCCGTCTCAGAGATGCCTCCTCCACCCTTGTTAGATTGGGGGGAAGGGGGTACGTACACGGGGGAACCCTGTCTGAGGGATGCTGATGATGTGAAATGAGTCAGGAGTGGATCCGGTGGCAAGGAATCATGAATAGGTTGCGACACATCTGCTGCATGAGGAAGCACGTCTGCTGCTATGGTATTCAAATTTGTGTTGTCTTGAACCCAGTGAATGATTATAGTCACTGGGTAACGGTGACAAGCAGCATGTATAGTCTGTGCGACCCTAAAAGTGCCATGGACTTTCTTTAAATGTTTTAAGGCTTCATTGTGGTTATAGACACCCAATTTTTTCACGATTGCAATGGCGAAAGTGAGGGGAGGTGCTTATATTCAAAAACTCTGAAAATTACGAAAATCGTTAATATTAAAAATTATGGTTGGCAACAATCAAATATGTTACAAGCTGAGTGCCGACTGACATGTTAAGAGGTAGAGAATATTCAAACTCATGTCCTGGAAGCTCAATTAGTGCTCTCTAAGGGCACATTCCTTTCAGCTGCCCACTCTCACGACATGGTTCAATAAAAACAAACTGACCCTCCACTAAAGTAGTTAAAGCAAGTGCCGACAGCCCTAAGCACAATCAGTTGCACCCGGCGCCCACTCAGACGGCGTGCGGTCGGCACCTAAGTCGTAATGCTCTGCCCTCTGTCGCGTGAACGACACTTGTCGCCAGGCGTTGAGATGGTCGAGAATTGAGAGAATGAGAGTTAGAGGCAGAGAGAGATAGGGAGAGAGAGAGTTGGTTTCGGGACACACACTGCTTCACGGAGAAAAGGACAGCACGTACTCTTGGACTACGAAAATGAGCGGCGCTTAGCCGTTGTGCCCCGAGGAAGGCGGAGAGGCCGGGCCGTTATAGACGCTCGATCCCGCGTTAAGTGTGGCGTTCCCTCCGCTAATCCGCGAGCCCGTTAATCCAGACCAACCGGCCGGCCGGCCGACGAGATTAGCGTGCTTAGCACTTTCGGCCACCGCCTGCATCGGACAGGTTGGTGTACGGATTTACGTCGCTAAACTTGGTCCCTTCCGCCACCGCTACCACCGTTTGATCTGGACTGCCGTCGTGTGGCGCTGAGTGACCGCTAGTGCGCCCATCACATGCAGCGGCGCTTCTCTGTACTTGCCGGGTCAGTGCGACCTATGGAAGAGCCGAGCGCAGGGTGCAGCGAGAATCAGCCGTTAACGAAGTAAATGACGCCCACGACTCCAGTCTCGCTTCCTCTCCCCCTCTAAATAAAAAAAAAAGGGAAGAATAAATTGGCGCGTTCGAATTAAAAAAAAAAAGACAGAAGAAACAAATGAAACGAGCTTGGACGAAGTGTTCAGCAACATCATCCCCCGTGTTTCGGAATGTATATATTCGTTTCTTTCGTCGATCGTGAGGGTATAGTTACTTAGTATTGGGGCGAAATCTCGCTGTGAGCCTGTGACTTTGTAATGTTAACGGTACGCTGTTATTAAACTCTGGTTAACCATCCGCGAGACAGATCGCAATGAAGCGGAAACGAAACGAAATAGAATCAAATTTGTGCAGCTTCCACAAAAACGTGCTTTCAATCTCAGCATGAAGCAGTTGTTGGCTGTTCAGCTTATAGAGACGGCAGAAACAAGGGGGAAGGGAACAAAGTTTCTAGACAAGTTGTTCAGCGCAACTCGCGTATCCGAGAGAAGGAAAGCCGAAATCGCGGCTGGAGCAAGAAGCAACACATAAGCTGAATCGGCCCTTCTTCCCTTTCCTCTCCTCTCTCTTCCTCTCCGCCTCTTGCTTCTCGGAGTCAAGTAATTTCCGCGCGACTACCCTATTTGGGAAACACTAGAAAAGCTCGTTCAACTTAGTGGCGAATGACAAGGCAATGTGTTCATTGTAAAAAGGACGAAAAGAACAACATCGCCGAAAGACAAAGAAAGAAGGAAACGTAAAAGAGAAACTAAAGACGGAAGAAGCAGTGCATATGAACGGAAGCCAGATAAGGTTTGCTCCCCATTCTACCCTACCCCTTCCTCTTTTTTACGAGACCACGACACAAAATCTCGAAACAACACCTTCTGGCTTTTCACAGGTGTTCGCGGTCTTTGTTCTCTAATTCTTTAATGCACTACTGGCAGCCGTAGTTGTTGTCAGCTGCCACCGGAATCGCAGTCCCCATCTTGTGACAAAGAATGAATCGAAATTTGGTGGCGGTTCTTAGGAAGGAACAGTGTTTCAGAGTTGTGCCCTACCATCCTTATGAAAGAAACAAGGGAGGCGTTCACATAGAATATAAAGTGTTTGTGTCGCAAGTGAAGTCTAGAAGAGACCGATAGTGCGGTTTCTGCGTCCAAGAATCGTTGGATGCAAAACTGTCCGACGATAGACTCGTTGCGAACAGTTGTCAGATTCTCATCGGTTTCAAAGCCGAGCCAAGCTGCAGCACTGGCTGAATGTCCGCTTTGACTTTCTTAAGTAGCCATACTGAGCACACGGTGTGTGAAAGCAAGCCTTGCACGTGAAACCGGTTTGGAGCGACCGGCGGGAGGGAAGGAAACCCTGAGCTGGATCCTCCAAAACGTAATCTCTTCTGTTCGGGTGGGACTGCAGATGTTAGTTGCCGCACGTGGAGGGACTAAAGAATGCCTCACATCACTTGTCAAAACATGTTTGTCAGCATCCGGATTACGAAGTTCAGGTAGCGACGATTCTTATCAGGTTAGTCGTGGAATATGATTGACTTCGCGAATCTGCGAATATAGTGCGTGTGACGTAAATGGTACTGTTGGTAGTAGATCCCCGAATATGCTATAACTTTTCTTTTATAGATTTCAGCGCTAAAGGTCGCAATTCCTTAGGCTTCCACTACATCATCCCATATATCCATATATCAATATACCCATGCATCCCATACATCAGTATGACGTCATCGAGTGATGCACAGAGCACGCAAAGATGGAAGGCTTTGAGAAGGTACGAAGGCACATGCACAATTGTGCACAATGGCAGGAACATAGAGAAGTGCGATGGCGAATAAATACAGGAATAATAGGGGGAAACTCCGAAGTGAGCTGCTTGTCACGCCATTTGCGGCGTCTAAGTGAACTACAATCAAACGGTGGAAGTAAAGCTGATCAATTGACAAAAAACACGCCCCACCAAAAGGTTCTGAGCGTACAGATGGCGCTTTCGTCAGTGAATTTGTTCGTTTTGTTTGTTCTTTTCATTCCTTTAGTACAATACATGAATTTTATATTTTAGATTATTAGCCAAAGTCTCCACTGATGCAAGCAATAAATGCAAATATATTGTAGAAGACAATTATTTTCCTAACGAGAAATAGCGGAATAAGTATTCAAATGACATTAAAATTTGATATATATATATATATATATATATATATATATATATATATATATATAAAAAGCGAAAAATTGCTTCATACTGTTTCCAAGTTTATTTGTAGTCGACGTTTCGGCAGGAGCCCTGCCGAAACGTCGACTACAAATAAACTTGGAAACAGTATGAAGCAATTTTTCACTTTTATGTAACCTCTAGCAACCAAGTACGTCTATTTACTTATGCTATATATATATATATATATACATATTTGATAGTGACGCTTGTCTTGTCCTCGCCTCGTCTTCTGCAGTTACTAAGTTATGCATTCCGTTTGTCTTACGGAATACCCAGGGGCTCTATTTTCCCGACCTGTTTTGTCGTCGTATGTCGTAGAATCTCGCGCAGTTGTGTTCTGTGAGTGCTGACCGCAGGGTCTCGGCTGAGCTACCTCTCTAGAGTTACATCCTACGAAATTTACGAATTAAATTCCTTAATCGTTCATACTTTTCAAAACTATGCATTGATACACAAGAATACATAACTAAACACTCCTCAAGGAAGTCTCGTCATAAGCACAATCACTATATAGAACCTATTTTTGCTCGCACAGGTGTCTATAAATTCTTCTTTTTTCTTCACACGATCTGGGATTAGAATGCACTGCCGCCTCATTCCCCACTGCTTGTTTCAGACGAGTGACTGCATCATTAATTGACACTGTATGTAATGCGGTACGTTGTTGACTTTGTGCAGTGTTTCTTTCAACTCAGTCAGTCAGTCAGTCAGTCAGTCAGTCAGTCAGTCAGTTCAGGCGTTCAGTCGTGTCCGACTCTTCGTGACCCTATGGACCATGTCACGCCACGCTTTCCGGTCTCTCACTATATTCTTAACATCACATAGCTTCATCTGCAATGCCTCGAGAATGCCATCTACTCTTTCAACTAGAGTAGTCTTTTAATGCGTGATTTCACCCCATTTAGGTTTGTATAAGTATTCATTGTTCGGTTTTGTTTTTTTGGTGTGTGTTCTGTCAATACCAATGCTGCACAGGGTCAGTTTTTTGTAGTTTGTTTTATACTGTGCGTCTTCTGCTTGGACCATGTTTGGTCCGCAGTATGTGATAAATAAATAATAAATAAATAAATTTGTGACATTATACATTATAGAGAAAGGCTGTATGTAGGAGTTCGCTCACACGATGAAGCTTCAAGTTTAAAATTTGCGCGAATATTTCAATTTTCAACGTATTCAGTGGTCACCAAGCGAAGGCGACTTCAGCAAGTAATCTCCAGAGTATGATCGCAGAACTCGGGATTTCGATTTGGTGTCTTAATACTGAATTGGGCTCAGTACCCCGCTTTAAAGTTCATCCCTCTGGCTTTCGCAAACTTAATGAGGCGTGCCTCCAATTTTCCGAGGTGACCATCAACTTTATGCAAGAGATATTGTTTATAGCACTGTTAATCGTGAGAAATCTTGTTCGCTTTAATCAAGCATTAAGCTTTAAGAATGAACTATTATAAAAAAAAGGCACACATTTGCGATATTATATGATTCAGCAGAAAATAAACAAATTTGGGAGCAATATGAGAGTCGCATTCATACTCGTACTGCATGATGGCACCGCATACAAGCACGCGAAATAAATTTCGGACAAAAACAAAATGCCCAGTCGCAAAAGCACTTCAATGCAGAGAACAAAAAAAAAAAAAAGATCCCTAAGATTGTGTTTCAATGTACTTGATAAGCATTCAAAGTTTAGTTTTCCTTCCAATTTGTTTACGATGAAAGTCAACTGATACGGCATTGTTTGATTTTAATAGTTTCTGCTTAATTTTAGGGAATGGTGCTCTTGGTGCCTTGAAAAAATAGCATTTATGAAGTAGATTTTTTCTCGTGAAGTTCTTTCTGGTGTATTACTTCCAGTACGTTTAAAAAGTAAAACTGCTCCGTCCTTATGATATTGCGTTTTCTGTACAAGTGAGTTGTTCTCAAGTCCTGTGTATTCTTGTGAAAAGGATAAAAGTAATTGAGTATTTTTTTTTTGCAATGTAATTAGTTCAGTACATTTTTACTGCGTATTGCCCCCCCCCCCCCCCCCCCATACCACTAACCCTTAGGTCATTTTTAATTAGAAAGGGGAGGAATAAGTATTCATTTATAGCCAGAGAGGTGTAAAATGAGATGTTCCGCAATGGCAGCTATGTCTACAGGCAAGTTCCATACTGAAGTCATTTACGTGTATAGACGAGCTCTAACCTTCGTGACACCAAACCTCGAGAAACCTTTGCTCCTGAACTTAGCGTCTATAACTGTCTTCAATCATTTCCTTAAGCCTGCTGTGTATAGGTCTGTTAACAGGACGAAATAAAAATGGGCTTGAAGGCATTCAATCACATTCTAAATCTGCCTAACAGGTTCCAAAAGCGTACATGTAAATTATTTATGGAAGTTTATAGCATGAGCATATTATGTGCAGAGAAGAAGACATTGGTATCCTTACATCGACTGTAATTTCAGTGGAGCCTTCTGTCTTGACAATGTCACTGATATGGATGTAAATAAGAAATTTTTATTGAACTAATATATATCCTTACAGATCTCCTTGTTTTGTCTCCTGTAAACGCTGATATGTTGTCAATAGCTTTAAACATGCGAAACCTAGAGTTCAAATAACTATTGAAAAGATCCAGCGCAGAAAGTCATGCACCAAATGTCGTTAATACATGGAGTATAACTCAATGCCTTCTGAGTATGCAAAAGATTCTGAAACGGAGCGAACAGAAGATTCAGAACGACTAAATTATAGGACCAGAATTAGCCTGATGAACTTTTACTCTATTCACAGTAAAAAAAAAAAAAAAAGTTGGCAGCATCGACTAAAAATAAACATGGGCTAAATTTGATTCGGGCGCAAAATACAGCACGTGGAGCTCAAGAAATATGCTTTCTTTTCTGGAATTAGCGGCTTATGGCGAGCTAATTTTGGGGCAATTATTTGAAACCACTTGAACGAGCTCTACAAGCTGCCGGAAATTACTCTGCAACATCTGTCATCTGAGATGAGGCTTCAGAACCAATAAAGATGCGCACTCGCAGCGCAGGAAGTGATAGAAAGTACCACAAAAATCCTTCTCTGGAATCCAGCCACGAAACGTATTATAAGTCTCAGGTTTCTTTTCTGGTCCACTAATAAGAAACAAAAAACACAAAAGAAAAGAAGCTGGTTAAAAACAGAGACAAGGAGGTCGAGAGAAGCCGTCGTAAGAGCTGAAAAAGAAAACGACAGCATGTAAAGTGGCAGTGAGCGATTACACAAAAATAATAATTAAACACTGAAGATGAAAGCTAGAAATTACGGAAAGAAGAGACAACGTTTTTTTTTATCCAGCCATAATGAATACAAGTAATACATGTGCCTTAACCCCTGTGCGCTGCGAATTTGGAACGGCATCGGGGTACCGGTCGTACAAAAACTCGGGGAGCTCTCTTCGAAACGACCGCGACCTTCTCCTCCTCTTACTCCTCTTCTTCTTCCTTCCACTCCGAGCTGCAGCGATGCTTCTCAAATTTCCACTCCTGTCTGCAAAAGTTTACTCCGCATTTGCGAGCTTAACTTCAATTTTTTTTTTCGTAAATACTTCGCGTTGCCTTATTTTGGGATCTTTTCTTTGCGCTCCGGTGCCTGTACCTGCCTCACCTAACAGCACTCCTTTCCGGCTGCATCTCATATTTTTTTCTTTTTTTTTTCTTTTTTTTTCTCCTTGTGCGCGCGCTGTTCACGTAATTCATACTCCTCTGTAGGAGGAACCAAAAGAGGGGTTCATCTTGTTTTTTGAAGTTATCTTACTATTTGAATATATATATTCTTTAAAGAAGAAAAAACGAAGCCTTGGACCGCCATTTCGTACTCGTTCTTAGTAAATCTAAGGTTTCGATGCGAGGGAGCCACTACTACCAACGACAGAAAGATGATACTAAGTCTACGTTGGCCTGCGTGACCGTCCGTTATAGGCTGCCATATCTTCGAATCGGATGAGGATGCTTTTTTTCCTCGCTTCGGTTTTGTGCAGGTTGACTGAAGATGAATTTTCCGTTTAGAGAGATTGAAATTTCTTTATTTCCGTTTATGCTTGCACCGCAACATACCCCGAACCGTACAACTGCGCAGCTTACCCAACAATTGTACCCACGCAGCGAGCCTGTGGCTTCTTTTCCTCTTTCTTTTTCTTTCTTTCTTTCTTTCTTTCTTTCTTTCTTTCTTTCTTTCTTTCTTTCTTTCTTTCTTTCTTTCTTTCTTTCTTTCTTTCTTTCTTTCTTTCTTTCTTTCTTTCTTTCTTTCTTCTTCTTTCTTTCTTTCTTTCTTTCTTTCTTTCTTTCTTTCTTTCTTTCTTTCTTTCTTTCTTTCTTTCTTTGCAATTTGGCAATTATTTGGCAATTAACTTACACTTATAATTGGAGCTGTGGTCATAGACGAAATTATTAAAACAAAAATACCAGAAGTTAGCCAAGACTCATAGTATGCAAAAACCTCTGCGGAACTTCACTTATGAAGCTAAGTAACATGTTTTCTTTATTTTTTTCTGTAGAAGGGTGTGGATAGTGTAAATTAGCCTGGACTCAGCGAAGGGCGTACTGATCATGGCAGCGAAGGAAATGAGGTTCAGTCATCGTGGTAGCCAGAACACGATTCATTTATTCGTGTCATCCAAGCATTCCACTTTGAACGTAAATGGCACTCAAAGGATGTGCCTGCAACATGGGCCTTTTCCGGTTCAAACCGAATTTTGAAAACTAAATTAGGTGTTAGCTCTCGTCATTTTTTTTTTACTCAAACCGAGAGGTTCAAACCTTATCTATACCGCTCATTTGAAAACTTTCTCCACAATATTGTCTATTTTCAATTTTTTTTTTTGTATTCCGTTTGGGGAACATGGCCTCGCTTAATCCCTCTACTCTTATGTAACCTTAGTATCACGAAGTGCAGCCTCGTCAACTCACCCTCTGTAGTAGTTTATCAAAATTAACTGCGAATGCTCACTTCAGAAGCACGAAATTTAGGAAATGAGATAGTATATGAAAAACATAACCGAGAAGCCAGCCACATAAAGAAAGAGAAACAGAGAAGGATAAAGAAACAAAGAGACAAAGAGAATTAAATAAATAAATAAATAAATAAATAAATAAATAAATAAATAAATAAATAAATAAATAAATAAATAAATAAATAAATAAATAAATAAATAAATAAATGTCAACTCCTGTAAGGGAAAGTTGTTGCTTTTGGCGTGCGAGCCGGATGTCATTGAGCACAAGCGCGAACAAAACTTTTTGCGCATGCGCAACTGAGTGGCGTAGGCACAGTCGCGTAGGTACGAGGTGCCTACGCTGATACCAGGCCTCCTAAAGCTCTCCAGTCCTGTCTGCGTGTCCGGTAACGTCCCACTATTGTGAGCACCGTTACGTCCAGAAAGAGCCTGGATCACCTTTTTCCTCCTGCCTTATAACGAACGACGCACTTCACCGGCACGAGCCAGGGGCTGTACTGGGCAGGTAAGAGAGAGAGAGAGAAAACGCAAGACCCACAAGTCGATAAATGTCGGGTTACACGCAGCAGGAGGCATCCGGTCTGCCCGGCATTGTGGACCGAGGATCTCAACACGTGGCATTCGTACGGTTTTGTGTTTCCCTCTCAGGCAGTGGTGAAAACACGCAGGTAACGTGCCAAGATCGGAGTGCCAGGAAAAAGCAAACAAAAAAAGCAATAAAAATCGGCCGTGTTACCTACGAAGTCAGGCGGCGTACTGAGCGCACACGCACGCATGAACGCACACAGGCATACACACGCACAAAGACGCAGACACACACGCACACAACCGAGCGCGCGCGCGCGTACGCACACATCAAAAGAAAGTAGTGCTTGCGCAACGTGGCAAAGTGCGGATTGTTTAGGTACAAAACAAGCTTCGTTGCGCAACAACCAGAGTACTGCGCGAATTCTTTTCTTTCTTTCACAAAGAAGGAGAGAACGACAACACACGAGTCTGCGGCGAACAGTGGTCGAGGAGGATGATTACGTAAGCAGTAGACGGCGGGTTACACAACTTCGATTTTTTGCCCCATTCTTGTGCCCCGAGAGGGTCCGGCCAACTTGCCACCGACAGAGTGCGACGCGGCGCCTTCTTCCGCTATTTCCATATGAGACCCCGGTAAGGTTTCGCTTTCACGTTCCCCGTTTGGTAAGAACGTGTTACACAGCGAAAGCGGAGAACCTTTGGTGGAAAGAGAGACAGAAATAGATAAAAATGAGGCCTCTTGGCTTACGTTGCCTTCATTTGTCATGTTGCTTTTAGGCAGTGTCGTTTTCGCCCTGCTAGGATATTAAACCTAGTCTTTTTTTTTTTTAAATGCGGAAACATTTCTTGTTCTGTGAGTGGTGTCAAAATAGCATGTCAGCAGAGTCTGTATAGTCAGAGCCTGCCATCATAGCGTATCCTCACGACGAAATAAAGTCGTAGGCTCGAGTCTCAAAGAAGGTAATGAGCTCGAGTCTGAAAGAAGGTCGTGAATTCTGCCCCCCCCCCCCCCACACACAAAAAAAAAAAAGAAAATAGAGGGTATCTTAGGCGTTTCTTAAGAGGAGAATGACGAAAGCCTACCGTTCCTTTCCTATTATATTTTATTCTCATTGGTTGCCTGTTATTGGAGTTTTTTGCAGTGCTACATATAATTGGTTCACAGGAAAAGAAAAGCGCAGTATCTGTCACACTTTCGTCTTCAAGTGCGTTTGGACGGTACATTAGGCCCCGGTACTCCCCTGATGGGGCTGGGACAAGTAGGTCACCGCCGCTTGCGGCGGGGGCCAGCCTGCCACAGAATGTTTATCTGTTGCAGGCCGTCATTGCAACCGCCATCGTTTCGGTGGCGGACGACGGTTGTTGTTGCGGCGCGCGTCTTTCTCTCCGTCTTCCTTTTCTTTTTTCTCTATTTTCTCTTCTGTCCGCACGAGGCAGCGGAGGTGGCTCAGCTACATAGCCAGTAGCAGGCCAGTACATTTTTTTTTCCTTCTTCATACAGCCACAACAACAACAACGGTACATTACCATTCCTGTCGTGTGGCGTTCCTTCGCGCGCGCGTTCAAGTGTGGGATTGCAGATGGCAGGAACGCTGGACAAATAGAACACATCTCGCGGAATCTCGGGCGCAGCTCCAACGCATCCTAATAGGAGAAGTTGACAGATCTCGTGCACAAATATCGTGCACAGGATTTCGTTCCATGAGCAAGAAAGGCTTTGGCCTGTGAAAAGATCGCATGTTCAAGTATGATCCAGGTTGGATTTGAGTTCCAGAAAAGGTCTTGGGTTCGAGCCTCTCGATCGGCAGCATAAAAAGGAATATTTTCGCATCTCTGCCCTTTGCGAAAAGCACATCAGCGAAAGCATCACCACTAGAATAGTGTCAGGGTACGGGTCAAACCACATTGATTTCATACTCTTCTCGTCAGCTATGGGCTCTGACTACATGTTGCGGTATTGGAATCATTTTTGCTGCATCAGGGAAGTCAAACGCCACCATCCCATCTCCTTTCCGGAAGCTTTTCACCAGCAAAATAAAAAAAAATAGTCTGTTCACTGCCGGGTGAACCAAAAAGAAAACTAAGCAATCAGTATGGTCGTGTGTGATTTTGCAATCATCATTGGGAGGGTAACGAACGTGTACAGGACAAAGAACTATAACTTTCGATGACAATACTGTGAGCTAAAAGATAACCCTAGAAACAGAAGTTTAAATAGCAGATCACCGAAGCTCAAACTCAGAAAGCAATATCTATTCCAAGATTTCATTCGAGCCTCTTTTCTGTCTTACGGCCTGGATCTGCGAACACTACTCATAACATACGAGGAGAACTCCAGATATATAACAAAAGCCGCTATCTTTGTATGAATTGGCTTTAATAAGGCTATGCAAATCAGAATTGTGCATCTAATTATGTAAAGAAATGTTGGCTTATGAGCAGCAACCACAAACTTTTCAAATTTACGAAAAAAAAGGGTTTTCGTCGCTTTCGTTACGAGTCTAGTGTGTACAAAAAGGAATTTAATTATAATAAGCCAATGCAAACAAGGACGATATTAAAAATTTAGAATTTTCAGTCACAAAAAAAAAAAAAAACAACAAAAACAAGAAACTGACAGCTTTACAGACTGCTCAAGATAACTCAAGCGCACCGCTGTCCAAGTTGTGCGTGGCACCTTCCTTGAGACAAATATCCGCCTTCTTGCTTTGTGAAATAAGATCCGAAATATGAACACCTCTTCCCAACATTTTTTCTAGACGTTTTAAGTCTAAATTAAATCAAGGCTAAGGGAATGTATATAAATGTTGTTAATGCGGTCATCTTTGTAGTCTTCGGGAATAGGTTTTACGAAAAAAGGTGGCCGTAAAGGGAGTCGAGCACAGCTTAACGCTTAACGCTTAAAGCATAACAGTATTCTTAAAAACCGTGCAGTCTGCGAAACGCGAATTTGTTCACATATATTTTTATATCTTCTTTCATTATAGGCCTTTTTACATGGACCCGACAGCGGAGGGTCGAGTTGGGAAGTTGAATTGAGTGGACCGACCCTCCGGGTTTACATGAACCCGACCCAACGGGCGCAGAACCGGCCCAGGACGAGCGGCGATTACGGCGGTACCTCGCGTCGAGGGGAAGAACTAGCAGACGGCGTCAGATTCCGGTCTTTTTCCCCGCGAATCTCTAGTGTTTTCCTTACTGTTATCCTCTCCAACTGCGCCCCGACTCATCCCGAAAGCGTTTCATGCTTCCTACAGCCGGGTTGAGTTCAGTCAACCCACCCCCTGCGCGGGAGTTGAGTGGACTCGACCCGTCGTCTTCTCGACCTGACCTGACGGGGTGTACATGAACGCGATAACCGGTTTTCGACCCGATAGCTCAAATCAACCCGCTCCTGTCGTGTCCATGTAAGCGCCGCTTGTATATATTTTTTCTAAGCGCGCCCATATTTGATGACCCTCAACAATCATTGCTTAGTCACTGACAAGCTGTCTTCACTGCTGACTTACACTGTATGTGGAGAAGCCAACAGCACAAAAGAAAACGGAGCTATGACTCAATTGGTTTTATTGATATTTGTATAAAATTTATGCAACAGAATGCACTTTATTAGTTTTATTTATTTACTATTTATTGCTTTGATGCTCTAGGAAGCTTCACTGGTTTCATTTTCAGCGAACAGCGCCTCAAAATTCTCGCCACGCGTTACTTTTGTCCCTGCTTCCAGAAGCGCTGTAGCTTTGACGTTTTCGTATAAACGTTTTTCGCGAAGCAAAAGCTCGGTGCAACTCCTTCTCTCCTTCGTTGGTTGCAGTTCCTGCTTTATTAATGTACGAAAGTTATGTCAAGAACCTAATCCAATGGAATTAAATTTCTTTTCCAAGCCTTTTAAAGCGAAAGTCTTACTAGCCTCTACGAGTCACGGTCATCGGCGCGGTAAATTTGACCTCAGATGCGGCGAGAGGAGCCGGAACCTCTAGCTCCTTCATAGCACGTGTAGCGCGCGGAGCCGGAGGTGCTTGCTTCTCTTCTGTTGCTGTTTCACTTTTTCTAATCCTTCGCACACCTGCTGCTTCTTCTTCACACGCCTGCCAAACTTTATTCGTGCGGGTACATATCTCCCCAAACATACAGTATTACATAACACACTGATACATAGACATCCCAATCCCCTGCCTATTCTTTCCCTCCCCTGCCCCTTCTGCTCACCTGGCTCGCCTCCTGGGATATCCCCATTCAAAGTGTCTTCGAGAATATCGTGCCGTCTAGACCCGGATGTAACGTTATTGAGGTTCGCAGGCAGCCATGGCGGAGTCGCGCGCTGGAACCAGTGGTTCGACTGCATTTCCTTGACGTTTTAGACAGCCGTGTAGGAGTTAAAACACAGTGAACAGTGTCTGACAATGCTTAATCGAGGTACAGCTCTCTAAACTATAGTTATCTGTATGAGCCTAACCTGGCTTAGCAACACTGCATAACCAAGTTTCTTGGTTAACCGGGCATAGCCGATCTAAGGCACAGCAATGTTTTCTAGTAGTGGGCTCCTAAGATCATGCAATCGGGCTTGACGCGTCCATTTTCAGGCCGGTAAGGGCAAATTACAAGCTTGTATGAGGGTGATGGAAAAGATACATGAATATGATACGTCTAAAACAAATTTAGTTGCAAGTGTTTTGACCTTACTAGTCCGATTTAGAAGTGTTGCTGGATATGCCATAGATGTGCATATTATTATTATTTTTTAAATTCTCTTGAAACAATGACACATGAATATGAGCGAATGATTATCCCGATATTCCAATGGCTACTTTTCCGTTTCTCACAAGAAAGCTTCGCACCAACTTCCACATCTCGGTGAGAGAAATGACCCCGAGACATATAAATAAGATCACCCGTCAGATACGTAGCCTGAGCTAGAAGGACTATACTTGCAAGTCCGGGATTAGGGCTTGCGTTCACGTGCCCAGCTTTCAGCGAGAAGATGACAGATGATAGATCATTTAGCGTTATTTGCTATCTAATGATAAGTGGCCTCCTCGGCGCACACAATCTCACTCGTTTATCCTTCCCACTCAGTTTCATTTACTCATTCACTCACTTTTATTCTCACTCACTCACTCACTCACTCACTCACTCACTCACTCACTCACTCACTCACTCACTCAATCACTCACTCACTCACTCACTCACTCACTCACTCACTCACTCACTGACTGACTGGGCTGACTGACTGACTGACTGACTGACTGACTGACTGACTGACTGACTGACTGACTGACTGACTGACCGACCGACTGACTGGACAGACTGACTGACTGGACTGACTGACTGACTGGACTGACTGACTGACTGACTGACTGACTGACTGACTGACTGACTGACTGACTGACTGACTGACTGACTCACTCACTCACTCACTCACTCACTCACTCACTCACTCACTCACTCACTCACTCACTCACTCACTCACTCACTCACTCACTCACTCACTCACTCACTCACTCACTCACTCACTCACTCACTCACTCACTCACTCACTCACTCACTCAATCTTTCATTCATTCACTTTGCGAGTCAGCGCAAAAGTTGCGTGTAAAATGAAACTTTTAGTCTGGCTTGTTTATTCGGAACTACAAAAACCTGCCTCCGTTTACTGGTTTTAAGCTCTCATTCGCGCACGTATCACACAAACACTTCCTCTCTCAGCCGCAAATCGACCGAAGAAAAGCATAAGCCTGCGGGTATTCAGATTCCTTCCTTGTACACCCATATACTCGTGCATCGTCGAAAATACACTCTATTTTTTACGTCTCCGTGGCAAGTGACGCAGTGCGTGCTCCGCCAACTGCTTCGGCCCGTCGCGCAATAGTCAGCGCGCCTGCCAGCTGCACACAGTGGCGGTACCCGCAGGAGCCGGCGACAATAAGCGACGACGCGCCGGCGGCGATATCCCGTCTCCGCCATCGGGTCGGCCGCGCCGGCGTCGGCTCGCCGCCGAGGCGCAACAGATGCCTCGGAGGCCGCCTGTTGATCCTGACTGGCCATCGATCTTCCCTCTTGGTCGCCCCCGCTCTCCCATCTTTCTTTCTCCGCTTTCTCGCCTCCCTCTCTGCTTCTTTGTCCTCTCTTCATCCTGCTCTCTGACGCTCTCGCCGGAGTGATTTCCTTTCTTTACCTCTGTTTCGGCCTTATATACCGCTTATAAGACGTCCCAGTGCAATTGCGTGTTTTTTTATGCCCCGCCCCCCTACACAACAAGGGGTACATTTTGTTTTCTGCTTTTGTTATTTTGGTTGATTTAATAAGGCTTATTTTTTGCATGCTGACATAACCGTTTCAACTCCACACATGGCTCTAACCACAAAACAAGTGTGCCCCCTATTTTTGTCCTATTTCGCACTGCTTTGCTCGGGATAATAGCTGTGTGATATCTGCATTAAACTTATCCAATCTTCTATCCGACCAGCCGGAACTTTCTCATCCCCTACTGCGCCCATTTCGTAAAGCTCTTTTACTGGCTTTTACGTGTTTACACAGTGTATCAATTTCAGGCCGTTGTATGTAACTAATTGCATATACAGTCTTTGTCAAAATTATACAACCCAAGGGTTTTGTTTCTAAGCCTCGTAACGGGGCTTAGTACGCATCTGCACCGTTTTAAATCTAGTAGACGACATATCCTGTCCCCATTCTTGCCTATGCTTACCTATATATTCCAGTATTGCTTCCAGGGGCTTAATTAGAGTGCTTAGAAGCGAACCCCTTGGGCCATATATTTTTGACAAAGGCTGTACATCTTCAGTCAAATCAGCAACCACATGGCTTGCCTTTCAGTTATTTAGCGCCACATCTGCAGTAGTTGTGAAGAATAATAAATATATCTATATTTGCAGTTATAAAAGTATATACAATACTATATATATATATATATGCTAGCATAGTACAGTTCGACAGCGAGGTTCTTGTCATCCCAAAGTAACATACTTACTTCAGACGTGCCTGCCTGCAACTTACTACCATATGGGAGAAAAGCAAAGTATGTGGCTTTAGAACTTCTGATTAAGATTTGAATAATGCTATCCTATTGAACCAAAAAAAAAAAGAAGGAGTGCCATGGATACTAATTGAATAATGGCCGATATAATGTGAGGAGAAGACTACTAGCATGCTTAATTACCGCTTCTATAGTGAAATAACCTCTCCTTGTAAAAGGCGGCCAATATCTTTGCATTCAGACAACCACAGTTGGTGACTTGGCAGTTGCATTCGAAAAGCATTTTTCGAGTTGCACTCAAATCAAACTCGAAAAATGCAATGTTACCTGCTTGTATAGAACCTTCATTACATTTACTTTTCCACTGATTTCGAAAGCAGACCAAATTTTTATGTGTGACATGAAAAGCGTTAATCTCAGTATAGACTGATGGAAAAGACAGAGGAGGCGGATAAGCAAGTAGCACAGGTGGGGTTTCTATACAGGCGTAGTGCTTCTGCGATGTGTAGGAGACGCTTCAGAACATCAGCAAGAAACGCTTTTTCCTCCTTTAATATCACTGCACACCAAAGAGAGGGTGCCATCAGCTAAGGCCATCTAATTTTGTCCCCTTGCCAAATGTTTCTTTGCGTCCTTTATGACATTATTTCCTCTTGGCTAAAAGTTCCCCGTCAGCACTACATTCTCGACAACCAAATTTTAAATCAATCAATCAATCAATCAATCAATCAATCAATCAATCAATCAATCAATCAATCAATCAATCAATCAATCAATCAATCAATCAATCAATCAATCAATCAATCAATCAACGCCTTGTGTGAAGATGATGCGGGATATTGCATGAAGAAACACCAACTGAAACGAAATTTTGCCTTACTCAGAATGGCTGTAAATCTTCAATACGTCATGAAAGCTGTAGTAACCAAGTTCTAGGCTTGTATAAAAAGACTGAGCAGATATATAGGAGTTTTAAGAGGTCTGTAGTAGACGACGCGTGCCCCTGGTGACGTGTCGCACAATTAGGCGACACGATCACGCCTAAGCACGCTCGTGCGCTGGTCGCACTCCGTGAGTGCTGGCGGCGGGTAAAAGAAGGGGAATTCGGACTCTTCAATTGTCGGGATTTCGTCTGTTTGTTCCGATACAGAGAACTCTAAGTGCTAAAACCATGCCGAGCCGCTCTGCCAGATGTCGGGTGGCCAAGCACGTACGCCGTACGTACCTGGAGTAAGCCTGCGTCAGTTTCAAAAGAACAGAATCTGCGGAAGCAGTGGGTGTTGGAAATAAAACGCGATAAGTGGAAGCCAACGAAACACAGCACACTTTGCTCAGCTCATGCAAAAAGCGCGGACTTAGAGGACGACTTGAAACTGGCCGCAAGTCTGCCGTTTGCATCACCTAAGAGGTTTTTTAAAACTGATGTAGGGCCGCTCCACGGTCCGTAGCTACAGCTTCCGGATTTCTGCCTATAGGTCCATACATTTCGACAAGCAAAGCTAGATGAGTAGGTATGAGCAATGCTGAACGGGACGCCTTGCCCATAGTTCGCCGCCCGCATGCTTGTCATCAACAGCATCGCCTTTGCCAGCACTCCTCTTGGCCAATGTGATTATACTAGAGACACGAGAAAGCTAGGCCTACGCTCTCCCGCAACAGTTCCATATGACATAAGCCTGACGCCCTAACTTCCAGACAAATTACTTTCATGCGAAAGTCACATTTCCTTGTACACTGCAGCGAACCGAGACGCATCAATATCACTGATGAAAATCCAGGTTTCAATGCTGTCACCAAGACACACAGCTCCCTTCGCTTCAAAAATTCCACACATCAGTCGAACGGGATCCGGCCACGTGAATCCACGATTCCGAGCCCGTTCGACACGCTCCGCCGCGTCCCTGTTCTTCGGGCGGTTTCATTACATCGGCGAACACGTAGCTCACGTTGCACCTACAAAATCCAGTCCTGAGGCTTCTCACATTTATGCAACGCAAAAACGTGTTCGAATCGATCTATAGACAGCAAACTACGGTGATTTATCGACCGCTACAGCGACGGCGTGGGGAAAAAATAACTCAAGCACGCCCGGTTTTACGTCACTACCGCCACGTGTAATGACCGTCCTTTTTTCGCTTTCAGTTTCGAAAACTTCCAGAGGAGTTAGCAACTGAAATTAGAGAAAAAATGACTGAGTTATTTTACCAAAGATATGTATCACTTTAAGAAACATGCTTAAAATGACAGATTAAAAACAACAATCACGTGCTGTTCTACAGTTTAGTAAACGGTCTAACACATTAAAGAAAGGGCAAGTGGCTCTTGTACCGTGCTCAAGTTATTAGCTCCGAAAATGTGCAGAAGCATATTCTTCCAAAAACAGAATTTTTCTCTCATGAAATATCTTCCTTGGGGTACTTTGCAGTCCACAGAGAACGAGTTATATATGATGTAACCACAAAAGTTCCAAACTCAGAAGCTGGTGTTGTAAAAAAAAAAAAACAAAAAAAAAAGCTCTTGCCACTCATTTTAATCCAGCCGTGCCATGCTCCCTAATTTGAAACCAGGCCAGTCCAAAAATATTGGGTGAGATACCCTGTAACACATATGTTATGGTCCAAATGATTTAGGCACACTGATTTAGACATCCATATAATAAAGGCACACACATTCAAGGCGTGTGCCTTGTCGCAACTGGTAATTATGTGTAGAGTGCACAGTAGGGGCACCAAAGGTGCCAGAATAACTCCACTTGATTTTAGAAACCAGATCCTTACCTACTCATTTCAAAAGAGCTTCTTATATTTCAGGAGAAAGCCTTTAATGGCTCATACTCGCGGCCATGATCCTGTCCGTCCGGCCCCGAGAAGTGTCACACTTCTTCGCGAGATTCTGCGAGACTGTAACGTCATCACCCGATGACGTCATCGGCCAGGACGCCCGGGATTGTGAAACGTGCATCATAACTATCTTTGTCCACCCCGAGGAAGTTAGTTAAATTAGATAAACAAATAAATTCTGTTTCCACTGGGAATCGAACCTGCAACCCTTGGATCCTCGGCCGATCGCTTTAACCAAACGCGCCGCGCCCGGGATCGTGAAACTCATATCGTAATTCTCATTGTCTGCCGTGAGGATGACAGTAGCGATGACAATGACGCTGCAATTAGTGATAATGACAAGGATGACATTACCAATAATAATAATGGTGCATTTAGTTGATAATGATAATTAGAGTAAACGTGATGCACCTTGTGTACCAGCAACGCTTAGGTTTTCGCAATTCTGCAGTGTACATTCCACAGTGATCTTTGGAATATTTTGTTTTTAGCCCTCCCTCTTGATGCACTACTAGAAAATGGTCTTCTTAAGCATGGTCTTCTTTCGTTGCAGTTAGCATTTGTGTACTGAGAACGAACAGTGTGGCGACAGAGATGACGATTCTTTGGCAGAGACGTCCGGTGCCGAGACAGCCGAGCAGGCTGTCTCGGTGATCCGAAGTGGAACGTTGAGTGCGCTGAAGCGGTGATTATATTACTGAGGTTGCCTTCGATGCGGTAAAAGCACACAGGCTCTGAAATGAACCACATGACCACATACCACAGATTGACGAAATTCTCGCATGAAATGAAGGAGCCCAGCATCATAACGTTAGCGCCCCCTTTGAAGGGTGTGTACGTTCCACAAATTTTGCTCACACGTGTTAGAACGGCCATTACGTCCCCGTATTTGCGATACCTCAGATCCTCTCCGTGGTGTGCCTGATTTTAACCGAGAGAGCGGTATTTTTCAAAGGGACTAGCTAGCACAGCCCATCCACTAAAGTTATTCTTCTTCTCCTGGGCAATCTTTATTTATTTATTTATTTATTTGTCACCTACTGCTAGCTCTTTTCTGGCACAAGCGGGTATAATGAACAACAAATATAAACTCTTGATGTTCATATAAAATGATAAGATCAACGCTCTTTTTGAAATGCGGGAAAATAAAATACAATAAAATTAAGCAACGCCTCATAGCTCTCTCGTGAGGCCGGCAGAAAGGGTCATTGAGAGATAAGAAAAAAAGGACACGTGTGCAAACACCATTTTAAGTGTTTGCGTAGAAAACGCGTTAGGTTTGGTGTTCTTCATCACAACTGCTTCATCACGTTACCAACTGGCTTCAATGAGTTTGTTCAAATCTGTAAAAGCATTATTTTTTTTATTGTGTTATATACACTTTGCAGCCGACAAGCCTTACGTCGCATTTCGTGCGTTAAAATGACATTATATTATTTGAGGTTACTCACACACATGGTTGCTACACGCGTAATAGATAAGCCTCACCTCTCTTCTCCGAACACCTTCAATGACAATAATGTCTGATATAGTGCGTGGGTTCCAAATATTACTGACACATTTCATTAGGGGCCTCTTTAATTCTGTGTTCAAAATACACTTTGTTTGAAATTCTGAAGTATTAAAAGGCGCAAAGGACAGGACGAACATGAAGACGGATACGGGACGGGCATGTTTAATATTTCAGAACACATCGTAACCAACTAGTCCAAGAGCAAGTTCTATTAAAATTCTTTCAAATGTAGCATTGCAGATGACGCATCGCAAGCCAAAAGTTCATTACATTCTCCGAGACAGTGCTTTGTAATACTTTGCGTAGGTACGCAAATTCAGTGCTGATGTTGTACGTATCCCCAGACATTAGAGCTATGTGATAGTTCTAAGTCGGTCGACATTAATTCAATTCGCGTACGTTACGGGTTATTTCTACTAGTTATGAACATTTGTGTGCATAATGAGTCATTCACAGTCATGCACCACGAATAACTGCGAATCGATGCCAAATGATCATTTAGGGCGAGTTTCTATGGGAATATTTGAATTATTAAAGTACGCTAAGTTGTTTTCATCATCATGAGGAAGGCCGGACTGGACGAATTTTCAGCTGGAGTGATGACTGCTGGAAAACGTATCAACAACCTTAGATATGCGGACATCACTTTTATGGCAGAAAGTGAAGTGGAACTCAAGAGACTTCTGATGAGCGTACAAGAAGAGAGTGAGAGGTTTGGGCTTAAACTGAACATTAAAAAGACAAAGATCGTGGCGTCTTGCCCTATCAAGTCTTGGAGCAACAAGGGACAAGAAGTGGAAGCTGTGACAGATTTTCTCTTCTTGGGCTCTAAGATTACCCCGGAAGGAGACTGCGGCCATGAAATTAGGAGACGCCTGCTTCTGGGAAAGATAGCCATGGCTAGCCTTGATCGCCTAGTAAAGAGCCGAGACATTGGACTGCCAACCAAGATTCGTATAACTCGTGCTATGGTCTTTCCAGTTGTGATGTATGGATGCGAGAGTTGGACTGTGAAGAAGGCTGGCCGCCGAAGAATTGACGCTTTTAAATTGTGGTGCTGGCGGAGACGCTTGAGAGTTCTTTGGACTGCCAGAGGATCAAATCAGTCAATATTGTCGGCCATAAACCCTCACTGCTCATTGGAGGGTCAAATTCTAAAGTTAAAGCTCAGCTACTTTGGTCATCTGATGAGAAGAGAGGAGTCGCTGGAGAAAGATTTGATGTTGGGAAATGTTGAGGGTCGCCGAAGAAGGGGTAGGCAGCGAACGCGATGGTTAGATGGCATCCTCGAGGCGCTGCACATGAAGTCATGTGATGTTAGGAAGATAGTGAGAGACCGGAAAGCATGACGTGATATATGGTCCATAGGGTCACGAAGAGTCGGACACGACTGAACGACTGAACTGAACTGAAGTTGTTTTCGGGAACACAATAGCGGTACTTGGGAAAAATAGGTTACATAAGAAAAACGGACCAAGTGTCCAAAATGAGGCAGCTCTAGAGCAACTGAAGCTCGATGCAAAATGCAATTACCTATATGAGCATATTGACGGCGCCGTGCAATATGCCCTTCACTAAAGTCTGTTAAGTTGTTGGTTTGATTTTCCTGCAAAATACAAGGAATATTGATTAAGCAGAAGCTTGGGATGCCCGGTGAAAATGCGTTTCTTTAAGCGGAAAAACAAAAACAAATACAATGCTAATTATAATTATTTAATTAAATTGTTTATTTATTTACTTGCAATAGCTCAAGGAACCCAGGAGTGCGGGGCTTTACATGAGGGGTGGGCTTGACAGGGTTATCGCGATTAACAGAAAAATTGTTCACTGGCGATTTTCAAGTGACTTGGATTAGAATGAATGAGGATGTCAGCAGGAGGATCGTTCCTGTCGATAGCTGCCCTTACAAAGAATGAATTGAGGTGCGTTGTCGTTCGGGGCATGTGGTGGATCGAAGTGATGACGTGATTTTCAATTTCGTATAGTAGCTCTGTATGTCAGTTCATTTGCTGCGGGAATAACTTATAATCGAGAGTCCAATACTAATTCCTGTTTAGCGCTTGAAAAACAACAACAACAACAGCAAATTAGCTGCTAAAATGAAGATGGGTGCTTGAAATCAAGTGAAACATGTTTGAAATCGAAGTGTTTAATAAGCTTAGAGCAAGGACACAATAATGAGACCGGTATATTGTACGGTACATACAACTTGTCGCCTGCCTGGTTTAAGAATGGGCACTACTTTAGCTGTTTTGTAATGAGCGCCAATTTCTTTTAGCAGATGTTCTTTGAATATATCAAATATGTCTGAGTACTATTTTGTAATTATTTAAAGGAGCATGTTTAGTACGCCATCTTAATCACTCTCAGTACTGGAGTCCAGCAGGAACGGAAATGCACCTTCCATGACAGTGAGAGCCGTTATCTGAAAATGAGTGCGTTGACATGCAGTGATATCATGGCTACTAGGAAAATATGCGGACTAAAAGTAGTTGCTCAAAAGTAGCAGCTAGATTTTTAAAATGTCATTAAATACAGGTTAACCTTTAAGGTCACCATGCCGTAGAAAACCAGGCGTCGGCGTTATGGTTGCAACTCAATAACCAGCACGAAGCAAGAAAATAATAAAGTGCAGCAGACGCACAAAACTGAACATGGTAACAAGCAGGTGGTTTGACATCAAACTCGTGACGCAACAGTTCTATGTGCAGCGTTCAGGGTGTATCATACCATCATGCTTCCAATATAGAATCCATCTTCTAGTCATGTCGGAGTCTAGTTTGCGATAGACTCTAACCGATGACATAGCACCACTAAATACATGCCGTTAATTTTAAGAGTAGATTTCTAGGGAAAAATAAAGCAGATACTGCACTTTTCTCTCCGCCAAAATTCAAACCAACTGAAGACTTTTAACACTTTGAGAAACACACTGCCAGTATCTCAACGCCAAAAATACACGGGATGAAAATGTGGTGAAAGAGGCGCTATGGCGTCTACTCTTAAGGCGAACCTTCAGCGTCCTCTAATTTTTATTACTTTTATTATGAATTCATTCATGATTCTGAAGCACTTAGCAGGTAGTGAGAGCCGTATATGTCTCCTCTCACGTTTGATATACAGAACAGACGCCTGCCTCTGCGGACAGGTGGCAAAGTGGAGAAAGGGAAACCTCTCCTTTATCTTTGCAGGGAAGTAGCGGGAGAGACAAATACCTTAAATATAACGAAGAACTCTGATATTACAAAAAAAAAAGAAACTTGCTGAAAGACGAAAGTGTAGCACACTAGATTGAGAAAACAGGGGTTACCTCTGAGGTGCTAAACAGATTCCAGTGCGAAAACAAGATGTATTTTCATCTTCATTTAACTGGGTGTAATTGCAAGTTTTTACACGCTATTACCTGAAAGAAGGAGGAGGAGGAGGAGGAAGATGAGGAGGAAAGGCAGGGATGTTAACCAGTAAAAGCAACCGGTTTGCTAATCTGCACTGGAGGAAGGGGATGAGCGGATATAAAAGTTGTGAGAGAGGGATAGTTGAAGTTAGTACAGTCACATAACAGACATTTGACTGTACCTTAAAGAAAATATCTGTGGCTACGGTTGTGGTGTGCTGCAATTTCAGCTGTACATACATGGCGCCATCTGTGAGTTGCTGCTCGAATAGCGGAGGTTCAACTGTCTCCGCGATCAGCTCCGGTGTAACGGTGCGCTCGATCTCGGAGGCCACTGGTTTATCCGTAATTGCGATGCCGTCTGAAATCCGCCCCGTTAAATGGCTGATGTTGTGAGTGCTTAACCCTGGTGATAACGAGCGAGAGCACCCGCCTCGGTGACTCAGCGGTTGAAACGCTCGACCGAACCTGACCAACTCCAATCTATAGATTTCGTTTTTCAGTGTGAAAGCACTAGAAGAGGTCATTGTTAGTCAATGGTCAGCCGCAGGCTCCACTCCTCTTTCTGTCGGCTGGCGAACTTCATCGACCCGTGTGCTAGATTCATACAATTAGAGTCGCTATACTGGATTTGGTTTGAATGATTCGTTCGAGGCCATGCGGGTGTGACCTCATGGAACAGCTCCCAGCTTGAATAATTAGGAGCCTGGAGCAGAGAACTTTACGAGTCACGTCTGGTTATTTCACACTAGGGTGGATGAAATAAAAGATGACAAATGTAAAACCTGCGAAGAGAGGGGGACCCTCGATCATATAATTTGGGAATGCTCCAGATCCCCGGGCGCTAAAGACAACATTACAAGTAGAGAAGCCTAGGAGGCCCTGCTGCGAAGCGAGGACCCCACTTACCATCAACGAGCAATCCGCCTGGCGGCTGAGGCCGCGAAAAACCACTGTTTCTTCGCCAGCAGTCAGCCGCGAAGGTTCCGGTCCGCGTTCCTCAGGCCTGCGGGCCAAGAGCTGGGAGTAAGAGGCCTCCTACATCGGCAAAAAAAAAAGTTTCAATCAATCAATCAATTAATCAATCAATCAATCAATCAATCAATCAATCAATCAATCAATCAATCAATCAATCAATCAATCAATCAGAGTGACCGTACGCGCAAGATAGAACAAGATTATTGATCGGTAGCGATCAACATATGAATGCTTTCATGCTAATATTTTCAATAGACGCCAAACTTCAAAAATGGTGGGAGTGCCGTAGTAAAACATAAGGAGTGGGAACACGGAAAAGAAGAATAGATGAAACAGCAAGAAAGTGGCTTATGGCGCATAAGCAAATAAAGAAATTTCATAAATACATCTTCAGTTGTCGGTACCGTGTCAGTCATTGTACTCTGCACGCACCGTAAGTACAATCATAAAGTTTATGAGTGTGAACACGGCAAAACGTGCCTCGCTGTACAATCAGCGCCGCATAGCGAGCGATGGCAAGGAGTTGGCGGGCGAGATACGCTTGGTTAAGGCTGTTAGATGAGCGGATGCACTCCCTGCCATCAATGAGGTCTGTCGCCTCGTCTAGCCGAGCACTGCTTAAAACTACTGGTAATAACAGCTCAAGAAAGGCGCATGCATTTGAATGCTTATGCCAGTTTTCAGTTAACACTGTGCGTTGCAGATAGCAAGCAAAAGCTGGCAGGGCATGCATCCGTTTATCTAACAGTCATGCCCTCACGTGTATTTTTTGCTAAGTCACTGCCAGCGCATGCTAGGCTGTACTGATTGTACAGCGCGACACGTTTTTTCGTGTTCACGCTCATAAATTTCATGACTGTACTGTTGTGATCACAATATTGCGGGACGTCGGAGAACGTGGCAAAATAGTGAGCCTACATGTTGCGCCGCGGCGAAACATGTAGACACCCTATGCGCGTAGGTTTCCTATGGCCTATGTAGGCTCCCTATGGGAAAACGGCTTTGTGCGCCACCTAACGGCACCTCCCTGCCCTATATGCAATCGCAAAATCTCTATATCGCCATTCCTAACTTATGCGAGTCGTACTAGGTAAAAATCGGCGGCAGTTGTCGCTTCGATACACTCGACGAAGAAATAAAGAGCGTTAAGCATCATGTGAAAAACACAGAAGGTAAAAGTTGCATAAATTTGATGGAAAAGAAACAGAGTGTGGAATTATACCGAAGTGGAAAATGCAGATCAGGAAGGAAGCTTTCTTTGATAACTCAAGAGGCAGTGCCCTACTTTTTGAAGCTAGATCAGGGTGCCTTAGAACACGCAGCTACAAAAAGAAATTTAACAATGAAGATGACGCATGTGCTGTATGTGGTAACTCCAGTGAAACAATTGACCATATACTCGAATGTAATTGTGTCCGTCCGGAAGTCGATTCAGACGCAGTCACTGTTCCTGAAGCTGTTCCTGAAGTGGCCGGCCATCTTCCATCTTCCATCTTCCATCCATCCATCCATCCATCCATCCATCCATCCATCCATCCGTCCGTCCGTCCGTCCGTCCGTCCGTCCGTCCGTCCGTCCGTCCGTCCGTCCGTTCGCCCATCCATCCATCCATCCATCCATCCATCCATCCATCCATCCATCCATCCATCCATCCATCCATCCATCCATCCATCCATCCATCCATCCATCCATCCATCCATCCATCCATCCATCCATCCATCCATCCATCCATCCATCCATCCATCCATCCATCCATCCATCCATCCATCCATCCATCCATCCATCCATCCATCCATCCATCCATCCATCCATCCATCCATCCATCCATCCATCCATCCATCCATCCATCCATCCATCCATCCATCCATCCATCCATCCATCCATCCATCCATCCATCCATCCATCCATCCATCCATCCATCCATCCATCCATCCATCCATCCATCCATCCATCCATCCATCCATCCATCCATCCATCCATCCATCCATCCATCCATCCATCCATCCATCCATCCATCCATCCATCCATCCATCCATCCATCCATCCATCCATCCATCCATCCATCCATCCATCCATCCATCCATCCATCCATCCATCCATCCATCCATCCATCCATCCATCCATCCATCCATCCATCCATCCATCCATCCATCCATCCATCCATCCATCCATCCATCCATCCATCCATCCATCCATCCATCCATCCATCCATCCATCCATCCATCCATCCATCCATCCATCCATCCATCCATCCATCCATCCATCCATCCATCCATCCATCCATCCATCCATCCATCCATCCATCCATCCATCCATCCATCCATCCATCCATCCATCCATCCATCCATCCATCCATCCATCCATCCATCCATCCATCCATCCATCCATCCATCCATCCATCCATCCATCCATCCATCCATCCATCCATCCATCATCCATCCATCCATCCATCCATCCATCCATCCATCCATCCATCCATCCATCCATCCATCCATCCATCCATCCATCCATCCATCCATCCATCCATCCATCCATCCATCCATCCATCCATCCATCCATCCATCCATCCATCCATCCATCCATCCATCCATTCTACGGTTAGCGTGTGCCCCAGCGACTGTGATGGCTGAATGAGATTGACTGCGCGTCGCCTTTTGCGGCCCCGCAATTCTGCTGACGGCCGTGTGGCCTGCAGTTATGTTTTCTTTCTGTTACTCTTATAGACTTCTCTGCTGCAGTCATGAATTTTCAATGCGTACACGCCGATTAGGCGTTCACACAAAACTCCTAATGCCCTAATGGCTAAATGCTCATTTGAATTACAATCCCTTTTTGAAAAATGTAACTGCGCTAAACGTAGCTACAACGAAATTTGCAATGCATTCTTGACATCAAAGACAAAGCACAAACAATGTTTGGTATGAACTATATGAGATGCTGGCAACGGGCCGATTGGTGGGCAGGTGGGTATAAGGAAACTGCACCAGATCTAGTGAGAAGATCCGAAGAGGAGCGGGGTGACCCTCATGGATGTGTATGAGGGCTTCATTTGCCGGGACCCGCAAGCCAGCTGGGGAAGCTTCAAATGCCGGCATTTTCGTGAATGTCACTCATACAACTAACGCAGTAAAAAAAAAAAAAAAAAGATATCAGCCACCTCTCCTTCATCCAGACTCTGTGTCGACGGCACGCGATGTATAATTCATCTATCGTAGCGGTTCGAACATATGCGTTAGCCGGATATCGAATCGAAACCTGGCGCTGGTTCCGATCTATTATGACGCGTGTAAAGTAGGAGTGACGATGCAGAGACCCTTACGATAGGCAATAGAGCCGGCGGGTGCCGTTAGGTGGCGAAGGACGCAGTTTTGCCACGCTGTCCGATGTCCCGCAGTATTGTGATCGCGACAGTACATGCAAGTAATAGATCACAACCATCGCCTGTGAATCCCGTTGGATATGTTTAAGTCTGTCCACACGAATAATTAAACAGCAAAAGAATTAAAGCTGGAGAGAATGACCTTATTAAGGTGAAATCTTTACCGGATTCACGTGCAGCGCGGAGAGGAAATGTCCACAGCAAGCAGTAGAAATTATCGTCGTGCTTCGCTCGAGTCACTGTTGTCATAGATCATGCTGTAGATATACCTGATGTGCATTACGTCGTGCCATTCGCATCTTCTATGGCTCGAAAATGGCTGGCGCCACAGTTGCTATGACAACTGTGACGCCAGCCATTTTCGAGCCATAGGAGAGGCGAGTGGCACGATGGCATGCACAGCAGGTACGCCTACAGCAGGATCTTTCTCCTTTCCGCTTCTTGCCTCTGGCGCACCATTTGGTCGTAAGGAAAGAATAATGGACCTCCATGTGGCACGAGATTTTCACTCTTATTTACCAAAATTGTGACACAACCGCTCTTCGTGCAGCGTTACGAGTGGTGTCATACCCGTTCCCAGTTTAATTCGCATTCGTAAACTGGTCTAGTGTGCGACAGGGATCCGAATCGACACATACACATCCAGCTGTAATTATCACCTCATTACAACACGTTACCTAGCGCAGAGGGCTTTTTAGACGAGTAGGAGTGTAGTGAGCACTGTCGGAGGAGGAGGGGAAGTAGTTGAGGGAGAGTCGTCAGAGAAGCACAAAGAGTAAAGACGTTATCGCGCTACCGGTCGCGTGGTGGTGCGCCCCACAGGAGGAAGCGTAGGAATTTTGCGTCACTGCGTGAGCCAGTTTTCGCGCTCATACACAAGAAGGGGCACCCAAAGCAGACTTTAATCACATCCTCTACATGTGCTCTGAGCTCCAGCCACCCCGCAATTGGCAACTAACAGACATAGAGCGATGGAAGATCGCGGTGTACAGCTCGGACCCAGCTGAACAAAAGGAGCTGGAGGGCTGGGCTCTAAGAGTCGCTGAGAGCCACAAGCTCGCGGCCACCCTACACGATATCGAGCCGACCCATCAATACAGACAATAAGGCTCAAGAGTCAATAAAAGTTTTCACCACCACCACCTCATACATAGATGCTAATCTAAGTGTATATGCTGAATTCGTTTTCGTTTTGCTCTCATGGAAATGCTCACGGGAATGCAAAAAGAAGCTGAAGTTAACATTTTTTTAATAGTTATACAAAGCGAAATCATGTCGTTTGCTGACGACGCTGCAGAAGTCCTGTGCGTAACTTTCCGAGATGACCCAGCTCCTCTTTAAACCGCGGCCAAGCGCGCGACGAGTCACGAGGCCTGACAGCGGGAGAGCGCATGCGCGGCCGCTCCAGCGGTGGCGGCGGAACCACTGCGGCGAGTGACGTGCTAGTCACATGGTCGCGCCAGCGCAGCTCCGAAGCGGCTGAAGTTCGCTGCAGGTCAGAACGACTGAGTTGGCGAAATTAGCTGAACATCATGTAGTAAAACTTTCTCTTTACTACACGATGTAAACAGCGAATGAATTCAGGAGAAGTCGAAGCGTGCTCAAGGAAATCTTACTTTATTTGAGGTGTCCACAGAGAAGAGAGTTTTGTGCCTTTATTGTTTTGCGCCACGATCATACCGTCGTGGAGGGAAGACCCTTTTTGACGCATACGCGGCTCCAGAGGCAGCGGGTATGTTGGCCCTTAGAGGCGACCTACGAACCTCTGCTTAGGTACGCCTTCGTGTACTCATCCGGTTGCGCCATGTTCTCCCTGGCTTCGCGCCAACAACGGACGCTAAAAGCTTCTCATGCTTAAAAATTACATAGTTTATAATGCCGTTCTAATTCTGTGAAGTTTAACGCATATTGTAGTCACGATGGTGGTATTGAAATCTTTTCCGCTATAAATATTTCATAGGAGCTCCTCCTTCAAAGAAACTAATTTAATACAAATTTGAAACTTTCATTATTTGAGCGCCGTTCCGAGTACTTTTCTTGTGTTTCTGTACATTTCGCTAGTTACACATGTTATAGACAGAGGCAATGACGGTTACAAAATATATGTGTTCAGCTGATTTTGTTGCGTGACTGGAGCAGAATTCTCAGAGATAAAAATGGAGAAAACGTGTCGCTCGTCTATTGTACTATAAACTGGGTCGACATTCGGCGCGTCCATACGTAACACATTAAAACGTAGTTCCGAAAAATGCTCTTCATATTACAGCCGCAAATGCGTTTCAGATACTCCTATGTGAAGCAGTGCATTGCAGGGCTTAAAATACAACGAAGTTCTTTCTCACATTTTATTGCTTTTTCATCTCAGCAGAAATAACTATTCATGTCGAAGTGTATAAAAAAATGGCACAGAATCTGCAATCAGTAGCTGCAACTCATGCAGAACCTAGCAAGCTGTAAAATTACGGGGGACTTTAGCGACTAAAGTAGTGAAAGGCGAAAGCCCCTTCTTCTTCTTCTTCTTTTCCTTTTCCTTATTCTTCTTCTTTTTCATTTTCTTTTCCTTTTTCTTTTTCATTATCTTCTTCTTCTTCTTCTTCTTCTTCTTCTTCTTCTTCTTCTTCTTCTTCTTCTTCTTCTTCTTCTTCTTCTTCTTCTTCTTCTTCTTCTTCTTCTTCTTCTTCTTCTTCTTCTTCTTCTTCTTCTTCTTCTTCTTCTTCTTCTTCTTCTTCTTCTTCTTCTTCTTCTTCTTCTTCTTCTTCTTCTTCTTCTTCTTCTTCTTCTTCTTCTTCTTCGGGGCCGTTCACGGTCAAACGTGGCCCATCCCGGGATGACGCGACGGGCCAAAATCAGTGTCAGTGCACGTTAAAGAACCCCAGGTGGTCGAAATTTCCGGAGTCCTCCACTACGGCGTCTCTCATAGCCCGAGTCTATTTGGGACGTTAAACCAAACAAACCAAACCAAACCAAAATCTGGCGCAGTATTGCTATCGCAATAAAAATATTTTCACGGAATGGGTAAAGTTACTGGCTGCTTTGTGTCAAGCCGGATAGTATTTCATATGCTTGCAACATAAAACAGTATTAGTCGCGGACCACAGACATCGCGCGTTAGAGGGAGAATAAAAGTAAGGTTGTTTGCGTTTCTTGTGTTAGAAGTTGGCAAAGTAAACAGATTGATTGTAAGGGGGTTATTGTTCCAAATAGCTCCGCCGGGGTGACGCAGTGGCTACGGCGTTCGACTACTGTTCTCAAGGATGCGGGATCGAATCCCGGCCTCGGCGGCCGCTTTTCGATGGAGGCGAAAAGCAAGGCGCCCGTGTGCTTTGCGATGTCAGTGCACGCTAAAGAACCCGTGGTGGTCGAAATCTCCGGAGTCCTTCCCTACGGCGTCTCTGCTAGCCTGAGTTGCTTTGGGACGTTAAACCCCACAAAACAAACCTACTGTTCCAAATAATGTTAATTATAGTTATAGACATCTTCAGTTGAAATACCCGCAAAAATGGAAGTATTTTCAGTTCTTGAACGAGTGGAAGGCTTGCTTGGCGCCAGTTGGAAGACGTGATAACTTGATTATCCCTTTCCTGGAGACGGACAATGGGATCGAAATGTGTTTTAAACGTAGAAGCCTATGAGTCAAGTACACAAACTTGCAATGAAATATGGAGTAGTAAATCATTTTTAACGTAAAACAGTGATATAAACATCAATATTAAGAATTAAGACTCTACCCAGATTTGTTGACTTCTATCTCGAATCATCACTTCCGAAGGAATCTGGACACTGCCCGATTTTCTGCGGCGTGAGCTCCTAACATTATCGCGTTAATATGACATTTCCGAACAGAGGTGTACCAAACCTCTCTACATCGCAATAATGCAAAACATGATAGTGGTAATTTTGAACACAAGTTGTTGATATGTATTTTCCAGTTAAGGCTAATCTAACACAACACCAAAATATTTATTAGAGTCAACTTCTTCAGATGGGCACTTGTTGAAATTAATTTTCACAAACTGCTTGTCATTACATATATAAGCTGAGCGAAACACTATGTAAGTTGTTTTGACGCTATTAAGGGTTAACCTATTTTTCCTCAGCCAAACTGACAGGTTGTATTAGTGCATTGTTAACGATGCTCCTATATTCTCCACCGCCTTACCTGAAAAAAATGAGAGCGGTATCATCAGCACACGTAATGGTTCTGGATTCACTTGTACTTTGTGACTGATCACCAACGTACTGAGCAAACAGTATCGGTTACCCTAAGTACCTCAGTACACCCCTTACAGGAACTTCATCACCAAGTTTGACTTGATTTGGGCTTGATTTGTTGACTTCAATCTCGAATCACAATTTCCGATGGACTCTAGACAGCGCCCAATTTTCTGCAGCATGACCTCCTAACGCTTAGTGTGGCATTTCCAAACGCATCATAAAAGAACGAAATAATTTGCCTGCTGGCGTTGCTACTACCCCAACTATGTCTTTTTCTCTGCTCTACGGAAAGGTATTGTTCTAATTATGGCATCTTATATGTCGCTCCTAATAAGAAATTTTCTTGTTTACATGGTTAATTTGCTTTGCCGCCTCAATGTTTATATTGCTGTGTAAATAGTTATGCTACCAGCATTGATGATTGCCTAGCATAACTGTAGCGACTTATTTGCTTTTCTTACAAGAGTTGCTATCACACATCTCACTGCCCGATATTGAGCGCTGTTAATATTGCATAAGACAGAGTCCATTACTTATAAATTTTCATGTAATACATAAAACCTGTTGTGGTCCTGGTTTTATTACAAAATATTTTGCCATACCGTGTGGTATATGGTAGCATAATATGTGATAACCGACGACAACCGCAACAGCAGCAAAGCTCGCAGGATGGTTGCGAATGTGCAACGCTGATATTTGAGTATTGGGTGTAGTTGACAGCGAACACTTTCTCCACAGACAGGTTCTGTCGCTCAGTCTGAGGTGGACCCGGACTTGCCCAGGCCTTCAGTGCTACCCTGAAGTAGACCTCTTTCGAAGTATCGTTTTAGCAATTACAGATTGTTAAGAGGGGGTTCAAGCACTGGTATCGGGCAGGACCGGAGCGACTGATTATCCGCAAAAGCACTTCCTCGTTATATCTCTCAGCCGTCTGTCTTCATAATCTTAACTTCTTTACAATTTGGCCTCCGCAGAAAAGACGAGCCATCTTGGCGTCTAAAGGAGACGAAATAATAGCGGGATAATAATTCAGCTTCAAACGGTCGACGTGAACGATCTCATTCCCATGGTGGAGAAGCTGGGTGGAAGCGGCCAGCGGTTCAACTAGGTAATTGACAGAAGTCTGCTTAAACACAATATAGGGTCCGCGGTACTTGGCAATAAACTTGCTTTACAGTTTTACAAATTTAACTATACATATTTAAAAGTTTAATTGCACTTCTTTGTAGACACAATTGTTAGAATGTAGAAACTTCAACTTGAGCTTCCTGTGAACACGGTAACATGAACCACCTTTGCAGGCTGAGCTGAAGTGCCCGAAACTAGGTCTGCCACCGAAAAGGCACAGCGGGGCGTTGCATAGCCTACTCTAAACCTGCATCCCTAAGAAATGCAGGTGCCAGGCTGGAGGTGGCTTGTACCCGTCCTTGTCTTGCTGTGGGTTTCGAAGAAACTGCCTTACACTGCCGGGGTGGATGCCTGAACCGCTGGGCCTAACTCTTCTTCTCGCTCACACTGCCTCTCTTCCCCTGCTTTTTAACTGTGGAAAGGGGACTGCGAGTGCACATTCAGGTTTACGCACTCCCACGTATATGCGGGTACTATCCCTGCAATGCCCCAGTATAATTTACAGCTCAAGAGTGCTTGAAATTAGATTCCAATAACGTTATCAAAGTCTTTTTTTCTCACGCTGATTATTCCGTCTGCCGCGCCATGTCGCATCTGCTCCTGCGTCATTCGATCGCGAAACTAGGATTGTTGTTATGGTAGCTGATTAGAAGTGAGTACTCGCCCCCCCCCCCCCCCCCCCGTTCCCCGCACAACAAGGAGAGAAAAAATATAACAAAGTTTCTTAAGTGACTGCAGACGCTTCCTTCCTCTTTTTCCTCTCTCCCACGCAAAATCATCAGACAGCGTACCGTCTTACCCTCATTGCGACAAGAAATGGAAAGAGGCAAAGTTGTGAGACCACAGCAGACTACACCCTCTTGTCCCATTTTCTTCCCCACCAGCATCAGTGCCTTGAGTATATCGTCTTGCCTCCCACTCTCATCCGCTCGCCTTGCCATCTCAATGTCCACGAATCGTTCGTTTTTGCCCCGATCCTCGCGCACACTTCCTCTCTCGATTCCCGCACGGCGGGCCCGGCTCGGCCGAATGCCCGGGAGGCGTCCGCGGCGCATCCTCTTTTGGGGAAGACCCCTCCCTGGACCGGACTCTTCGGGCGTCGGTCCCACCCCGGGCCCGTGCTCCACCCCTTTGGCGGGAGAGGGGCGACGAGCGCCTCCCGACGACCGGCGGCGGAGACGACTGGCGCCGGTCGAAGCGGCCCGAAGAAATGCGGGCGCTCCCCAATCGGGAGTGCAGCCGGCGGCTCTCCCCAATCTCGATCGCGGCTCCTGAGCTTGCCGTATCGCCGCCTCTGTGTGCGCTCATGGTCATTCGTGTTCGTGACAAAGCACTAGAGGCGCGCGGAATTCAAACTGCGTGAGCCGATATCACTGTGCCCCCTGGCGTCCTGCTGTCAGATAAGTTGTAACATAGTTAGTTTCCTACTAGCACTTTTTTTTTTACCAATTGGAGTGTCAAGCTCCACCTTATCTCCATCACTTTTTTTATCGCCTTAACTAGGCGTACAGCCTGTTGAACTTTTAACGCGGACGTGTTAAAGGCCTCATTTTGCAAAAAAAAAAAAAAAAAAAAAAATCGGTGACGGCGTTATCAGGTAGGGAGCGAAATATTCTGGACATGACACTAACAGGTAGTAGGCGGCAGCTTCAATATAAATGGAGTTTGTGAGATGAGAGAGGCCCAAATCAGGGGTTAGTAATAAGCAGAAGGGTTCACCTAAACGAACAAGGAACCTCAAGGAAGGCCTCGGAATGTAGCCGTTAACGCTGTTGGACCATACCTTTAAAGAATGAGCAGAAATCTCCCCAACTCCGCCCCCCGCCTCTCTCTTCCATTTTTAATAGTGGTACTCGTTTCATGACATTAGGGGCAAGGTGATTCTTGTGCGACCAGATTAGTTGGAACATGTCAGTGCATATAAGTACACATACTATCTAATTAGCTATACTTATGTGCACATTTAAGTATATTTGAACAGGATATATGCAGTTTTCATGCCCATCTTCGAATAATAAGTTACTGATTTCCTTCCTTCCAATTTATATACATATCCGAATGGGAAGTTTGAAAGTTTAACAAATGTATTTCTGTATCATTGTGTTATTTGGGACTCTTAAGACAAATCACTAAGGCAGAGTTTGCCTTCCTAATGAAAGGAAAGATTCACAGCACTAACGAATAGATACTCACAAATATACATACATGATAGGAGCGTCTATTTGTTGGCGCTGTGAATCTGTCCTTTTATGAGTAATGCACCAACTAGCCCAGCAATTAGTTTTACTAGAGTTTGCTTTCGACCGCCCACCTTAGATAACCAGATGAATTTCTTCTTAGAACATGAAATCCCATATTAGACAAGCTCAGATTGTAACAAGTGAACCGCGAATGCGAGCAAGCAAGTCATTAAATGGAGCAAGTGACACCTAAATAGCAGAGATTCTATTGACTGCTTCCTCTAAACAAGCTCCCTACGGATGGACGGTTCCGATCTAGTCGCATTAAAGCATCAACAACTTGAAGAGTAGTTTAAGGACTAGAATGCTCTACACTGCATCGTCAAGGACTGAAGAAAAATTACAAGAGTGCGCTTAAGCCTGCCTAAGAAAGCCACTTTAAAGGACTGTTTTCACTAACTGCAAAGTTATTTTCATAACTACTACTACCATCATCATCATCATCATCATCATCATCATCATCATCATCATCATCATCATCATCATCATCATCATCATTATACCCACTCCCATCACCACCACCACTAGCGCTAGTATCATTATTATCAACAAAATGAACAATGTCACTGTCACTAATATCATTATCGCTAATGCAGAGTAATTGTCATCGCTACTGTCATCCTCATACTAGACAAAGAGAACTGCGACATGTTTCACGAGTCCGGGGATCGGAGGTATAGGGGTTCGATTCCGGGTGGAGACGGATTTTGTTCTTTGAATTTCATGTGACGGATGCTTTCGGCGGACACGTCCAGTGAACGGAAACGAACGTCACCATGAGCCTAGAGAAGCTTTCGCGTTTATATAGAGGCAAATCTGGCTGAAAGGTTATTGGTCAGCTGCCTAGACAATCGTGACGCATCATGAAAATGTAGGACGAACGATGTTAAGCAAATAGACCAAGCCCTGAAAATCCGAACAAATGAGCGGAAAAATGCCTCGATCTCCAGAAAATCTGGTGCCAGCACTGTCGGTGGCAGGTGACGAGGTCGGGCTCTGATTGGTTGTCGGAATGTGTGACGTCGAAAGACCACGTAATATGGTCGAGTTGGGCGCACCTGCTACTTGGGCTTCCTCATTTCAGAAGGAAGGATGAGGCGGTAATGAGGCGGTCCTCTCCATGCTCTACATGCCCTGCCCATGCCCATTTTTCCTTTTTGATTTCACCTAGAATATCATAAACTCCAGTTATTTCCTTGACCCACTCTGCACGCTTCCTTTCTATTAAGTTACTATTAACATTTTCTGTTCTATATGGCTCTCTGCGTTGTCCTCAGGTTCGGTAGAACCCTTTTCTATAGCATCCACGCTTTTGCAACCATGGGTGGGTACCGCTATGGTACAGTTGTTACACACATTTATTTTATTTTATTTATTTACACATACTGTAGCATCGATGACGTGATTGCAAGAGTGGGGGTACAGTGCAAAACAAAGAAACAAAAAACAAATATAGGACATTACGAACAAGCTTCAAAGAATTCCTTTAATGATAATGAACGAATGCTGCCTGGTAAAGAATTCGAAGCTTCAATGGTATGAGGGAAAAAACTGTACTTAAACACGCAACTACGTGCGAAAAAGGGAGGAATGTTTAGGATTTGTGGCTTCTTATGATTGAAGGTTTAGAAAATGTGAGATAATTATGTAGCGAAGAAGACAGAGCGAATGTGTCCCCAAATTTTTATAGACCAGAGAAGGAAGAGCCGGACGCCACAATGAAAGTTGTTCGCAATAATGGTTCTGGGGCTGTGCGTTTTCCTGAGAATTACAAGTTTCAAATATTCCACTCTTCGCTGTTAGGGGCCAACTGATAACTGAAATTCGGCAAATGTCTAAGAAGGCTGGGCATGCCAGTGATACAGTCGCGAGTAAAAAGTATTAGCACTAGTGGTATGTTCCCGGAGCGGCCGATAAGAAAACTTGGCGCTGAGATTACGAGTGCGCAGATAATAAAAATGTCAGGCAGGGTCGGAAAGGATGGAGCCGTGCCAGTCATGCCGTGAGATGACATTCTGTCACTTGTAAGGACAACCTAAATTTTTCGCTCGCAGACAGTCGCTTTGATAAGCACTGAGTCGTTTTGATAAGCACTCCTCTCAGAGCTTTGAATGCCACCTGAGGATCGCGATCGTGCTGTGGGAAGGTGCATTAAATCAATCGGACATCAAAGTATGCTGAATCGCAACAGGCATGCGACCAGCGCCAGTCCACTTCTTATCGGTGCCGATCAGTATTACAAGGAAAAGGGCATGTGCAGCTTTGCAAATTGCATGGAAGGCGGAATGGAAAATGCGACCGCGAGCTGTGCGATGTGAGTGCACGTCGAAGAACCTTAAGCAGTCAAGACTAATTTGCATCTCTGCATTGTGCCGCGTGTCACCAGCAATGTGGCTCCGGCTTTGTCATATATCATATATCATATCACATAACCACCGTACGTGCCGTACTGTACCATACCGTGCCGTACCGCAAAGTACCACGTCGTAATAAGCCGGTACCTACCAGATAACGTCTTAAAAAGCCGTAAGACACTCTACTTTAAATAAATATCTTAGCACTATTGTGCTGAAATAGGCTAACTACGGCAGTTGGGATCATTCGGGAAAATGTGTCTCGGAATCCTTGGCTGCAGTAACGACTGTGGAACGTTGTCGTATTGGCCTTATGTCGTGCCGGCCGTGAATTATAACACGCAATATAGCATCATATGCTACAGTATCAACCTGTAAAATACCATACCATGTCATGTCACAACCTGAATTACTCTATCCAAGTCTACTATAAAGCACCATACTATACTGTAAGATCCTAATATGTTACACGATATTATACTTAACACTGTCACACTATACCGCATCATATACTGTATTACCACTTCCTACCGTACCATATTATGTAATAGTATGGCAGCCCCATACCACGACACATCATTTATACATAAACAAGGCCTGCAGTAAGATACTTTACCCTAATATGATATATCATACCATACCATATCATACCGCAAATACCACGCTATAGCGTATCACATATTATACTACAAAACCTTGCCATAACATAGCTTACAGCATTCTATGCCGTCAGATATGGACTATAATAAGTTACCAGTCTATACAGTACAATGTCACCGTAAGAAACCATATATTGTACCGCGTACACGACACCACAATACATGCCACACCACACTACACTGAACCACATCACTCCGTACCATACCGTGCCATACCATAACATACCGTACTGTACCGTACCGTAGCCTATGCTACTGTACTGTACCCGTGCCGTACCGGTGCGGTACCGTGCCATACCGTGCTGTATCGTACCGTACCGTACCGTATCATACCATAGCATAGCATACCATACCATACCATACCATACCATACCATACCATACCATACCATACCATACCATACCATACCATACCATACCATACCATACCATACCATACCATACCATACCATACCATACCATACCATACCATACGGTTAAGGTAAGCAAGGGAGTGCGCGCTCCCAAGAATGAGCCATGCACACTCTTAGATCTAGGTAGGCCTCGAGTAGATACAGTCAAGAGGTAGCTAGAGAAAGAGGAAGTTACACTTTCACCTTATCGAGGGTGAAGGGGAAGCCTAGAAAAATATCCCTTCCTCTGTTAGTGCTTTTGAAGGCATGAGTGCTTTTCAAGGTATTTGCTGGAAAAGGGAGACGAAAGGTCGCCCCAGGCACGTAGCAATAAACGACAAGAGGAACAATTATTGATTTTTTCAGAGGCCAAGGCAACATTGAGAGCAGTTATCCACGCCGCAGTTAAAGCCTCTGAAATTATTTTATTAACTGAAAATTTAACGCATGATGCCCATCATGTGCTTTCATTTTCCCACTAAGGTTTCCTTGTACAGTCTTTGTCAAGAATATAAAGA
Source organism: Amblyomma maculatum (assembly GCF_055883805.1). Lineage (NCBI taxonomy): Eukaryota > Metazoa > Arthropoda > Arachnida > Ixodida > Ixodidae > Amblyomma > Amblyomma maculatum. The sequence continues at coordinate 89,944,705 of NC_139351.1, read as the reverse complement.
CCGAAAGGTTTATTTCTAAGCCCAGCAATGAGGCTCCTTCACTCCTTAATACCAAAGCTCCAGAAGGGTGAGGACATTTCTCATCATGCACGTGATCGCAAACGCCAGAGACGCGCAATGAGTTTCGTTACAGGGTTTAGAAGCAACATCATTTTGTCTATGCTTATGACCTAGATTGTACATGCACATATGCGCAGAAGTACACCTGTGCAGTCTACCCTGACATCTCACCTGTACTTAACATAGCCAAATATGAACAGCAGTGCGGTGGAACTGGCTCACCACGTTCCTCATGCCTTAGCTTGCGTCTTAAGCATGAAATTTCAGTGACAGCCCTGTCAACAAATAAGGGTCTTGCTTGACCTGACAGAGAGAGACGCATTATTAGCTTTCCATCCGTAGGTGATTACAGCGAAAATTGCATTGTAGCTAATGGGGGGTCAGTCGAAAGAAGCAGCTTGAAAAATTATCTACTCTTCAAAAACATGAATTAATGAACAAGTTTCCTTTATTTCGTATCTACGTCCGATTACAATGCCTTCCTTTGCTATTGGCCTGCACCGCAAAGAGGCGGCCGCCTGAGGAATGGAACCCTTGAATCTCAGTAGCCTACCATAAGAGCCACACAACGTAAACAATACAGAAGAGGGGAGTTAGGCAAGTGCTGCGGAAATTGCAAACGAAGGTTACAACAACAAACACTCATTCCTAAATCATAGAACGTTATTGTTTTATGAAAGTTGGCGTTACATAGACGATCACATAGCAGGGTATTCTAACGGATAATATTACAAAAGAAAACTTGTGTGCGCGACAGTTCGCTCGCTTTGGATTTCGGCTGCACAGACGACGTTGAGAACATTGCAACGCCGCTGTTTCGAGAAGTTAAATGAAACAAAAATGAGATAGAGAGAATGAAAAAAGAAAGGGGAAAGAACATTTTGCTTCTGTGCCTGAATTTCTCGTTCGCTTCCTCAGCTAAAGGTACAGCTCTGGCTGCAATTGATCGATTCGAGAAAAGTCGTAGTAGGGAAATAAATAAAAAGATAAGAATAAAAATGAACGCTATGTGCGCATTTCTTGAATAGACAGTCATGCTGCAATGCAAGGCACTACTAGCGCAGATTCTGAAGCTAGTCTAGCTTGGAGGCCTAATTGACGGCTTGCCTCGAAGTTGCTTTTACGTACGATATGCCCACATCAGGCTCCTCCATTCAATCCCTTGGTTGTTACAGGCTAGACCAAAAGAAAACAAAGAGGTCCTTGAAGTAATACTACAGAACAGTAAAAAAAAAAAAAAAATGTTAGTGTGGAGAACGTTTCGGCTGTGGTCGGCAGCATACTTATAAAGGTCCCACTCAAATACGCAACCCCTTGCAAAGAAGGCTCGTCTTTTCTTTAACCACCGAGCTGTGCTACTGACAAGCCGAAAAAAGCAACCTTGTATCTCCCTACGGCGCTCTCGGAGTGAAATGAGAAAACGCGAAGAAGAACAAAATTAAGGGATGCCATCTGTCGCCGCCGCCACTCATTAGCTACCCTCCCACCGCGAGCTCTCGAGGCCGCTTCAGCGGTTTCATATAATTTGAGGGCTGTTCGTTATTTCTTGGTTTTGGCATTGGCTGGCTGCCGCTCTCTTGATGAGCTCTGGCTGTTGTAAAAATCGTTATTCGTGCTACAATGAATACAACATTACTATAATAAGCTGCAGGCTACAAATGCGTGGAAAAGACATGCCGTGAAGAGAAGCTGGAGATGACTGGGTACTTTATACACCGCTCCGGGAACGTAAGAATCGTAACGTTAGTGCCGCGCGTGTCCTCGTCTGTCGTCATGTGCGTCATTTGTGAATAATGGTTAGTGAACAGCGCTATCCAAAACTTGTAACACATGTCTATGCCCCGTTAGCCGTGTGATCATCGTCCCCAAAAAATGGCTGTGCGGGAAGCCACGGAGGGTGAAGTCGCATACCATTCAGAAATGGAACCCCCGAACCAAGCATTTCTTCTAACCACTAGGAACGATTTGTACAACCTCACCTGTTAACTATTCCTCGCATCACATTGCATCATAACCCGCCATTTTTACCGAGATAACAGTAACAGTTGCACTTCGCGATAATGATGTCACTGTATGAAACCTCAGTGAACAAAATCTCCGCACCCCAATAGCACCAGCCGCCTAACTGCAGCACCCCCACATAGGGAGATGCCTACGTACTCGCCGACAGTCTAGGTTTACACCCTTCCCCACATCCGACCTCGCCCTACTCTCCCTCTCTAAATCCGACATCCACAACGAACCCACCCAGATCTACCCCCCAGAGACGCCATCTACCGCCACCACTTCGCTTAGCGGTTAAAAGAGAGAGAAGCAATCTTTAAAAAAAAAAAATAATAAGCTCTATTTACGAGCGGTGCCGTATAAATAGGTCGCCGACCACAGCCGAACAACCCACAAGGCTTGAACCTAGTTATTAATAGGCGAGTGCCATGCAGCAAAACCCTCCACAAGGCCTGTACGCCTATGCCTAGTTTTTAATAGGTGTGTTCCCGTGCAGCAAAGATTCCACAAGGGCTGCATCTAATTTTTAATGGGTATGTAGCATCCAAACAAAACAGTTATCGGGAGAGCTATTGTACGATTTTGTTACGAGGCTCGGTGAGAGCCGTCATTGATAGTGGTCTCATGTGCAGGAGGCGCATGCTTAGCGCTGATCCTTTCCACATTCTAGCTGCTGCACAGCTTTCCTACCTAAACGAGCTGAGGGCTTCATGGCACTTCAGAATCCGCCCCTTGGGCTAAGAAGCCGTGATACGCGCATACATACGTGCGAATTTGATGTTCTGATCTGAAGAAAGCAGAGACGTTGTAGCTACCTCGTGAAACCATAGAGGTGAATGCGATATTCAAAAGCTACTGTTGGCGATGCGAGAAGCTCCGGCTAGTTTTTTGACGTAAGAATTCTAGTGAAAAAAATCCCTTGAGTCACAATAACCTCGTACAAATTCTCATACTAAACTCATACTAGACTGATACAAATCTCATATCTCATACAAATCTCATTCCACCTATGAAAAATATATGAGATTGTATGACATTTGTATGTGTTTAGTATGAGAAATCTGTATGAGGTTATTAGGACTCATACGGCTTTTTTCACTAAGGAAGTAAGTTGAAGTGCATTTCTAAGCTCAACGAACGAATTAAAAACTCCATCCCGTTTTCGACACTTTCATTTCAGAAGCACCGAGACTGGTATTGGGACCCCACTAATATAATTCTTTTTTTTTTTTTTTTTTTGGGGGGGGGGGGGGGGGGGACTCGTAACCTTCGAAAAGGGGAACATAACAGTTCCCCCTACATTCAAGAGATTTGGAAAGCTGTGAATACATAATAATCTGCACATCTTCGCCCAGAAACGAGTTCATTTAGCTTATGAGCTTTTGAATAAGGGTGTGCTACCGATACGACGATTGTCGAAATGACGACACTGAACACATCGCGAAGAAGCTTGTGTCGGAAAATTCTGAATAGAGCATCGAGGCCTTCAGTACACAAGACGAGTTGCTAATATTACTGGCTTGAAATTCGCCGCCTTTTTGTAATATTTTTACACCAGCGAAAGGGTGCAAAGAAAAAGTTTCCCCAATAATTGGTCCTCGTGTATATATGCTGTTGGCTTATTACCGCTGAATTCGTTCTTTTTTTTTTTTTGTGAGGAAGAGACACACTCATTGGCAAAACATTTCTAAAGCATCGTCATCATCAGCCTAACAACACGTACTACCAGACCAGGGCGTCTCCCTATTCTCTTCATTAATCCGGTCTTGTCCCAGTTTTGGCTAGCTTATCACCTTAAACTTCCCAATCTTATCCGCTCACTTGACATACTGGCGTCCTCTGCTACGTTCGGAGTTTCCTACAAACTAGTTGATTACTTTTAACAGCCAGTCAACTACCTTGGCTTCGCTTTACACGTCCTGCTCATGCACATTTGTTCTTCTTCATATCTACTATGTTATCATCACATGCTTCCTGTTTCTGAATGTTTCTGAATGAGTTTTAGACTAAGTGTATGATCTCTACCCCCTTTTACTATAGATCTCTGGACATGGGACAGACTCCTTTCCTTGGCGCTCTTTCTTTCCTTTTGCTCCCTTTGTTCCCTTCCCCACGTGTAGGGTAGCCTACTAGGCATCGCTCAATCAAACTCCCTGCCTTTCTATTCTATTTCTTTCTCTCTCCGTGCCTCTCATTTGCATTTAAATAGATCACTGTGTTGTCGTAAATTTAAGTCAAGTTCCTTTCATCAGTCTGCACGCTTCCGTCCCAAAGGTGAATACCGGTAAGATTTTTTTTTTCAATTTTTAATGGTTGCCATCAGTTACACACAGCTTATTCCCCTGTTTGAACAAGCCGTACAAACATGGATACCGTGTCTAAAGACTGCGTTTCTAATTTGTAATCCTACCTTGTGATTCGAGTTAGGGAAACTCATAGTGACATCGAGTCCATTAGGCGCTCGGTGATTATATAATGAAAAGCGGCGGACACGTGGTAAAGGTCCGTAGACCAGAAGCGAAGAACTACTCGACGGCAGCGCAGGTAACGTGCTGAGCAGTAGACATAAATCAAGTTCACTTTGTCGTCAGTGACAACATGACACTGTTTGTGAGCCTACACGAGCAAGCCAATAATGGCTGACGGCTGATAACACCGTCTAAATATGCTGCTTTCAACGTTCTGGTGTCAACTCGGGGACGAAGAGCCCTCGCGAACCACTGCCCACAAGCCATTTGAGGCTCCCCGCACTCGACCGGCCTTGCGCCGCTACTTTCTGTAACGCTGCGAACCTGCAGCTATGTTGGTTGCCTTTCGAACTGAAGCTGGTCGTCTCCGCGTCGGTCTCCTAGGAGCCGGACGTAACGAAGTTGCGGTTGCATTCCCTTCCTTCCCTTCTTTGCGACAACGCGCGTCTGCGTCATCACACTCTTTGTCCCTACTTCTCTGTCATTGCTTTTCGGTTGCGGCGGCCGCCTTTGAAGACTCTGTGGCGTCGCACTGTCTTTACGCACGTCGCCGCTTAGTTCTTGCCCGGCATAAAGACGCGACGAACTCGACAAAGAGCTCAGCTATCAGGCTTTCTTTGATGAACCATACATATAGGCCACAAACAAACAAACAAAAAAATAAATCAAACGCGGATATGACACATTGTTAAAAGGCATATCGTGCACTGCAGGTTTTGTTTTTGGGCTCGTATGATCCATTTCGAACATCACTATATGAACGTCCTTGCTCGTCCTTTTTGACAACTTTTGTTTTTGGCGTGTTACGCAGGATAGGGGAAATAGTAAAGGAAAAAAAATTTGGCCGTGCCTCACAGGAAAGACGGTCGGCACGTTTGATAAGATCGGGGCGTGTCGCCGCTAACACGGTACTCCGGGAAGCAACGTGCGCGTTCGGGCCGGAGAAGCCCCAAAAGCGCGCTAAATTGGTTAGCGACAGCCAGTGCCTCGCTTCTTGGCGTCTTTTATGGGGATAGGAAGAGACGCGAGTAAGGAAGAAAGAGCGCGGCGGTGTCTTTGCGCGGAGAGAGTCTCTTTGCTCGTGATAACCCTTCGGGGCGCGCTGCCAAATTTAATCACTTTGAAAATGAGACGGCTCTGGGAATAGGAGGGAGGTGTGAGGAGAAGGAAACGCTGTCTCTTTGAGATACAAAATGTTCCGCAAAAAAACCTTTCTGGAGAACGGCGTCTGCGCCGCCGAATCACACGCCATCGTGATCACCCAAGAAGGCCGTTCCTGTTGAGGCTGACGGTGACTTGAAATGCTCATGCTTCTCAGGTTTTATTTGTTCCTAGGGATATTTTAATATCATTATTACCTAACACTGCTTTCTTTCTTTTTTTTTTTGAGAAAGTAACACGCCTTTACTCGTTCTTCCAGAAAATCACAAACTTCAATATTCAAGACAGCCGTATAAGAAAACAGATAACCTTTTTATATATCAACCGTATCTCTCCTGTGGTTACCAACACCTGGAGCCTCTGGATTGTAGCTGTATATAAAAAATTACTTCGTCACGCCATTTCCGATCAATGTGTATGGACTGGACGCTCATACGATCAATAGTTATATTTCTTAATGACTGCATGTGGTGCATTCACAGACCACGGTCCTAATTCTATATATATATATATATATATATATATATATATATATATATATATATATATATATATATATATATATATATATATATATATATATATATATATATATTGTCACGTTTTAAGGCTCGGAAGCGCAGAGGAGGAGAACGAAGTGAAAAAGAAGGAAGCAGTGGAAACTGGTAAGCCTTGGGAGCTCGGTTCCTCCAACTGAAAGTAAACACATTGTTACTTACTCTACGTAATACTTTGGTGGAGCGTGCAAGGCAGCCTAAATCGGATACCTCTGGCTTTCAACGCAGCCGCCGACTCGCTGGCTACATATAGACCACCCCTGCCCCTGAATATTGATCAAGAAGGCAATGCCCAGCGAACGCCACTAGCAGTTAGCAACTCGCCGAATCATCGCGAGCCGCGGACGTTCATTGGGAAATCTGACGAAGATATCGATGGTGGGCTTACACACTACGAGTGGGTGAGCAGGTAAAATGAATGGAACCTCTATGTGAAACTAGCTAATGTTGTATTCTTTCTGTAAGACACAGCATTAATTTAGTTCGACAACCATGAAGACATATTAACTAATTGGGACCGGTTCATGGAGGAAATAAAGAAGTGTTTCGGTGATGGAACTGCAAGGAAACGTGCAGAGCAAATGTTTCTCCAGCGAGCCTAAGTACCTGGTGAGACTTCTACCACATACACTGAGGAAATTTATGAAGCTTTGCAAAGCAGTAAACCCACGAGTCTCTGAAGAAGATAAAGTTTGGTTCTTGCTGAGAGGCATCGCTGAAGATGTATATATATTCCTGGTCAGCAAAAATCATTTGAACTGCATCGCTGACGTGATCAAACAGTGCCTCGCTTTCGAAACACTTAAACTTCGTTGTATCGCCCCTAAACTTGGCCGACTGGCCAACGTCAGTTCCGTGGCAAGTGTAGATGATAGTGTTCCCGAGTCAATGGCTGGCTTGATACGCCGGATTGTCCGAGAAGAACTGCTTCGAAAGCAGGACTTTCTCTTACGAGATGAAGACTAATATGAAGGTTGCGTGGTGCAGCCATAGCCCGTGACCCCATCTGTTTCTTGGACTCCAGCTCGCACTGCACTCAACGTTGACAGTCGAAGACACTATGGCACTCTTTGTTTCCAGCAGCGATTGGCACAAAGGACCCTCGACAAAGGCGGAGTCGTTCACCAGCAAGCAGGCCTGACTACGATTATCGCCCTGATAACGTTTGGACGCACTGTACCGTTGACCGGTGGCGCCCACCACCTGTGTGCTACAGCTGTGGAGACACCGGACATATCTCTCGCTACCGCCGTCGACGGGGCATGCGGCCGCAAGACCACCGCCCCTGGCTCAATGCTTTTCATCGGCTTGACACTGCAGTTATTCGCTCATCGTCTTCGTCAACATGGGATGGCTACAAACCGGCACAATTGCGCGACGCCTCGCCTGCTCCTGACCACAGCATGACGGCACCAACTCTACAGCAGTGACGTTCATCATCTCCTTGTCACCATTCTCCACCTCCGGGAAACTAGGCGCCGAGGTGGATGAAGGTGAGGTCGCCGGATAGTCAGACTTGCCATTACCTATGTATGTATGTATGTATGTATGTATGTATGTATGTATGTATGTATGTATGTATGTATGTATGTATGTATGTATGTATGTATGTATGTATGTATGTATGTATGTATGTATGTATGTATGTATGTATGTATGTATGTATGTATGTATGTATGTATGTATGTATGTATGTATGTATGTATGTATGTATGTATGTATGTATGTATGTATGTATGTATGTATGTATGTATGTACGTACGTACGTACGTACGTACGTACGTACGTATGTATGTATGTATGTATGTATGTATGTATGTATGTATGTATGTATGTATGTATGTATGTATGTATGTATGTATGTATGTATGTATGTATGTATGTATGTATGTATGTATGTATGTATGTATGTATAACTTTATTAAGGAGCCTGCAAACGACGGGTTAAAGCGTCGTAACGCTGGCCAAGCGTCGACCCGGGGTTATGCCCTACACTGCACTACCTCATTTGGCCCATTTGTTGTGGGTTGTGAGGCTCGTGCTTTTCGAGCGCACCCCGGGCCTGCTGGACGGCCCATAGCTGAATGTCCTTGTCTGTACTTTGCACAGCACTTTGAAGTTCCGGCGGGTATGCCCTGGATGCAATTTTGGTCGGAAATCTGGCACAGTCCCACATGATGTGCCATTGATCGGACCCACTTGACATACACTGCTCATATCACTCGTGTAGATGTCTGGGTGGAGGACGTGTAGCATTGCCGGAGCTAGGAGTGACCCGGTTTGCATTTGCCTTAGGAAGACCGCCTCCTGCCGACTAAGTGAGTTTATGTTGAAGAACAGACTTGAAGTGCTCATTGATGGCATTCACACTATGACGTTGGGAGATACTGAAGCAACCGTGTCTGTTATGAGCTTAGCTTTTAAGAATTGTCTGGGACGCAATGGTGGTCAAGCGCTTCGATCAGAATGCACGGTGTTGTCTCGTTCTGTACATGATGTAATTATATGCGCAGACTTCTTTAGACAGTGTGGTACAACTTTAGACTGCCGAACTGAAAAATTTCACTAAACACTACGTTGATGACAGCTCTTATAGAGTGCTCGCTTCCTGATTTGGGAGCGTTTTCTGTATCGGAGGATACAGTTTTGTCTGCGATATCTGCTGATTGCATCCAGGTTGTATTATCTTGAAACTCGTGCGACAATTTTGACGCCGTTGTTAATCTTACCGCAATCTTTTGTGCAAAGAAGAACAGCTTGGTTTCCCGTTGCATCGTTTTAGTGACTAGAGGCCACAGCTCGCTGTGGACAGTGAACTACTCCGACGAGCCAGCCTTGTTACCTAGTGGCATGAAACTCGCCCATTCTGAGGAGAGTTTGTCGATTTATGTGGCTGCACTCATGAAGAGAAGGCACACTGCTGTGCAGAGTCTCGAGTTCAGGTCACGCTGAACCCGTTTCTGTCCACAGCCGGGCGCCAAATTTTGATTGATCTACTTTTCAGGCATGTGTCCATTTTCGATTTCACCCGGGATCAGCCGCCAGCGATTCCAACTTCTCGTATTCATCATGCAATCGATACTGGATACGCCCCTTCGACCAGACAGAAGCCTTACCGTGTGGTACCAACCGAACGACAGCCAATCGATGAACAAATTCGTGACATGCTTTAACGCTGCGTCATCTAGAAATTTTCAAGTCCTTGGGCGGCTGCTATTGTCCTGGTTAAAAAGAAATACAAAATATGGTGATTCTGTGTTGATTATTGTCGATTTACGCTGTTACAAAAAAAAAATAAAAAGCCGTGTATCCCTTTCTATGCATAGATGATGCCATCGACTGCCTTCGCGCACCTTCATGCTTCTCGGTTGATTTGAGATCAGGCTACTGCTAGATAGCAGTGCACCTGACCGATAAAGAAATGATAGCATTTGTGACACCCGGCGGTCTTTAAAAGTGTAAAGTAATGTCATTTGGATTATTTCAACTTTTCACAGACTCCATTCTACGCGGACTAAAGGGGCAAATTTGTTCATGCTCTCTGGATGATGTGTTTGATATTCGGCAAGACATTTCACGAGCATAACAGCCGCCTCGCCATCGCTTGCGATTGCATTGAAAGAGCCAGCCTTGCACCCAAATCGAAAAAATGCCATTTTGGCGAACGCCAGACAGTTGTCCTTGGCCAGTTGGTTGATAATGATGGTGTTCGGCCGGATCCCCAGACGATTCAGGCTATAATCAGCTTCACAGCACCGAAATCAGTGAAGGAACGTCAAGGCTTTCTAGGACTTTGTTCCTATTTTCAGCGTTTTATCGCCAGGTTCGCAAAGATCGCCTATCCCCTTAGATGGCTTTTGCACAAGAGTACACCATTCAACTGGACTGCTGACTGTGACTCAGACTTCTGCCATCTGAAATTTCTTCTCACGTCAGCCCTTGAGCTGCACCACTTCTGCCCTTCTGCTCCCATCGAAGTTCACACTTACGATAGTGGTGTCGGCGTTGGCGCAGTGCTCATACCGCGCACGGTGATGCTCACTATGTATAGCTTATGCGAGTCGTTCGCTGAGCAAGTCGAACGCATTTACATAGTGACTGAACGAGGGTGCCTTGCAGTTGTTTTTGCGGTGTAAAGATTTTGTTCCTAACTCTATGGAAATTATTTTGCTATCGTCACCGACCGTCAATCGCTGTGTTGACTTGTAAACCTCCGTGATCCCGGCGGCCGTCTCGCTCGATGGGCTTTGCTCCTCCAAGGGTTCGATTCACTGTGATGTACAAGAGCGGCCGTCAACACGTCGACGCTGACTGCGTCTCGCGCTTGCCGCTCCCGACTACTGGTTGCGATGGCGACAGCTTTGACGACTACTCCGCCCCTCCACAAAACTGCTACGTACTGAGTGCGTAACAAGATGTTTATTTCCAGTTAGACGAACCGAGCGTCCAAGGCCCACCAGCTTCCGCTTCTTACTTTTTTCTCCTCCTCTTCGCTTGCGATAGTTAGCACATGGCTACAAACAGATATATATATATGGCCATGTGCTAAGTATCGCAAGCGAAGAGGAGGAGAAAAAAGTAAGAAGCGGAAGCTGGTGGGCCTTGGACGCTCGGTTCGTCACTGTATAGTTTAAAGGAGCAAACAGTCTACAAATTCAAGGCAAACACCGGGAAAACTTTGTATGTTTTTTTTTTTGTTGGTATTGACAAGATTTAGTGTTTTGATGATCTTAGGGATAAGGAATATTAAACGCAAAGCGGAAGGAAAAACAACGCGCCAATACGGGGCACAGAAGGCTAGCACAGGACACCACAGCAGGTGATGAGCAAGTGTTCACAGCACAGCAAAGCAGAACACAGAAGGTGTTCAGGCAAGCCCCAACGGTTTATTCAGCTTCGTTGTCTCTCACTTTATTTTCTATCGTCGTCCTCTTCGGTGGTATATACGTAACAATATATAGGCTGAAAGCAGAGGTAGATTGCACAAGGACACTCCTGTATTCTAATGAATGGACCAAAATATGTTGAAAAAGGAGCGCTGCAACGCGAAAGACAAAATACATTTGTCTAATGCCTTTCATGCGCTACGTTACGATAGACCAGCTATAGCGAAAACCTGCGTTCTACTTGTGAACTTCCCCATTCTGCAGATGCGACCATTTCGTTTTGTAGTTTTCTTATTGTCTGTGTTTCTCGTTATTTTCTTTCTGTCGCATAAACTACTATCACCTCTTCCCACACAGTGCTACTTTCCTTTCATCGCCACGGGTCTCGTCGAACACTCTTTAGTGCTCACACTCTCCTTCAAAAACGGCCTCTGTCTTTCGCCGCCTTCCCTCTCGGCCCGCGTAACGAGCGGAATTGAGTTGCGTTCCTTGTCTCGTCGCGGCGGGGCGCTTCAATCGCAAAGTGCTTTTCTCGACGGGGGCGTCCGCGGGCGACGACGGCTCCAGCGAGAGAAAGCAGCATCGTCCGGACCCCGGTGCAGCGCCTCGGTTACAAGTCCGTCCTCTCTTTTGTGGCTTCACGTTTGTTCCGTCTTCAGCTGCTTTCTTGTTTTTGTTTTTAATCTACCTATATTCTTGCCTTTTCGCGGTTGCACGTGGCGCGCCTGCTTGCGTCTCCGATGCATTACCCAACTCGCAGCAGGGAAGCTGCAGTCTTTTTCGATTCGTCAACAGAGGTGCCGATTTCAGCTTTTCTTGGCTGCTTGTGCACTGTGCTCCAGCATAAGAGGGACCAAGTGGCCGCGTCGCGGTGGTCGAAATTTCCGGAGTCCTCCACTACGGCGTCTCTGATAGCCTGAGTCGCTTTGGGACGTTAAACCCCACAAAACCAACCAACCAAACAACCTTTCTGTTGCAACATGATATAGCTTTATTCTTGGTGAGCTGTCTAGCATTTGTCTCAAGAGTTTAGCCGTCACACGCCAAGCTATTTCGTCGACCATGAACGAAAACAGAGAAACAGAAAACGATTTTAAACCCCCTCCCCCCCTCCCTTTCACCCTGCACTTGAGTATCGCTAATACAATTGCCGATCTGCCTTGTAACTGACGTGCTGTATCTTGAAAACTGGAAGAAGCTTTAAGCTTGCCCTGTTTTGGAGGCGCCCTAGTGCTCCCAGGATACTAGATACAAGAAACGTGTGTCCTACTCGCTTCTCTAGAGGGAAGGATCTCCACACAATTCACCTGAGGAGACGATTTGCTAAACTGCAACCCGGCATGTAGGAAGAAGGCTGCTCACCATAGTCTAAAGTTACCACAAAACTGTGATCAGGACTCGAAATGGTGACAACACCATGTTGTATACTGTGGGTGCCTGCGTGCATGGCGACGACCATATACTAGGTCACCGATCTGTGTCTCAATTCCAGGCTCTATTTATAACCTAGGTGTGGTTGTGTTGGGGCAGGTTACGGCAAATTCCGAAACGCTAATACCCCCAGTAGCTAATAAAAACCTGAAACTCAACGGTAGAGGTACCCAACACTAACTATGGATCGGTACACGCATCGCATGCCATTTTCCTTGCGCTTCCGTCTCTCTCTATCTTCACATTTTTTTATTTAGGTAGTTTATGCTTATGTCGTTTTTACACTTATTCGCTTTCATAGGGAGACCCTCGATAATGCGGTTTGGCTACCCGCGGCATCTCCGAAGCTCGCGCAAGACTGCCATACACCCACCCACAATGGTGTTTGGCCCTCGTGCCTAACTTCGTTTTACTTACGGCCCATCATTTTCCCTCACTTTCAATAACTGGCGCCTTCCTCGTTCTCCTTTCAAACTCTCGCTCTTCCTCTATTAGTTTTTCGAGGCAAGAGTGTGGGGAAAAAAACACCGAAGGAAAGAAGAGCGTAAATATATGATTATTTGTTTTTCTTCCAATTCATTGGACTTCAAGGCACCAGATGCTCGGCGGCCCGCTTATAACACCATGGAAACACTCTGCGTTCCCAACACCCCACCCCCTCTAGTTGCAGCGGACATTTTACGCTTATCTTTCTTTAAGTTTGAAAGGCGCAAATTTGAAAGCAAAGACATTTTCGGGATCTAAAGCTTTAGGCGCCCTCCATTAACTCCTGTTTGTGTCCTGACAGGGCGCAGCGACAACATCGCATCTCTTTTTTATTTACCTTTACAAAAACACAAAATTAATAACAAAATAAAAATAAATACTCTTCCGTTTTACTCTTCATCGTCTTCTGCATCCGCAACCGCAAAAAGAAGCGGGGTTGTCGGTGATACTTCGAATTTTCGGCTGTTTTACGCTCTTCCTGCTGTCGTTTTCTCACTATGCACCTGTTATATTTACTTCCTTCATTGCTGTTCGACACCTACGAGAGCATGATGATCAAATTCTGGGAAGTACACACGCTAAGATGCGGAAAGAACACTCCTTTGCTCCTGCCCCCCCCCCCCCCCCCCCTTTTTCCTTCCACAATATAAATAAACCAAACGTAGAAGCCCCTTTCTGCGGCGTCTGTATAGGCTAGACTATGTTTTCTTTCATGAAAGCTATTGCCATGCCTTCTATTTCATTATTATTTTCTCTCGTTCCGTCTGTGATTCACTTCGATAAGATTTCTTGAGTATAAATATATTATACGCAATAAGCTTTTGTCAAGAGTTGCGCGTGATTACAAACTTTGTTGCGAGGGCCTTTTGTAAAGCATGGTCTATAACCCTGACAAGAGAAAAAAAAACGTGAGAGAAGTTAAAAATAATACAACACTCCGTCGGATATTCTATCATCTTGCCGTCGCACCGGCCATTTCTTGCAGAAATTGAGAGCCCGCCGCGGGGGTGCACTTGTTCAATGGGCGTCTATTTCGCTGATGTGTCTAGTATGCGGGCAGTCGTCTCTCTCTCTCTATCTCTCTCTATATATATATATATATATATATATATATATGCACACACTGTGGTATACATGAAGTGGTGCCTCGCCATCGAAAAAACAAATTCTGTCCTCTTTCTCCAGCTTTTTCATGAAACGGTATTTTATGCCAGATATTTCGATTTTTTTTCTGTGCGTGAGGATACCCATCATTTGTACTACTTATCGTTTTGCTGCGTAGGAAAAGTAGCCGTGCAGAGGTAGCCGTGCCGCAGGAGGCAAGACTCAAAAAAGGTAATTTGTTTTAGTTCGAAGTTTTGAGTTTTTACACGCGCAGATGTTCTTGTACGCACATCATTATAAATGTCTGATAGCGCAAGGAAGAATTCCGTACTAAGTATTTATAAGCTTAATTTAAAAAAAGGTGCATGTAGCCTCGTCGGCATCCACGGAGAAGTATGCGGTTCCCACCTCAATGGCCACTTGCGTCACCTAGATTTGGAGCAAAGTTGCATTGAGTTCAAATAGCCTCTTGTAAAGGATTTCGTAGAAATATTCAGGCCGTATCAATCATTGAAAGCTTTGCAGGGAAATGTTGTCACTGTCCGTAAAAGCCAAATCATACTGAAAATTGACTGCGATTGTTCTCGTCATCTGTGTCCACAAAACGTACCATCAAGACAGTACGTACATATACATCTTCGTACCTTGCACCTTCAGGTTTTTTAATCTTTTCCCCGATGGTGTGATTATTTTGTTGACCTAATGTGACCTAATTAGCGCGCATTTTGCTTTTCTCTCCATATCTAGCGTTTATTCGTTCGAATGAATGGTCGAATGATATGACTAGAGGAGTTACCGAAGGGAGAGCAACAACGCGAATGAGCTATAGTGTGAACTAACGGTGTGGCATGATGAGCGGTTTGCCGAGATAATACGGCGTGTACAAGTAAACGCTAGTGTCTAAGAAGGGTTATATATTTAAATCTTAAAGTTCGAGAATGAAGGAGATGCAAATTATAAAAAGTTTAGTGACCTCAGTGCGGTCCCTTCACTGAGGGAAGCGACTTTTTTGGTTCTCTTGAACTGTACTTGTTTTAAAACAAACTGAAGCCGGAAACAGACAGACTTACGCCTCTCATTGCGCAAATATGCCAGGCGAGAGTAAGAGAGAAAGAGCACACTGAATTGGGAGCCTGAGATATTTACACTGACTGATCAAGAAAATTACAAAAGTGAATTAATCGACCATGAAATCTGGTCGCTGCCGTAGCAAGAATGAAGGATTTAATGCTTTTATATGTTTTCAGCGCGCTATATTGAATTTAAAAAAAAAATGAAAAATTGAAACAAAAATGAAAAGTTGAAATATGTGGCTTCTGAGGCCAGTCATGGTACGTGTGCTTCAGACCCGAGGAAAGCTACGCTCGGAAGCTTTCATCAAAGTGTAGTTCTTAAATACTGACTTTTTATTCATGAATGAACACCACACGTTTGCAGCCGTAGGTCGAGAAGCTCTTTGAGCGTGCCATTTCTGTGCTTTGTGCCTTCAAAGACATGCCAACTCTCGCATTATTTTTAAAAATACGCTCTGTTGCAGGTATACTTTAATGAAGATGCCAAATATTGTTATAATTAACCTGAACATACTAAGCACAGTAGAGCAAGAACACGATTTATACAATAAAACTTTCTTGGAATGTTGTTTAAGGAGCCTGTATTTTCTGGGCAATTCTAAAAATGTTTGACCGCTTAGGAACAAAGTGAGTACTGCCTGAATTTTACACCACTTGTGCTGAACACAGATAATAAGGTGGAATTAACATAAAAATAATTCGAAATCGAAGCGTCTCAACCGGCTGCATCAGACATAACGACAAACGTCCCAGTTGTTATTGGTATCCTTTGGTAGGGCTGTTAATAAAAATAGTTAGTATATGAGAAATGTAAATAGTGATGTCTTGCTGTTGTAGAAATAAAACATAAAAAAAGAGCCTAAGTGTTTTGAAAAAAGTCGCAAAGACAAATGTGAAATTTGACGAGGAAATGAAAAAGATTGCGTACGGGTTCCACTGTGTGCGATTTGAAGACCGAATGGAGAGGAAGTCGCAATGTCGTTTCGTCGGACGCTGCCAAACACCACACAAGGCTGCAGAACATTTTTTAAAGACACGTGTATAAGTGAAAGTTCTCATATTAAACTTGTTCGTATATTGTTTCAAGGCGAAATTCTGATTGACTTCTAGATTTGAAGTTTTCGCTGCTTTGTGAGGTGAACGCTGCAATTTTTGCTGCACTCATACGGAGTCACAGTGCTTTTGCTAATAATTAACGCTCACTATTAGCTTCAATACATCTTGTTATGTGAATACGTGTTACGTGTGACGACGAGTTACGTCGTCGTCTTCTCGTAACAATATTTTAGACTTCAATAGCAATTTTGGCTTTGTACAAGCCGTACCTACCTATCACCTTTGATAACTGTTTCTGTCCCCGCGGTTGTTTTCTCCTATTACACTGCAGCTGCGCAGGCAAAGCACGCTTTAAAGGCAGACACGCGAGCTCGTGGTGACGAAGATGGGAATTGCGTATGCTCGCGTGCCTGAATTTCCAGCTTCACCAGTGGGTTAGTGTTACATTTCTTCTCTTCTTGTTTTTCTTTAAACACAGCCTGTTCAATGCACGAAAGCAGAATAGCTCACATGCATTAGATGATAAGAAGTTTAAAGGAAGCGGCTACCCATTAAGAAGGGAACAGTCCACTGTTTCCTCTTGGATTGCAGTTAATTCATTGCTTTGGATAAAAAAGAAATTGATAAACTGAAAACGAAAGACATGTAAGCTACAAACATACAATTGACTGTGGCGCTAACATTTTTTTTCTCTTTTCTCTCTAACCTTTTCCCTCGTAAACATTTCTGATCTATCACGTTCGTCAAATGGTACAACTCGAGGAAGGTTACTACGACTAATAATCAGACTAAGTACCATAAAGACGGACTGACTGCTAATTTATAAACTAAACAGCAAAAGCTCAGTAACAGCTTTTGAAACGGTCAGTACAAGCGGATAATACATCACTTTTCTTATTACCTCCTGACTGCGGACCAAACAAAGAAGTTATTTATTGAGAATGAAATGCTTAAACAACCCCGTCGTATTCATTGAAGCCTATTGGTAATGATGAACATTTTTCAAAGAATGCTGGTTCGCAAAATGTCAGCTTCCTGGAGGTTCCGTCTATGCACATATCACGCTTGCATCGTTATGCATCACATTTGTGAAACATTGATCCTCTGACTAACAAGTGATTGCTCGTGTTTCTATTTTCGCGAAGAAGCGGTCTCAGTTTTTTTATAAGGGCGAAAAGAGTGGCCGTTGCTGTGAAATTTACGCAAAGCAGCGAATAAATAGATTTATTGGGATGGTGTGTAGAAATTAATGACCTCAAAGCGACACACTAAAAACGAAATAGCGCCGAAGGGGAACTTTTTTGTTTCATTTTACGTCGTGATGCGCCTTAGTCAATATACATTTCACAAATATATATGAAAGCCGATTTAGTAACATAAAGAAGAGAGAGAGAAATACATGGAATAAAAAAAAAAGAAATTGCAGCATCCAGGTAAGGGGATGGGGCGGGGGGGGGGGGAGAGAAAAAGCTTGTATAAACGATAATTTTCAGGAGCTAGATAGTCGATGTCCCTAGATCAGGGCTCCACTGGCAGCAGCTGACGGGCTGATAAGCTGGATGCTTTTGCAGGTTTTCGCTGGTCAGGGCCGCCTCCCACTGCTCGTGAGTCGGGTGTGGTACTACTAACGTTTCACAAATATCAGGTTTGTTCTGACATTCCGAGGAGGTGTCGTTGATCGTAGGGCTTCCTCCTCACCAGGGATAGTAACTTTGGCATTTTGTGAAAGTAATCTTGTTTAAAATAGGAAGGTTAGAATATGTGTCGGTCTGTGTTCTCCTCTAGTCTATGGCGTCCTGTGAAGATAGTTGTTGGCTTTGCGGTGAGAAATTTCTTCTTTCTAGCCTAAGGTATTCTAGCCTCTCATCATAAGATCCAATGAGGGGTGTGGGGTAGAAATGGGGATCTGCCCAGTCTGTGAGAGTTCGGGCTGCATCATTCGCCACCTCGTTTCCGTCAAGGCCTTCGTGTCCACCTGTCCATGTTATGCCATGCTAGTGGAATAGCGGATTTAATAGTACTCTCGCCCTTCCTAGAAGATGTATAAAGGTTTGCTTGGCGCCAAATTAAATTTTGGACAAGCCAGCTCTGCCAGAATTCAGGTCGTATCGAGCATAACCTGCATGCTACGTGCAGAAGGGGAATAGCGAAATTAGGAGATGATTCGCTTTGTTTTTCAACGCACCATATCGCACAACGCGCGAGTTAAATTGAAAGAGCCTAGCAATTTCTGTAGGCGCCCGTTTTGCTCAATTTGGAATTTATTTGCTGCAATTGAATGGGCGCATTTTTTTTTCAAGCATTAAGGGGATCTTATAAGGAACGCAGTCTAACCTAGCTAATATGAAAATTATCGCCTTTACCGCGTTAATCTCAAACTAAAGTCGTCTACATTTATAGTCATGCCAGCGTTCTTTTTTTTTTTTTTAGAGACATGGTGTACTCTTTTTTTCGGATCATTACTTCGCATGCTGAGAAGTCTATAGAATGCACACACTGCAATACAGCTTTTATGCTATATGTACTGTGACGATGTTTCAGGTTAGAATACTTTATGGGGCCTAGTATATGATTTTATGTTTTGGTAGTGATCAAGCACAACTTTTTATACTTTACCTCCACCTTTTACCAGAATATACGGCTGTTCACGGGTTACCGCAAGGCCCCCTGTCGCAGAAAACCTGGTACAGTCGGAATTACCAGCGAACGCGTTATTCACGATCGAATGGTCCAAGAAACCTTAAAGGGTCAATCGGAGTCATTCCTGGAAAAGTTCAATTGAAGAGCAATTTTGGAGAAGCTGCTTCTGTAACAAGGAATCAAGAATACCGAAAAGTACACTGGGGTGCCTATCGAACCCAGGCCCACTGATTGCGAGAGGAACACGCTACACAAAAGCTACGAAGGCTTGTTGGTTTAGACCAGTTAGAAAGAGACCTAGCGAATGCGTTGTGGTCTTAGACTCGGTGGCGTTCATTGAATACATATCCTGATAGTAACAGTAATTACGAGTATGCTAATTATTAGCTAGTCCAAAGTTTAGGGGAATACCCCAAAATGGAGTTGAATTTGCAATAAGGGAGTGATTACTCACTGACATCTACATGAGCGCAGCCATATGGCTACAAAAGAAAGCTATACATCTCTTTCTTTTTTAGCCGTATGGCTTCGTTTAGTTGAACGTCAGTAAGTAATCACTCCCTCATTACTAATTAGGAGTTAGTAATTGAGCACAAATGAGTGCTGCCATTGAATTTAAATGCCGTTGCGAATAAAAAGAAAGGAAAATACAGATCAAAGCAAGTAGTGTTCTGAGTCAATCGCATGACATGCAGATAACGAACGGCAAGCAGCAAAGGCGATGACGAGCTCTAAGTATATCGTGTTCCACTTTGAAGTCGGAGCTTAATCTCTCCTGAATTTTGGTAATTTGTGTCCTGTTCAAATTCCGTAGTGCATATAAGCCAGCTCTTTGGCATCGCAGTATTTCGATCACGATAATTTATGGCAAGTTTAACCTAAGGCTAAAATCCACTTTTCCCAACCCAATACCAATACGACATTTACACTAAGATTATATTTCACCTTAGGAAGGGTTCAGCAGTACACAATAAGTAGCGAAGCTTTGGAAGTAGTAGGCAAATATGTATAATTAGCACAGGTAGTAACAGCAGGTGAAGACCATGAAAAGGAAATAACTAGGAGAAGAAGATTGGGAGAAGGGGGGGGGGGTGAAGGGTGGCTGTTCCTGGCCCTACGAGGCTGGGGCGGTAGGTCAACGCCGCTTGCGGCGGGAGCTAGCCAGCCACCGAATTTTTATCTGTTGTAGGCCGTCATTGCACCCGCCACCGCTTAGGTGGTGGACGACGGCTGTTGCGGCGCGCGTGTTTCTTTCCCTCTTCTTTTTCTTTTTCTCTACTTTCTGTCTTCTGTTCGCACGAGGCAGCGAAGGTGGCTCAGCGGAGCCAGTAGCTGGCCAACAACAGCAATAAGATTGGGATGGAGCGCATTTGGCAAGCATTCGCAGATTGGGACTAGCAGCTTGCCGGTATCGCTCAAGAGGAAATTATAGAACTGTTACATCTTACCTGTACTCACATATGGGTCTGAAACGTGGAGGCTAACGAAAAGGGTTCTACTTAAGTTGAGCACACTGCAGATGGTTATAGAATGAAATTCGGTAGGCGTAGCGTTAGAGATAGGAAGCGCGTAGAGTGGGCCAGAGAAGTAACTCGAGTTAATGATATTTTAGTGGTAATTGGGAAGAAGAAATGGGCATGGGTAGGACCTGTTTTGCGTAAAGAGGATAACCGATGGCCGCTTAGGGAGCAAAATGGATTCCAATGGACGGAAAGCGTAGCAGGAGGCGGCAGAAAGTTAGGTGGGCGGATGCATTTAAAAAATTCGCAAGGATCAAGTGGATGCAGCTAGCACAGGACGGGGTAATTAGAGGAGTATGGAAGAGGCCTTTGCCTTGTAGGGGGTATAGTCCGGCGTATGATGATGATGATGATGATGATATATTTGGCCAAGTCGACTTATGTCTGCTCATTTACATCTGCACTGCCGTGACCAATGACATGCTGATGTAATTTCTTCTTGAAAACAAGCCTACGGAATCGCGACCATGGCTGGAGCTATTCGACGAAAAGAAATTCAGTAACGCCATGGTACCGATAGTTTGATGTTCACAAATAAATAGCCGAATATTGAAATCAATCTAGTCTCCTAATACGGCGAGCCTGATATTTAAAAAGCGTTTCGGTTTGGTTTGGTTTGTGGGGTCTGACGCTCCAAAATTGCTAATGCTACGATGGACGTCATCGAGAGGGGCAGAAAATGTTGACCATTGTGGTTTTTTAATGTATCTGACATCGCACAGTATACAGGCGCCTTGTGTTTCTCCTACATTGGAACGCAGAAGCCGCACCTTGGATCGAACTCGGCTCACCCGTCTCAGTAGTAACAGCCCTGATCATTGAGCCACCGCGGCGTGTCAACAGTGTTTGTTTTCTTGGAGCCCAGAAACATATTTGTTCGCTAACAAACAATTTCGTGCAGTAAATCACCCATTTTTGTTCTCCTGTGCGTTGTTGAGAACGCAGAACGGGATATCCCTTGATGCTGGGTGGCGATATCACTGAAGGAAAAAGTGGGTATTGCTCCACACACGATCCGTTTGCCATTAAAAAAAATTAGGAAGCACCGAATTTTACCTCTGAAATTCATTTACCTTCAAACTTTGTTAGTAGCGCTAAATGTTATAAAAATTGTTGTGTTGACGCTTAGAAGTAATTTCGAGCAGTTATACAGAACTGAGGAAAATATAGTAGCGAAAGACCCAGCCTGAATGGCTTTTTATTTTCTCTGTGTGATTATTGTTTTTAAACATGGGAGAATGATTGTATCCGTGCAAAGTTGGTCCTAAAGCTGCTAAGGTTTTAAGGACTGGAGAATCAAATGAAATAATTCGGTATAAAACATGTACCGCTACCATTCATTCCGTCTTCTTTTCTGTCGAATGTTTGAACGCCTGAATAAGCTCAACATCTTCTTGATGAGAATACGTCAGGAAAAACAAAATACGCCGCCCCCCCCCCCCCCCAAAAAAAAAAAAATGACATCCCCTTTAAAATTCAACGAGCGTAAGCGTGGTTGAAACAAGAACAGTTTAAAGCATGAGCATCCTATTTAACCAATTGACCAATTAGTATTGATCCTTATCGAATCAGGTTTGATGTGTTCATTGATAATTCATTTGACATGCTTTCCTTCATGTTTTCTGACACGGGAGCGCTCAATGTTTTATGGTTAGGCACGGCTACTCGAAGCATGCTTATTAGTTCCATCGAAATATAGACGAAGCCACTCACTGCAGTGTTTACATGCACTATGTCCACACCACTTCCTCCGTGTCTCATGCTAGAACAACAACTCGCCTAATCGCGCGATCCTGTGAAGCATCCTTGGTGAAACACATGGGAACACCGCTCATCAGTCTACTTTTCTGGGTCATTAGACCCCAAACCTACTTGCTATTTCCCTCTCTTTCCAATCAAACGAATGGGGTTTGCGCATTATATTCAAACTGCCCCCGCCAACTCCTGATATCCGAGGTATAATCACTGCGACTTCTTTGATCCCTACCAGACAGATCTCTGTTATTTCGCTTTTGGCCTGGAAATGTACTCACGAAAGGCAGTGAAGCGACCTTGTCCGGTTTAATTCGGCGGCGGCCATGCGGTATGTTCAATTAAATCTCGCAAGGGGCCTCTCCTCATCTGTCCCAGGGTCATCATATCGGTCGCGAATAGAGCGAGCCGAGCTGGGCCGCAGTGGCCGTCGTGGCTCAAGATTACCTTCCCGGAAAGCCAACCTCTAGCTCTCATAGCCGAGGAACGACAAACAAATCAATGCAGCCAAACACAAAAGCTGTGGACATAACGTAAAGAGGGAGAGCCACAGAGACAAATCCTACTACCGCTGTCTTCTTGCTTTCCGCTCCAAGCGGGCGGCAGCAGGGACGACTGTCACCCCGGATCAGCTAATAATTCTCCCAACTCTCCTATCTCATGCGCTAAAACTCGAGGAGTGGAGGGTGAAATGTCGGGGAGACGGGATGGGGGTGACGTAGTCTTCTGCATTTACCAGACATCGACTTTGGGGCAGCACCGGCTGTAGGCCAGCCGGTACAATCCAATCCAATCCACCAATGGGCCAGTCATTGCGGCTCGGACAAGCCCAAATGGAGCAGTGAACGAAGTCGTCTCTCTTCCGCAGTCTAGCGAGTGAGCGAACGGCCGTATGAGCGTTGGATACTTGATGTTTCGGCATTTGCGGGGTATATATTCTTTTTACATCGAAAGCTAATCCTCTCATCCCGGCGGATTCCAAGCAGCGAGCCGTGAACAAGTCTGGCTGATTAATACTTGCCTCTCGATATCATTTTCAAGGCTTGGGATTCGCTCGGCCTATGCCCACGTTTGTTTAATCAGGGAAGTGAGGAAGCGGGCCATAGTACTCGGGGCTTGGGAAGAGGATAAAGATATTTTAATCAGGTTCCAGGAGAAACAAAGAGAGTCGGTATTATACTCTACAGAGAAAGCAGAAAACGAAAACTTTCCACGTGCCGGCCTAGGCGATGCTGGAGTAGCTGCGGGCTCGGAACATGTAGTCACACGTGAGGGTTGGTGTAGCTTTTCTTGTAGATGTTCGGAGATCCCCGCCTATGTTTAAGCAAAGCTATTAACTTTGGCTCGTGTTTGTAATGTGAAGTGAAAAAGAGAAGGCCTTTAATCACGTGCAAGCGTCTGTAAATATCTTGCCCCAGTGAACATGAGGGCAAAGAGCTTTTACCTTTCGCATCCGGAACAATGCGGTGGCCAGCTGCGAGTGTTCAAAATGCGCCGTCTAGCGTGAGGCCCGTGTTTTCCAAAACGTTTGAGCCTTTCACCCAAATAGAATTTGGGAATAAACACTAAAATAATAATCCTTAATACACGCTACTTTTGTAACTTCTATGTCAGATCAGGGGAGGTCAGATGTGAATTCTTATGCTAATTCATCTGCGTTCACTTGAAGCGAATTGTCAAAAGGTTCCATACTCTACATCACGATAACATATTCTAAGCGAGTAATATTTCGGAACTGTTTTGGTAGTGTGAAGGTTGTTATCGTACTCTCATTCTAAACGTTTAGTTTTATCGAGTAGGTATGGTTCGTGAAGGACAGGTTTTCATACGTGAAGTTCCTTTAGTCGTTACTGGAGCCAACTATATCTCATGCAGGACAAAGTGCTATGCCATCTGCTGGTACTGAATTGTCCCATGTTTGCGTGCTTTCTAATTTTACCTGCCTAATTGCCTCCCTATAACTGCTTGGCGCATTTTAATTCTCTTGGGACCCTCCCCAGTTACCCTTACCGACTATAATCTACCTATGTTATGAGCTCCAACCCCTCCCTGTTTACTCAATTCTCTGTACCCTCTTTTACCTCTCAATATTTAATAGGATGATATAGGTGCAGATAAGTTACCTAATACGAGCTTCTTGCTCTCAAATTTCACGTTAACCGTATCGTCTTCCTTTCGTTCAGCCGCTGTGACCTAGTGGTTAGGGCGCTCGAATTCTGTAACCAAGAATGTGGGATCGAATCCTGACCACGACGGCCGCTTTTCGATGGAGGAGAAAAGCAAGGCGCCCGTGTGCTGCGTGACCTTGTGCACGCTAAAGAACAGGTGGCTGAAATTTCCGGAGCCTTCCACTACGGACACCCTCATAACCTGAGTCGCTTTGAGACGTTAAACCACATGAACCAAACCAAATCAAACTATCTTCTTTTCAACTAATCAATGTGACTCCCTTAATTCACATAAACAGTTGTACGTCCACTTCATATATCAGCTACATGTGAGTACTGGCAGGATGCAAGGGTGGCATGCTTTCCTTTTTACGGCTCTCGGTAAGCTACTGTCCATGACATATAATTTGTAAAGCGCTCTCTAACGAAGTCTTTCTCTCCAGACCTTTTCTTTTTCATGGTCTGGATCTGCGGCTACTACTTGCCTTAGATAGATGTCAGCCAGACTTTCAGCAGTTCAATACTTACAGTAAACGGTCATGTTTTGCCCAGGCTTCTAATAGTTTAGTTTACATGCTTATTTCTTGCAATACTCACAACGGCAACAAAGCGTTAAAATAGGGGAATAAGTGCATTACAATAAAACGTGAAAACTAAATTGCATTGATGGACATGTGGATTCAAGAACACTGAGAATAAGCGGTCACAACATAAAAGTGCGCTTCAAAAAAAATAAATAAAGAAGAGCAAACCAGAATCAATATTTGTAATGACACATACTGTTAATATCATAAGCACTGAAAGAGAGCAGCTGCCGAACCCGAGAAAATCGCTTTAAGGGAATTAAATAGCAAGACACACATACATCATAACAACATAAAAAAAAAAAAGAGGTGTTAGTTTCTTTCCAATTAATTTTTTCTGTGCCTATGTTTTTTCCTAATGGACGTAGACCCTCAAACATGAACTGCAGTATCCTCCCTGACTGACTTGGCATGGTGAACGTCAATTTACTAGTAAATATTGTAAAGATTGTCATGTTTTTGAATGCACACTTTTTCTTTCTTACACGAGTGTTAGTAATCTTGTAAATTTATCGCTCTGAAGCACGTCTGATCAAGAGCTAAACGTATATGTCTACCAAAACAACTGCGTCATGCACCTGCAGTACAAAATAATGCGGGGATCTGCTCCAAAAGATGAGAAACCGCGACCTAACGTTAGTCTAATCGATGCATTAGGAATGCTTTTCAAGCTGGTTCAGTTTAGATCTCAATAAACATGTTTCTATTCTGGCTTTAATTTGCATGCGTAATAACGCAGAAAAGCTTCATGACGAAACCTTAAGAGGCTTCAAGCTGGTGCCAAAGTGCACTTCCGTGCCAAGCGAGGCAGTAAAGCCAAGTTGCTTAGCGGCTTGCACAAGGGACAGCGAAAAAGAGACGCTTTAAGCGTTCCGTTTATTGAGTAGCCACCGGCCAAGGCCTGAAAAATACATTCGTCGCCACGGAGAATTAAGCCGAGATCAAGACTCGGGCGAAACACTTTTGTTTCTTTTTTGCAACTACTCGGCCGAAGCAAGATAGGCTGCTTCGGCGGCAGAAGTAGCAGACAAGCCAAGCCGAGCCAAGCCGGGCATCTAGACTGGACGGCGGGCTATGCCATGCCACAAGCAGCTGGCCCTAAGTGAGCCCGAAAGCTCGCAGATCCACTATGGGGGGAAGTACGGCGACGTTAAGCCAGAAGCCGTGACGTCACGGATATCTGGCGGTTCTAATGGCCAATTACGCTCGCGAACAGGATTAGGCCTAACGCCTTTACTCCCTGCCATTCCTCGATCCGAGGTTGGGAAGGCTCGCAGACCCCACGCCGCCGCCGCTGCCGAGTTTGTGGGACAGAAGCACTGCGGCTTCGCCAGGCAATGAGAAAAGTGCAAGGGAAGAATCAACAACATCAGGACAAAGAAGGAGTAGAGCAGAAAGAAAAGGGTCGGAGGAAAGAAACACGTTGAAAGTGCCCTGCCAGCTAAGGAACGGGGGTGGTCGTAGAAATACATATAAATGACCCTAATTTCGTAGGCTTTAGGACCTCGTCGTCCCCCTAGAGCGGCTGAAGGAAGCAAGCGGGCGCCATTTTGCACGCCGGGGCGCACTGTGATTGGACGTGCCAGCTCGTGACGTGACCCGAAGGGCCGGGCTGCCGGCTGGTCCAATCGCGTCCGCTTCGCCGCCAGTATACGCCTCTCCCCTTTGCCTTATTACTTGGCTTGCTCGCTGGCGGCGCACAACCCCTCTCATCTACGTCGAAGGAAAAAAGTCTCTTTTTCGCCGCGTGTAGCGAAATAAAACTAAAGCAATAAAATCGGAGCGCCGACCGGTCAGGCGCCGCAGGAGTCCATGGTCCCAAGACCCTTGCCACTACCCCCTGCCCTCGCGGCCAGCTTGCCGTCCCAACACCCCTGGAATTCAGAAGCAGTCCGACGCTGGCTTTGCCGACGAGCTATTTCCAAGTTAGCTGGCCGCTCTGTCGGTCCCCTTTTACTTTCGGACGGAGGCATCTTCTCTATATCTGGTTGTCCAGTCGCCCAGCCGAAATTTTCGTTCTGTTATAACTTGGCCTTTGATGTCCCGTTTTCGGAGCAGTTCGCTATACAAAGAGCATTCATAGGTGTGGCGCCCGATTCGCGAGTGTATTTTTATCTTCTTTAGTTTTGTAAGCTCTTGAGTTAATGCAACGCTTCTACAGTTTCAGCTTGTTCAGGCGTCCTTTTCATGTGTTGTCATGTTAAGATTTCACTGAATTCATGCCCCGTTCTTTTCTTTTGGCTTCCATCCTAACCTTTCCCTCACTCTAGAAGGTGAGGGTGATTGGGGCTGCAGAATAACCGCTGGCTAGTCACGAGTGTCAATACTTGCCGGCGTAGCGCGCAACCCCCCTCCCCCCCCCCCCCCCCCACCCTTCCCTCACCTCTTCTCTCCGCGGGGAGTCTCATTAGACACATCTCAGCATCCGTCCCTCCGGACTGTTTAACTGAACGCCTTCAAAAAGATCCTCGCCTGCTTAAAGGCACCGGTTTCTCGGCATGGCTGGGCACGCACGTAAAATATCTATTAATACTTCACAACATTTCCTGCATATTCCAGGGATCAGCGAGGAAATACACTGAGCTCACATAAACATGCGAAGCACAAATTCGAAGCTGATAAGTTCCTGCATTCTTATCACATAGAAAAGTCACCGAAACAAACGCAGCATGCCGGGACACAGGGCGCATATAATGAATGCAGTAATGTAGTTAGGTGTTGACGCAAAATCACTAACAAAGGCGTTCGTTTCGACGGCTTGCTCTGAAAACTAGCTGCTACTAATAACATAATAAAAACCTTCGGCACGGGAGCAGCGCATATCTGAAACTTCACCCGAAAACATCTAGAAGTAAAATACCTTTCGAGTGAACGATGCCTGATGATTTGACAAAACTTGCTGACGGGATAAATGATTTGTATTTTTAGTAAGCAGCTAGATGCATTTAAAAGATGAACACAAATGAGACGAAGGGTATGGGAGCAATGCTAACTTTCAACAGACTTTACCATTCAGACCAATAGGATATAAGAAAGAAAAAAAAGACACGCGCAGTATGTATTTCTATCAGTAATGCCCATTTACGCAAACCGTTTAAGAGGCGTAATTCCAAATAAAGCTCGCGTTTGGTAAATTTTGAGGGAGAGATGAAGTTGTGTGCGGACAAGGTCATTGTAAAAAGTGTGAGCCACGTTTGCGAAACATAGTATACATACAAGCTGCGATGCAAATGCACGATAGAAGTCGGAAACTTGTTATAGAAAAGCAAGATAAAGTTAGTATGTCAATAATATGTCTGCGAAGCTCCTAAAGACTGAATTGATGCATCTTCAGTTGGTTCTGTGGATGGATGTCCTCTATGTCTTTTTTTTTTTTTTACCGAATGGGTGCGTTTTACTGTGTTTCTCTCTTTTTTCAGGACAAGAAATAACGTCAGTGGAAAGCTTCTGTTCTGTACCCTCTTTCTCCATTGTGTTTGTCTTTCGTATACACTCATCTCATTCCAGGGGCTCTTGATAAGTGTAATTATTATTCAAAATAAGGAAAGTGTACAAGAACATCAGATTTACTGCACATAAATTTTCTCATCGACGACTCTTCCATTGCTGAGACGTGTTATAACATACAGCAAGTTAGAAATACCCGCATTGTTAAAATATAATACATGATTGGGAATCGTTTTACTTTCACTAAGCTTGCTTGACGAATCAATCTGATCTGGAAGCCAATAAAACTACTTCACATAGAAACGTGATAAGGAACCCTATACTGTTCATGACGGTCTACGATAACGAGCTTCCAGAGCTAGCTTTTTAACAAAACTGCTATGAATAATTGGCCGAGCGTTTTTAAATTTTGAGCAGTGAAAGAAGTACGAAATGCAAGCGCCGATAGTGACGTCACATTTTTGTGCATATCCCCGTCCATTTTGTTCCGTGGGCTGAAGACTCCTTTTTTGCAGGCTTAATTGTTTAGCACAATCACTTTCGTGTTTCCGCTTTCTGAACGGACAGGCTTCTGTGCATATGTTGGTCTGTGCGAAATCAGCTACGAATAGTCTACCTTCGGCCCCGAATCTAACACGAATAGTCTAGTTAGAAACCAATTCGACCGAAAATATAATACTAAAAAGAAATAAAAAGAAAAAAGAAACAACAACTAGCAAGAAACAAAAACAGAAGCGATTTCTAACCCACTATAACTATAATAATTCGTTATCTGTATAAATACGCGTACAAAACTAATATTCATACTGACCAGCGAAGAGCTATCGGTGGTGCTAAACTCATGGAGTCCAAGCTGCAGCTCTCGAAAGCCGCAGCAGTTACCAGGGGCAGCAGCAGCACTAAGTAGGAATGCTGTTTACGTCAATGTCTCGCCATGCAAATCGTGAAGTTACATTTTTGCTACCAAAGACTACGACGAACAGCCTAGCGCCACCGAGAGACATGAGAGCTAGAAGCCATAGCATGCGATATCTGGCAAAACTTCTAGATTTGATGGATTTATAGGAAGGGAAAGGCGCGGTAACTGTCTCACTTGTTTTCTGTGGACACCTCATGTTTTCTGTGGACACCTCAACCGCGCCGTAAGAAAAGGGAGGAAGGTGGGAGTGAAAGAGAAAGAGGAGCCGTAGTGGAGGGCTACGGAGTAATTTCGACCTGGGGTTCTTTAACGTGCGCTGACATCGCACAGCACACGGACGCCTCTTCGTTTCGCCTCCATCGAAACGCAGCCGCCGAGGTCGGGTTTGAACCCGGGTGATGGAGGCGAAACGAAGAGGCGTCCGTGTGCTGTGCGATGTCAGCGCACGTTCCCCAGGTGGTCGAAATTACTCCGTAGCCCTCCACTACGGCTCCTCTTTCTCTCTTTCCACTTTAACTTTCCCCTTCCTCCCTTCCCTTACGGCGCGGTTGAGGTGTCCATGGAAAACAAGTGAGACAGTTACCGCGCCTTTCCCTTTCTATAAATCAATCGAACCCTGGTACTCCGGCACAGCAAAACATCTAGGGGGCCTTTTGGACGACTAAAGTGCGATATGGAGAAAGCGTCTATTACGCAGTGGTCCGAAGCCCTCCACTACGGCACCTCTTTCTCTCCTTTTCACTCCCACCTTCCTCCTGTTCCTTACGGCTCGGATATGGCGTCTGCGGAGAATTGTGACAGATACTGCGCCTTATCTTTCCTGTAGACCAATTTGAAACGCTGCTGATGCCTGCTGTATTGCATCTGCTTCTGCATGCTGTGTGGTGCGGGGTTCGAGGAAATGCCAAATGAACGGCGCCGCGCGGACGCTCGGTGGTGTCCCTCTACATTGCCGATTCTACACCTTCTGCGTGTAGGTGCGTAGCCTGTACAACCTTCAGTTCGTATCGCTTATTAAGCACAATTACAATGCCTGCCACCCTCACCTTCATATATGCGTGGCTCGCCTGGTGACGTCACGACTTGTCATGACGTCACCAGGTGATGACGTCATATTTAGTCATCTCTGTCATTATCATCATCCCTGTCACTGTCACTAACTACCACTATCATTGATCACTACCACTAACTAACAGTGGCGGTCTCCGCGGCAACCACGCTGGCATGACGCCAGACAAGAACTAAGATACGTTTCACACGTGCCCGGCGTGGCTGTCAGAATGACAGCTATAGTGGGACAGGACGCCGGACGCGGCCATGAGTTTGAGGCATTAAAGGCTTTCGCCTTAAGTGGCCGTGAGTTTGAGGCATTAAAGGCTTTCGCCTTAATGTAGCAGGGTTGGCTGAAACTGTCTGAGCTCTGCCATGTGTTCGAATCTTGTAGGTTTTGGTTTGAGGAGCGTCACGAACGACTCTATGCAAACGCTAAGCGGCGCTGCGTTTGTAGATCAGTCGGGCTAGTATACAATGTTTGGTTGGTGGAGCGTTGTTTTAAAACCACGAAAAGGTTCAATGTTTCAGACAGTTAGCGATGGCCTTACGAGCGAAGTTTTGTTTGGGAAAGTGGGACCTGGCAGGTGGCATGGCCGGGCACTAACTGGTTTTCAGGTTATGTGACGTCACGAGACCGTACGACAATGGCCGTGTTCGCAGGAGCTGTCAACTTGCACATCTCCTTTAAAATGAAAGTGTAGTTGAGTAGTGGGAAAGTGCAGCTGTTCTACACGTTTTTCCAGTTATGGCTCTCTGGGGGCCACAATGTTGTTGCCCGTTGGGCAGTAGTCGGTGCTGGCTAAGTGAAAGTCACACGCAATAGAACGTACGAAAAAAATACTCTTCGACATCTCCCTCGCTCGGTGGAAAGAGCTTCACTTTCGTCTTGCAGAATATATTCATAACTTGCTGTTCTTGACCTGAGAGCATAAGTGAAACGTATTCCACACACTCCTATGCTCTTAGTTTTTTAACGCTCGTGGTTCAGATAAGCCGTCACTACCTACGACGTGTCCCTTTGCCAGTCCCAGCACATTGCTAGTAATAGGAAAATGTTCCTCCCTTTCCAGCTTTGAACACTATTGTAGACTTCTTCGTATAATTTATTTTATAAGTACCGTTGTGTTTTCCTTCACTAGGTCCTTAATCCCACTCCCCAACTCATACCCTGAGTTGCTTAACAAAGATATGCGATCTGTAAATGAGAGCTTAAAGAAGCATTCTCAGATAAATTTTGTTCCCCATTTCCGTCAATCCAATTCTGTGAATCCCTTCTCTCACAGTGGTGGGGTGAAATGATCAAGGTTCCCAAGGCATAAAAACTATGCACGTTTTAAACTATCGACGTTTTACGCAATACTGCCCAATGCAGCCGCGCGCACTAAGAGAGGCTGCCCAGATTTTTCGGCTCTTATCTGTGAAAACTGATGCACTGTAGCTCCAGTTTTCAGCCTCACACACCAGGCCGCGCAGATCACGCCTCGGCGGACCCTGGTCTAGGGATGGTTGTGCGGCGTCGTCATGGTCCAAACTTGGCACAGCGATGCCCCAGAGGGAAGCTGCATCACGGGGTGCTCCGCTCCGCTTCCCCGAGTGTTCGGGGTCATCGGATATATGAGACGCGCGAGGAAGCGGCGGCACGGCACAGCTTGGCGGCGGCGCGTGTCTTAGCGTTCGCGCGCGCCAGGGGGTTCTCCTTATTACAACCTCATTACGAGTCCGCGCGCGCAGCCTCCGTTGCCTTCACAGGCGCCGGACGAGGGTGAAGATATATATAAGTGCAGGAGAAAACAGAACGCCTCATCGTCACAGGCGTGGACGATGGTTCTCTGCACTCATCGCTTCCTGTTCACTGGAGTCTGGGCCTCTGAGGGAGTGGCACAGGCGTGCCTGGCGTTAAACAGAGAAAAGAGTAGAAAGACTTGCCAAGAAGATGCCACATAACGCACAGATCGCAGTGCACAGGACGCAGACAAATGTTCTTTTGCGCAGAGTTTTCTATTTTAAACGACCGTCCAACTTTGTATCTCTATCTTCTCCGCGTACACTGTCAAAATAATTTCCATCACCCCTCAACCGTCTGCTGAGTTTGCTGACAGGCCTGAACACGCCAGCAGCAAACAACGCTCTGCAAGTAATGGACGCACTACATCCAGTTCTTGCGACCTTACAAAATTAGGCACCTGGCTCCCCCGGACTTACGTTTTCAAAAAAAATCAAGGAAGCTTTTTTCAGTGGAATTCCCGCGGACTTCATTCTCGGATTTCAGTCATTCGGCGCTAAGTTTATGAAAATCAATTCTCTATTCTCGTTATTTGTGAACCGAACATATCGAAAATTTTCCGAATATCCGGTTACGAAACATTTTCTTCGCATGAGTGCCCCAGAACTAGTAAGGGTATCGTATATATTCGACGTGAACTAACATACCTGCTTCATCCGGTTTCTCCGAACAATTATACCCAGTATGTCTATATGACCGTGAAGAGGCGCACCTTGACGTTTACACTTGTGGCTGTGTACCTGGTGCCATCAAGTCGTTTCGACACCGAGAGACTGAGTGACCTGATGGGAGTCACAGGTGGTCCATGGATTACCACAGGAGATTTCAATGCCCATCACCCTTTGTGGGGAGGGGTTAAGATGAACCTCAGGGGCAGAAAGCTCGTCTCCTTCGGCTCGGACCATAACCTTCAATGCCTTAATGACGGAACCCCGACGTATATTAGAGGAGTGAATTATAGCAGCTGCCTGGACTTCACTTTCGTTTCGGAATGGCTTACAAGACGCGTCCGTTGGTTTTCAGATATTGAAACCTATGGCAGCGATCCCATCCCGACCTACCGTACCATTACCAGCCATGTCACATCTTCTTCAGCACCACGTATGTGCTACATTGACTGGAAAGGTTTCAAGAAAATTATGGAAGATGCTTGAGTTAAAGGTTTTTACACAGGTATCGAAGGAAAGATTAAGGAGACTATGGAAAGAGCAACTCGCTTATTCAACCCTGTGGCAAAGTACACCCATTTTGATACTGAATTAGAGCGACTGCGATCGCTACGGCGGCGAGCAGAGCGTAGATACCATCGCACGAAGTCGCACCTAGACCTTCGGTATGCCAGGCGCATACAGAAGAAGATACAGCGCAGAACGGCAGACACTTAAAAGACAACGCTGGCGAACTTTTTGCGCAACACTGGATCCACGGAAGTCCTTGTCACAAGTTTGGAAGGTGATTCGCGGCCTCCGAACATCCCCTCAACAGCGCTACCCGTTCAAATCCATCGCGCTCACACAGGTTGATGTAGCCGAACAATTCTGTGCAAAGATAACTGGACTCCCAAACCCACCAGCAGCAGATTATTGCTGTGATGTTCCACCATCGAGAGATTCCAGTATGGATCTGTTATTTTCTTTAGGAGAACTCGGCGCCGCGATAGCTTGTTGCAGACGGTCGTCATCGCCGGGGCCGACGGTGTGACGTGCGCTGCGCTTACCAACCTTGGCCAGGAGGCTCGTTAGGCTCTTTTGGACCTTTACAACAAATCACGGAACGACGGCATAGTTCCCAGTGACTGGAAGACCAGCCGGCTCATTCCACTGCTGTAACCGGGAAATCACCCCTCGAGCTTTCATCATATCGTCCGATAGCACTTGCCAGCTGTATCGGCAAAGTTATGGAACGAATGCTGCTCACGCGCATTGAGTAGTACTTGGAGAGATACCAAGTGTATCCAGGCTTTATGTCCGGATTTCGACGTGGCCGTTCATCCATCGACAACGTGGTTGACTTGGTCACATCCGTTCAGGCGCAAAAAAATTTGAAAAGATTGACTGAGGCGTTGTTTTTGGACATTAAGGGCGCCTACGACAATTATGGAAGCATTGCAAACCGCTGAGATTGGAGGCCGTATGTTCAGCTGGATATGCAGCTATTTATCAGAGGTCGCATTTTATCTAGACTCTGGACGAATCAACCTCATTACACCGGTACTCACGCGGAGTCCCACAAGGTGGGGTGTTGAGCCCAACCATGTTCAACCTTGCTCTCATCGGCCTGGTTGATTTGCTGCCACAATATGCTCGTATGTCCATCTATGCTGATATCTGCAATTGGGCATCAAGTGTGACTCGTCCCCAAGTCCGTGAAAGACTTCAAAGGGCAGAATCAATCATGACATCTTACCTACATTTGCAGGGCATTAGCATTTCAAGTGAGAAATGCTCTCTCGTGGCCTTCACAAGAAAAACAATGTCACACTATACTATATCTATAAACGGGAAAGCCATTCTCTACGAAAAAAGCCATCGCTTCCTGGGAGTTGTCATCGACAGGAATCTCTCGTGGAGCCCACATCTGAATGACATGAAAA
The DNA here is from genome assembly GCF_055883805.1 of Amblyomma maculatum. NCBI lineage: Eukaryota > Metazoa > Arthropoda > Arachnida > Ixodida > Ixodidae > Amblyomma > Amblyomma maculatum. The sequence continues at coordinate 89,909,960 of NC_139351.1, read as the reverse complement.
AGAGACTACTTGTTAGTGTCCATGTTCTCTCCTTCCTGGGGGAATGTCATGGGGCGCATCAGTACACTCGATGCTAAAACTTTATTGATCATTATTTATGGGGTACATGCGATACAGCCTTCCGATATTCAGCAACACCACGAAGACGAACGAACATTCGGACTCTCCAAGGTGTGCAAGCGCAAGCTCTCCGCATCTGCCTCGGTTTGCCTAAATGCACCTCAATGGCAGCATCTTTTCTTCTAGCCGGGGAACATCCTGTCACTACCTATGTTGCTGTCGAGACCCTGAAAACATACATTATACACCCCGCACAAGTTCCCAATCACCACCTGGCAAGCCTCCCAGCAACTAGACCACGTACTGCCTTTTCCAAAACCATTGAAGCCCACCGCACTTATCTTCCCTCCCAGCTCACCCCTGCTTCAAGACCGTGTTCATGGAGCCTACATGAACCCCAGATTCACCAGTCGATTCCTGGCATAAAGAAGAAAGCTGGGGTACCAATGCTTGCCTTGCAACAAATGACGCTGGATCACCTTCACTCTAAGCACAATCGCCGAGTATATGTGTACACGGATGGCTCAGTTACGTCAGCCAGCTCCGCGGGGCCAGGGGTAGTGACGGCAAGGTCCTTCTTGATAAAGCTAAAGACTACACATCTCGCCTCAACGACTGGCGCGGAACTAGCTGCCCTACGGGCTGCAGTCAAATACATCAGCCAGGAATTCCCCAAGAATGGTCAGTTTTCACTGAAGCAGCGCTTCAAGGCATGCAAGCGGCACTACGCCACGGCTCAAATGAAGAACTAATTGCAGAGATCCGCATGCTGCACCACGCCGCAATATCCAAAGGCCACGACATCATCTATCAGTGGTTCTAAATAAAACTTTTTACTCTGCACTATTGAAATCGTTTTAGCATTACTTGTGTAAACAAATTACGACTAAGGCATAACCTATACCTCCTTGCATTTATCCCAGGCACACTTAGCAGGGGCATCTGAATAAATATGTCAATGTTCTAATGCACAGGTGACGTCAGAACCGCCGCAAGTAGGTTATCTTGTGAGGCGTGACCCGTACCGGTATTATTCAAGGCAGGGAGTTAGTAGAACGCGCGTTCTGAAAGCAAAAAATTTAGCTAAATTCAGGACCTTCGTAAGTAATGGCAAAGGTGAGTTTTACATGTTAGTCGAAATGCACTTTCCATTTTTTCTATTTACAATATAGCGCGTAAGAGCTGCTACTATTAGCTTTCCCGCGTAGACCAGTGGGAGGGGGGGGGGGGGGGGGGGGGGGGGGGGGGCACCGCGGTATCGTCACTGAAACTCTCCCGACACTGACTCCTGGAGAGGGCTCTGTCGAGCGTGACGTTTGCGTGCGCTGCGCTCATTACCGGGAAAATTAATGTGCTTGTGTTGGCGGACAATAGCGCTTATCGCTTCCGAGCCGGTAGCTTGAGGCCGGTGTTTCCTGGCTTGCTTTTTAGGCCCAGCGTTATCCCTATGCAAAGGGAAGCATGCGGCAGACAACATTCACAGCCAGTCAGGTGTCAGGCAATAATGTTTTCCTCGCCCGCTCAAACTCACCGGTGTCTCTATCGTCTCTTACCATGCGTTCTCTAGGCAGCCGAAATTAAGGTCTTGGAAGGCGAACACATCGGAAGACTCACGGGGATGAAAACGCGGCGTCACTCAGAAAATTACGTCATATAGCCACCTGCCAATAGCTACCTGCCACAGTAAATTGGATAAATTAGGCGGAGTACATGACTTGAAACTGAAATTAAACCGACTGCTACCTAGACTGCTAGAAAAGTGAAGAAAAGAAAATCCCGCTTACCTCGGATGTTTTATGCAATTGGCCTTTGAGATTGTAGTACCACCACACTCTCTGGCTCGTAAAGGAAGATGAAGAGACAGGCTCGTGCAGAGCGGATGCACAGTCTCTATTTGAGGTCAACAACAACAAGAAGTCTCGAAGGCGCTCGGAGGCATAAATGTGCTGTGAGCTGGCCATCTTCAATGAAAGTGGCCAACGCTATACAACGTATTATTTTGGTGACCGCAGTATGTCGGGACGATGCAGTCGACCGTTGCGCCACCTTACCCGCTGAGTTCTGCACGTCTGTGTTACCAGTTGTCAGCCGGTGCTCGCGGGCGTGTCTTGCTGATGCCTAGTTCATCTTGCTGCAGCCATCTGTACGTGAACTCCACTCGGCGCGTTAAGGACTCAGCTCAACTAAGGCGAGTGCACTGAAGCACCCGCACGTCCCGACTTTGTGCAACTGCCTGGCGTAGCGCCTATCTACGAGCAGAATCCACCCTTATGATTCTTCTAGAGTCCCACTTCTATACACATAATGTATCCAACTATCTCAAAGGATAAATTCTGGCGTAGATGGGCCTTCCCTCCATCTTCTTCGAGCCCCTTATCTTGCCAGCACCAGAGCCTACTTTTTACGACGACATGACGGCAGTGGTCAGTGCCTTCTATGAGATTTCAATTACGCGATCTGATCACCTTCCTTCTCTGCTAAGGCAGAGGGAGCGCAGACCATGCTGTCCCGTACTCATAGGCCGACAACCCATGTCGACGTTCATGCGCTGGCCTGCGGTCGTGCTGGTTAGCAGGACAAGGCTTGGCGTCTTAAGTCCTCCTTTCCTCAACTCGTCTCTGAAATCGTTCCTCTCAACCTATTCAGTTTCCTTACACCGTGAGCGCTCATCAATGGCTACATCAGCTACATAGTCATGTTGCTAACCTCCACGCGCCATTCGGCACAACGTATCTGATTTATGTTGTGCAGCCGATGTTCCTGCTTGCATCCCGTATGGCCCGCCTCCCGCTTTTCCAAATACTAGCTGGGCGCCAACCACAGACCTGCATGATCCCATCGCCAGCAATTTATGTACACATACGCTACAGCATACTGCCACTTCCTGCATAACGGCATATCCCACCCCCTCCCCTCCCCCGTGCACTATATGAACAGAACTATACCCCGATCAACGCGTCTTTCCTTCCCCCCACCCTCCCCCACACAGGTTCGTCGCAGTGCTAATTTCACACCATTAGTGAAGTTTGCGGCACCTAGAGCTCAAGACTTTGCTTCAGCCATGTGGCATGGACTGGAGACAACCAGATTATCGCTACTATATGCAACCAGCCTGCCCCTTTCGTGTCAGTTTTTGACCCATGATATTTGTCGCAGGCAAGAGACTCGACATTCCTAACATTCACGGGATATGCAGCCTCCAGTAGCAGTTCGCATCGTCGACACGCATGCACCGTATTGAGTGTTTACACTTCTGTTCCATCATATACTGTTTGAGATCCTTCAGCTCAAACGATCGTCCCACCAGCCTACCGCTGCATTTCGCCCAGCCGCGACCTCCGGATGGAACCTTTAATGAACCCTAGCATGTTTATCCGACTCTGAAATTGGCATGAATTTCAACTGTACAAATTGTCAAAGCTTCTAGTTAAGTTGTTAATGATTTTAGTTTCCGTTGATAGGGTCCTTATCATGATATCGAGCTAACACTGAAAGCGAACATCCGGGCCACGATTCGTTTTCATCCGGGCACCCAAATATGAACATCAGGGTACCGAAGAAAAGTTATTTCCGGTCTCTAAGGCTTCCGCTCTCTCCCCAAGGATGGCGTCACGGTGCCACACACCCGCACGTAGAACGAATATTAACGCCGATGGTTGAGGCAGCAGCCTTTAGAAGCGGGTTCTGGAATTTGGAATCAAGTCCGTCACTGTGTTTCGGCAGCAGCTCGTGGCGTTTGCCTATTTAGCCGATAATGGTATACACACTTGTAGAGTATTCCAACTCGCTTCTTCTCCTACACCCTTTTCAGGCCAGTATTTCTTCATGGCCGCTCACTCTTCAGCATTTGAACTTCGTCACCGTCCTGCTGCTAAGGCGATCAATCGAATTTGATGAAATGAGATGCAGGAAGCCTCTTGCGGAAAGCAATCGTTTTGCGAGTCATACCTCAGAAGAGAAGATTGGTTGCCCCAGTCGACAACGTCCTATGCCTGTAGCCATTGTCATGCTTCCATCTTCTCTCGATAACGGGAGAGTCAATAATTTCGTTAAGCTCTTTTCCTCCTTACAGTCGGCGTTTCTGTCTGTTTTATTTTTAGGCCTACTGTCTGGGTGTGAGGGTTCTGCCGCTCCAACAGACGCGCTGGCGATTGAAGGAAGGTGAAACTTCAGGCTGGCGCAAAGGTACTCGCGCCTTCGAACCTTCGGAGGTACTCTGAGGGAGACCTTTGGAATTGCTATCTGTCTGCCGCCACTTAGCTCGCATTAAAACCTTTTTCAATAAACATGGCGAATGGGCTTCCCCATAAGAGAAAGGTCATTTTGAAGGGCTTGTGACACAACAAGGACATTTGAAACATACTAATGTCTCAATGCTTTCTCATTAACAACACATGTGTATGCTGTAAGTTTCCTCCGCAAGTTCTGTTACCTAAGACGTCAGCAGCTGCAGCAGTGTGCTCGTGGGTCTGTTGTATTGATGTCACCAAATTGCATGGCAACAAGATAGATCGTCTTTAGTCTATGATGACCCGTTTAGATAGCTCATTTGAGACAATATTACCAATGGGCCGCATTATATATAAATTAAATAAATTAGTTATCTACCATATGGCTAAGTAATTATTTTACTCTTTGATTATCCGGTCATACTATAACTATCAGTCAGGCCAAACAAGGCTGGGAACCAGTTTGTGTGTATTTGGTTGCCAGATTTTCATATTATTTGGGATGTCTCTGAATCTCAGTAGACAACATATAGCCTAGCAGTACACACACATAAATTTCTTTCATGCTAGTTGCACATGAGTAGATTACACATGAGAAAGTTAGTTAAAAATCATTAACACCACCTCAGTCGCAATCGAAGCCTACATAACTCCAAATATCGCCAGGTCCTTAACTGCTTATAAGGAGTTACAAAAGGCGCCTTTGTCTCGTTGCAGCTGTGTACAGCTGAATTTTGACGGGTCAAGGAGATTTTCTTTTAGGAACCACAATTATAATGTATTTTGGTATGCCATCTGTGAAAAATGTAGGTTAACCTCGTGCCCGTGTGAGCCAACCGCAGAAAATATGAACACATTGCTTTTAATTTGCGTGGTTGCACTGCTGGTCACAGATCTCTGAACACACAAATTTACCCCGGAAAATGTAGAATTTCTGGCGCGCTCGCGGATTCATCTATCATCTGCGTAAAGAGGACTCGCACACTGCTGGTCTGCAAGCGGCAGCAAAGTTCTACAGAAAGCAAAAGCAAATCACTCCGCTAGTAAAAGCGCACTCAAAATCCCATCAATCTGTTGACCAAATCACATAAGCCTTCCTTTTGCCTCTGCTTGTTTCCTTGGCTAACTAAATCTCATATCCGTCTGTTCACAGAAGCGGACAGTTTTGGCGAACTATACATGCGAACGGGAAAGAATTGGCCGCAGAAGCTGTGTGGATTTTTCGCAACCGCGGTAGTCAGTTAGTCACAGTCGACTGCGCAGTATATTTCTGTTTTTCACTTCCCCGTCTGGCACTACAGTTCTTAAATTACGTTGTTTGAAATGTTTTTGGTCTCGTTTCAGTTCGTATGATACGGAATGGTAGTGAAACGATCGCATCCTGTTGACAGGTCGATACATTTTCCTTTTCTCTTCCCGCTGTCGTGCGCGCGCTCGCGCGCACACACACACACACACACACACACACACACACACACACACACACACACACACACACACACACACACACACACACACACACACACACACACACACACACACACACACACACACACACACACACACACACACACACACACACACACGCACGCACGCACGCACGCACGCACGCACGCACGCACACACACACACACACACATTCAAAGGGAGAGAGAGAGAGAGCCTCCCTTGCTGGGTTTTATAAGCGCAGTACACAGCTAAAGGTGTTTGTTGGGTAACACTAGTTCAGTCGCTTGTTTACTAAATCAGCAACCAACAGCCTAGGCACGAATGAGTCATTCCCCTCACTCACTCACTCACTCACTCACTCACTCACTCACTCACTCACTCACTCACTCACTCACTCACTCACTCACTCACTCACTAAGAGTTCAATAAGAGCTCAAAACTACTGACTAAAAAAAGGACTAAAAGCATCACCACCACGATGCCGACACAGTACACCAACACCAGCTATACCGTCATGATGTTCCAGGTGAGAGAGTAATAAAAAGAGAAAAACTAGAAAACCTTTCGCTTTTCCGTAGAAGGAAATATACGCATGAGCTAGTGTATTTGAGAACGTAGCAGCCGGTTGTATAAAGGTGGCGACAACGAGAAACAAGAAAAAAAAAAGTGTAGGGCGAATGTGAAAGAAAAACGGAGGGAAGGTGGCAGGGACGGAGACGGGCAAACGGGAGGAGACCGCCAAACTAGGCGTTTGTTCGCCGTCTAAGGCTCATCAGGCGCCCACTAACGAAGACGAATTGAGGACAGTGTCCCATACAACCTCCCGAAGGCGGAGTAGGGGAAAGCATCTCCGTGCAGTCCCGCCGTGCGCGCAGCTTCTAGTCGGGGCTCGTTATTCCCCACGGGCACCACTCTTTCCCTTCCCTCCGCCTTCACCCACCATGGGAGCACAGGTTTGCCGCGATTCAAGTCTCCCACACACCGCTGTACATTCAGAATAGCTGGCCAGCCAGTGTTTTCATCGTGGTACAGCGCTCTTGACAGGAGAAACTATCGTGTTCCGTACTACGTCCGTGTTTAGGCGATACACGCATGAGATATTCTCTCCGGGACTACAGGCGGCGCGACGCTCCCTAACCGCACTACTCCTACGCTTACCGAGTGTGTGGGGAGATTGAGTGTCGCCATTTATAGTTCAGGCAACCCTGATTTTGTGTGCACGCATGACCAGGGTTATTAGACCTAAAGTCGTTTGCTCGTTTGATATTAATCCGAAACATTACCGGAGCGCTATGGGCTTCCCTCATATAACCTCTGAATTGTCTTCACCAATGCTCAGCGTAAAGATATGATGTTGATATCTTACGTTTTAAGAATAGCAGATGTAAAAGTAGCAGTTCAATAGCGGAAGCAAGCAAAAAAAAAAAAAAACGACTCTAGGGCACTAGGTGGAAAAAGAAAGCCAGGAAACTATCACAGAAATGAAAATATAGAGTAAAATACCTAGAGATCATGGCTCAGAATACTATCATCAAAATAGGAGAGAGAATTTAAACAAGTACGAAATGAATAAACCATGAATAGTTCCAAGTTACTAGGTAAACCATAAACTCGTGGTTGCCTTCTCAGTCCGAAAAATAAATCAGTAATATGCAACGCCTATTGTACTCTATTCTCCACTCCACCTTAATGCGGGATTGGTTTGGTTTGGTTTAATTCGTGGGGTTTAACGTCGCATGGCTACCCGGGCTATGGGGATACCTTAGTGGAGGATTGGAGAAATTCCGACCAACTGGGTTTTTAAACATCGAAAGAAATCTTAATAAACGTACGGATTCTTTACAACACTACTCTCAGTTCTTCATGTTAAGGGATATTTTTGCAGGTGAAGGACAGCTTGTTGCCCAAGCATTGAGGATGCCAGCTGTCATAAAGGGTAGCAGCTAGTTATTTCTCTTACCTAGAGTTACGGGAGATTTTTATCAGGTACTTCTGTCAGTGGACCCAGCCAGGACTAACACAGGCCTTTCAGCGGGAAGAAGTAGTGACTGAGAAAACTTCTAACTGCATAGTAGTCGAGTTATTCCTCCCGTTGAGCACGGGGTTGAAATGCTTAGTTTTCACACAAAAAGTGCAGAGTACACTTTTCAGTTCGTGACTGCGCGCCTATAAATATCACTTTGAATGTTCTTTTTTCTCGCCTTTTCTTTTTCATTCAAAACTGATTGATTGATTTAGAGGAAGAGAAAGGCGCGGTAACTGTCTCACTTGTTTTTTTGTGGACACATCAACCACGCGCGCGGTAAGGGAAGGGGGAAGGTGGGAGTTAAAGTGAAAAGAGAGAAAGAGGAGCCGTAGTGGAGGGCTACGGAGTAATTTCGACCACCTGGAGATCTTTAACGTGCACTGACATCGCACAGCACACGGACGCCTCTTCGTTTCGCCTCCATCGAAAAGCAGCCGCCGAGGTCGGGTTCGAACCCGGGTACTCCGGCGCAGTATTCGGATGTTCCTCCGCACCCATACACAGAAACGAGGGGCTGCATTATGAGATATATAAATATGTGAGAAAGGAGCCAACAGCCACTGACTGTATAAGGAAGATTTTTTTTTTTTTTGATGCCGATCATTATGAAGTAATAATGGAATCGTCAAAACAATTGAATAGAACGTAGAATAAAAAGTAACCGCATGCCATCGAAGGGATCCGAACTCATGACCTCCGAGCTTCGCGTGTGATGCTCCGCCGACTAAGCTACGGCGACTGCTGTTCAGTATTCTACTTTATTGGGTTGTTGCGCGTAACCTATTCTTGAGAACGTTCACCAGCGCGACCTTTCCAATTTCGGCGGGCCTGGAACGTCTTGTGATACCCTGGGCGTAACGCAAGAACGTGATGTAACTAGGAGGACGGCAGTTGTGTGATAACCCTTTTGTGCTACCTATGACATCAAGGCTGCCATATTTGAAGCCGTTGTTAAACTGAACAGCGAACAAAAGCAGAGAATACTAGGATCTTCGTTATGAAATTAATAACAATTGGGACACGCATTCATTGACACAAGGGAAATCAGAGTGGCCCACCTACACCTCGATTTCGCAATCACTGCATGACTGCTGAGGTTTCGACTGTGTCAAGTGCTTTCTCGTAGCCTGTGAATGCTATGAATAAGGGTTGTCACATAGTGTGTTTGGTTTTATAAGGGTTGGATAATGGTATGAACAGGATCCATTGTAGAGCAGCCTTTATAAAATCCTGCCTGCTCCTTTGGCTGACTGAAGTCTTAGATTGTCTTGATTCTATCACCTAGTACATTGATAAGTTCCCTGTACTTAGCGGATAGTAAAATTATCTGTCTGAAATTTTCCAAGTCATTGACGTCCCATTTCTTATGGATGCAGATAATGTCAGCCCTTTTCTAGGATTCCCGCTTTTAAATTGGTTCACAGGAAGGGAAAGGCGCAGTAACTGTCACACTTGCTCTGTGGACACCCGACCCGCGCCGTAAGGGAAGGGAGGAAGGTGGGAATGAAAGTGGAAAGAGAGAAAGAGGAGCCGTAGTGGAGGGCTACGGAGTAATTTCGACCACCTGGGGATCTTTAACGTGCGCTGACATCGCACAGCACACGGACGCCACTTCGTTGGTTGGTTGGTTTGGTTGGTTTGTGGGGTTTAACGTCCCAAAGCAACTCAGGCTATGAGAGACGCCGTAGTGGAGGACTCCGGAAATTTCGACCACCTGGGGTTCTTTAACGTGCACTGACATCGCACAGCACACGGGCGCCTTGCTTTTCGCCTCCATCGAAAAGCTGCCGCCGAGGCCGGGATTCGATCCCGCGTCCTTGGGAACAGTAGTCGAGCGCCGTAACCACTGCGCCACCCCGGCGGGGTGCCACTTCGTTTCGCCTCCATCGAAACGCAGCCGCCGAGGCCGGGATTCGATCCCGGGAACTCCGGCACAGTAGTCGGGCGTCTTACCACTGCACCACCCCGGCGGGGCTCGTGCAAGTGGGCCCTGGTATGAATTCTCCTGTTATATTCTTAAATGTACGAGTGGGAGAATTCCCAAAATCTTTGGGCGCAATTTGCCGTAGTCCTGTAAGCATCTATGGTTAGCGGTAGGATACTGTTCGCATTTATTTTGTTCGCCTTCAATGGAAACATTTAAGGTAGATCGTGCAGACTGAACTTGAAGGGCTGTCGATTAGCGTATATGCTTGATATGAATCCTTGATTCATGTCGTAGTAATAAGCATCGCTGATTGAATAGAAGTTTCGTTCATTCTGGAGGCCACAAAATAATGGTGCGAGAGTTACACGTGTTACGCGTCTTAAACGGAAAGCTTTGTCGCATTTAAGACGGCACTAGATATCTTAAAATAGCTCACGACGCGTTAGCTTCAACCACAGGGACGCGCCGTTAACATGAACATTTATCTTATAACCTTTTAATAAATACTGTTTACCTGACTTAGTGTGTAGCATACCATACAACATGCTTAGGCCCACTCACGACCCAGTTAAATTAAGTGTAGGAAGTACTTAATCAAAGATTAAGGTTAGCCAAATTACTGATGTCATTGTTCTTAGTCAGGTAGAGAAAGTACAGGCCGGTATTGAAATAGTTCATCATACGTTTCAAATTTACATTGCTTGCTCGGTTTTGCATCTTGCCCTCTTCGGAACGCTTCCATTATGGCCCCTCCTTCTATCTTTCCGCTTTCACTCTCGCCTTCCTACTTTCTCTTACGGTGCGGTTCAGGTGTCCACAGAACAAGTGTGACAGATACTGAGCCGATCCTATTCTGTGAACCAATTATTATTGACTTCATGCAGCTTTTTATTGCCTCTCCTTTATAATTCTGATTTCTTGCTTTTTACAGCATTACACTTGCTCAATATTCAACTTAACGTTCTACTTTTTTTTTTTACTCTGTGTGTGCATTTGCTTTCTTTATTTTGCTTTGCTTGCCCGCTTTTACTCTCACGTAACCTGTCCCTTTTTCACTCAACTAGATTCTATATGCCACCTTTTACTACCTTTGTTTTACTCCGGTGACTCCTTTCTTACTACGTAATGCTCTCGCTTTATTTTACTCCGTGCTCCTCCCGTGTTCTCTTCCGATGTGCGCCCGTTGAAAATCGGGACGGAGACACAGCAGGTGCCAGAGAGAAAAAAAAAAAAGCCAACCTTTCTTGGCGGGGGCAAGCGTGGCTGTATCAAACACGCGGCCGCGCGATTCAATCAGACCTCGAGGCAGCCCTGATGTTGGCAGCGTGTTCAATTGCGCAGGCGGCCGGTGCAAATTGAAACCGATGCATCCCGGGCGACCAATTTCCAACGTCGCAATAGGCCAGAGGCCGTGGCCTGGCATCGCCAACAGGGAAGGGGGAGAAGGGGTAGGGGAGAGGCCGCATCACCAACAGGGAAGGGGGAGAAGGGGTAGGGGAGAAGGTCGGGCAGCCATTTTGACGACTCTGCCGCTGTCGACGCAAGGGTACGCACTTTGGGATGGATCCGGGAAGCAGATAAAAGAATCGACGCTGGAGCACGGAAGCCAGTGGAGGCGAAGGAGAGGAGGAAGAGTGAATGAGCTCGGTGGAAACAAAAGAACGTGCGGAGAATGCGTCGAACATCTGTTGTTCTGAAAAAAAAAAAAAAAAAAAAGGAAGCTGAGATTCCATCCCGAACTGTACGTCGTGGGCTAAACTTAATCCGGGTCTAAATGAATAAAGCGTAGCCACAGAATATAAAGGAAGCCCTGTGCGTTCTCTCAGTGTTTCTTCTTTTTCCACTTTTTATCGGTTTTCTTAGTCCAAAAGGAGCTATTGTTCAGTTCCGGCTTTAGAATAGTTAAATTCGAAATATAAAAGAAGTGCATGCATATTGAAGTGTTCATTCCGTCTCGCTGGGATACTGAGCAATAAAACCGCCCGTTGAGCTGAACCCCAAACCACCGAATCCCCAAATCAAGAATTTTGCTCCTTGTCATAGGAATGAGATTACATGACACTATGCAATTTTGAACTTGCCGAAAGCAGAGTGAACTGCACGAGAAATCAAGACTGAGGTAAAGCTCTGACTTCAAGTTTTTCAGACATATAAACTTGTACAGACGTTCGAGACGCAATCATATGTCGCTTGTAGAATAAATAAAACAAAATGAAGCCAAACAAACAATGTTTCGTCTTTAAATATTTAAGCTTCTCCGCAAGCCCCCGCGAAACAAAGGAAAGTGTGAGGACTTGTGTCACACTAGGGGCATGCGTCAGGATATTGTGTAGGATATGTCTTAACGTATCGATGTATTTTTATGATGAGCACGCCTGTATTTGGCGCCAGGCTACAACGTCTCCTGTACTTGGACGTTTTTTTTTTTTTTTTTTTTTTTTTTTTTTTTTTTTTGGTAAAAGTGTATTTCCTACGGGTAAGGCGTGCTCTCTCTTGTCGTTCACTATATGTGGGCGGAAGAGGTGCGAGGTGCGGCTAAGAAGTACCCGCTCAGTTAATAGGCGCTAAAGCTATTATAAACTGCGCCTCATTGTCCTTTAAGTCAACATGCCTCAGTGTCCACGTATTTTGGTGGTGTTCTTGTAAAAGGGTAGCAACAAAAAGCGCTACTGCTCTTTTGAGAGATTCTTCTTACTTAGAATCACGACAGGTTTGCTATGAGTCTGTGAGAACGTGGGTTGTTTTTTTTTTCTTCGAATCTCTGTGTTCTGAGCAAAGACTATAGCTACCGGCTTCAGCTGTGGAGGGTCTTTCTACCCAAATGAAGGCTGTTGCTGGTGGTTTGTATATGCAGCCTACCGTAGTTACCGCAAGCAAGCCGCCATCGCATACTCCAAAATGTTCACGTATGTAGTATGAATATCATCCGGAAGATTTTGCCGCCAATGTGTTACACTAGTCTTGCGTCTCCCCAAGTGTAGTTCATGGGGCATATGTTTGGGCACGGCCGCTCAATAAAAACACATTTCCTAGTGCATTTCCATTGAGAGGCTATAGTGCATTCATTAAATTATTGCTAATGTGGTACGGTGGTGTTTGACGTCCATAAATTTCCAATCTGCCGAGGTGCTTGTGAAGGATGGCTGTGCCTGCTGCCGTGGATTGGAACAATGTGTTCTAGAGACGAGGCTCCCAACTGTGAGTTCTTAATAGGCGTTGTGACCATCGAGGGTTTCTAACCAATAGTTCCATGATAATAGGTAGCCTAACGCCTTTTTGTAAGCTTTTCTGATTATTGCGTTTATTTCGGCTTACTCGCTTATACTGAGGGTGTGCGACGGGAAACCGCAGGCGACCTTGCTTACACGTAAACTTAGTAGCGATTTGGGAAAGTACACAGACTTACAATGAAACTTGTAAAGCATACAAACACTAGATATGCAGTAACGATTACTTTGATGGCCTCACTCACAGACGACTTACTCGAATAACCACGTCTATTAGAAACCGTTATTGAAGTGCCCTAAGGTTGGTTTATGAAATAATTATTTATCTTTACGTATACTCTTCCTTCTCTCTTCCTTACAAAAGGCTGTCTTATTGCGTTAAGAAAAGATTCGTCTTCTGAATTCGAAATTAAACCTCGAGTACTGTCTTCAGTGACTAGTAATACCTGGCTGACCATCTCATTCTGCATACTCGTTAGATTAATTACCATTATCTAGGTACAGGTTTTTAGGTTGCAGATTTTTCTTCACCCACGTTAAGATTCCTCCTATTGTAAGATAAAGCATTCAGCTTAAATACGACAGATACATGAGTATCGCATTAGTTGTTAAGTTACTTTGCGTGCGTAGTTTAAAACATGTATACAACTTGGAAAGCTGTTTGCGAGAATGTGAGATGCGGCTACACTGCTTCATAAACGCATTCATTTCTTCGCAAGCACGCGCGCGTGTCTCCAAACACGTGGTACAAGAAATAGTAGACACGCACTGCACACTGTGGAAGCTTTTTACGTGGCCATAAACTCCGAATCGCAGAAATACCAATGCACCGTACGATTCGAGCGTAAGTTAAAGAATCTGAAGTGTCCGTTATTACATTTTGGGTTAATTTTTTTTTTTTTGTTCAGGAAGTGCTTCATCTGTGAAAAACTGCGCATTATTATGCCTCGTTCCACTCACTGCGTTGTGTTCTGAAGAGGACGCAGGTGTCGCAAAGAGAGAGTTTTAAGAGGTGACATTTTTGACAGCAAGACACTTTTAGAGAAATGTCTAACAGAGACAAGTCTACAGGCGCCCTCATAACAGTAGCTCAGCAGCCTGCAACATTTGGCGCAGTCAAAAAGCACATATTTTCAGTCAGGGCTTCGCTGGTCTCTCCGCAGAGAAGGAACAGGGGAGGTATGCAAATAAGACGAGATAACTGTCTCAGAATTAACGCCTAACCTGCGCCCTTAGTGAAGGGATGAAGGCGCGTGTGAAATGTGAGCCCAACCACGTGCGCAGTGCACATGTGATGATAATGATAATGACGATGTCTTTAGTCATTTTCTCACATTTCTTCTTCCCCCTCCTCCTCTCTTTCATCTCTATTTGAATCCCTTTCATCTCCTTCTTGTTCCGAAAGTAAGACAACTACAGCGCCCTGCTCTTCCCAATATGAGGGGACTCTTCCCTCCGGGGTGGCGCAGTGGTTACGGCGCTCTACTACTGTTCCCATGGATGCGGGATCGAATCCCGGCCTCGGCGGCCGCTTTTCAATGGCGGCGAAAAGCAAGGCGCCCGTGTGCTGTGCGGTGTCAGTGCACGTTAATGAACTCCAGGTGGTCGAAATTTCCAGAGCCCTCCACTACGGCGTCTCTCATATAGCCTGAGTCGTTTTGGGACGTTAAACCCCACAAACCAACCATGAGGGGACTCTGAAGACGACAACTCTATTTAATTGTTTTTGCCCTGAAAATTGAATATCTGGTTTTCTTTGCTGTGCTGACGTTCGTATGACAGTAAAAAAAAAAAAAAAAAAGAGCTTTTATCGAAGAGAAAAATTCAGTTTAATGACTCAGTTACTCCCGTGTGCTGTTCGATGTGAGCGCACGTTCAAGAACACCAGGTTGTCGAGATTGCTCCGTACCTTTAAACTACGGCGTGTCCCATAGCCTGAGTCGCTTTGGGACGTTAAACTCATGAACCAAAGCAAACTAATAATTCAGTGCCAGGGACGTTGAGAACCAAGAAGAGACATGTTGCCTGCCGATTCCAGGTTATTGCCGGGGTTGCACAACCTCCGGAAACCACGAAAAAGAAGAAGAAGAAAAAAAAACTGATTCCATGCACGAACTTTCACTCCCACCTTCCTCCCTTCCCTTACGGTGCGGTTCAGGTGTCCACAGAGCAAGTGTGACAGATACTGCGCCTTTCCCTTCCTGTGGACCAACCAACCAACCAACCAACCAACCAACCAACCAACTTAAGTTGCCAAATCGGCCAGTGTGGTCGACAGGCACAAAATTTTACTTTTAGGCGATATTGGCCTCTTTGCGATGCAAACAAGTTACAGTATCGATATAGGCAAATACAGATCTGGCCTAGTATCCCTTTAAGCTAGTGCTACCTAGCACGGAAAGTTTCTATTTTAAATGGATGGCAAGCAAAAAGAAGATTATCTAGGCCACGACTGAGGTTAGGCCTTGTCACTTGGTTGTAAATTAAATATGTGAGGAATTCAATGAAACTAAACTAGCACTTTTTTTAGAGCACACTTCTTAGGCGCCCCTTCGGTGGTAGAGCCGCGCGTTGCCGTTGGGGCCGTTGCCGATGTAACCGAGCCAAGCAGAGTCACAAGCACAGTAGCAGAAAAAAAAAAAGAAATAAAGAACCACTCGCTATGCGCCACTCGCTTTCGGTTCTTCTGTGTCTTTTTCTGAGAAATTCCGTGTGCTGTGCGATGTCAGAGCAGGTTAAGGATCCCCAGGTGGTCGAAATTGCTCTGTAGCCCTCTACTACGGCTCCTCTTTCTCTATTTCTACTTTCACTCCCACCTTTTTCCATTCCCTTACGGCGTGGTTGAGGTGTCCACAGAAACAAGTGAGACAGTTACCGCGCCTTTCCCTTCCTATAAATCAATCAATGAATCAATCTGAGAAACTCTACTTGACACGTGAGAAAAAGAGTGCAGTGTAACTCTACATACATACAAACAAGCAAGTAAGAATTTCTCAAATTATTTGCCTCATTATATCCCAAAACGACTTAAATAGCTACGGTAAAATTTAGCATTAGGCAGCATCGTAATCGTGCTTAGAGATTTTTTTTTTCCGAGTAATGGTCGGAGGTGAGCAGATGAAAAAGCTGCCATTGTCACCTTGAACGTGCTTGGTGCCCGTGCAAGGCAGCAGCACCTATACACGGTGGGGAAAAATAAACACGTGTCAATACGCGCTCAAAATATGCATACCAAATATCCGCGTATAAATAGAAAACACGCTTGCACCTAAGTTTGAAGGCAAATCGATTTAGTTTTGTGCAACGCATTGTCATCTCAGCTGCTATATTTCAGCGCGATTTCATGAGGTTAATTTTAGAAGAACAATGCGTTCATATTACAGCAAACTAGCACGCAGGATAGAAATGCCAAAAAATTTCGATATTACAGTTAAACGTTATTTGGGCAAACCTCGTTTCAAATGCTTAAGCGCTCGCATATTTGATTTCTATCCAACATGCTTTTTTTAATTGGTTCACAGGAAGGGGAAGGGAAATGCGCAGTAACTGTCTCACTTGTTTTCTGTGGACACCTCAACCGCGCCGTAAGGGAAGGGAAGAAGGTGAGAGTTAAGGGGGAAAGAGAAAAAGGGGAGCCGTAGTGGAGGGGTACGGAGTAATTTCGACCCTTCAAGATTTCCAAAGAGGCAAAATGGCAACTTGCATGTGAGTAACTGATAAAACACTTTTACCTGGTTGCAAGCGATGTCACAAGGCGGCATTGCAGAAACAGGACGACGTGATGACATGATGATTAGATATGTTTCAACGGCCGGCAACGACTCTGCGTCCGCCCACTTTGCCTTCCTCGTACTTGTGGCAACATAAATTTAGCGTATCTAGGCAGTATTTGGGATTCCCGGTTTAGCATTTACGAGGCATTTCAAACTTTCCGTCATGGTATCGAACAGCACTGAATAGCGCCTATTCAACAATAGTTCGGTCTGACGAATACCTGATTTTCAGAACAAGAATTTTGTTTGTGACCAATATAAAGGGTGCCAATTGAAGTAGTAACTTTCCATGTGTGCCTTCTCGTCCATATTCCCGAACAAATTCGCCTTGAATTGATTTGAATTTATTTTTGGTCATTCCCTTTAGACCGATTCCAAAACATTGAAAGTTCCTTCCTTGTTTTTCTTACTTTATTCACATCTCTACCAGAAAGAAATACGTTCGTGGCATCTGCATAGAGCACTAAACATGTTCCGACTTCCTATTGCATCACGTTCAAAAGTGGCGTCTACTGCAAGTTTGCAGTATTCTACGAATGTCTAAGAACGAGTGTATTCTTGTCTTTCTCAAACAGTACAACACCGATAACGTAGACTTATCAGGCTTGCACCCTAACCAAATATTTACTGAAATGAGAAAAGTAGGGGAAGCTGGAAACTTTCCAACGCTGGCACTTGGTTTGCCATCCCTCCTCCCTCTTCTTTCCGTCATAGGACCCCTAAATTACTGCGTGGAAGGCGCACTAGAAATAGTATGCACATTGTCCAAAATTAAGGAAGAAAAATAAGACAAGATCCACAAAGAAAGAGGAAAAACGGTTGGAAAATGGGGGAAAGAAAAATGCAAGGGTAAACCTGGCTCTCGATGGTGCCACGAAACGGAATGAATAGGGAGAAAGGGGTCTTGATTTACGGCTTCAATTTCGACCGACGAAGAAGCATGAAAAAAAAAAAAAAAACAGGAATGCTGAAAACTGCCGCCACCTATACTCCGCAGTCTCCCTCTCCATTTCCCCCTTCGTTTCTTTCATAACTGCCGGGGTCGTTTGCCTCCCTCTTTTCCTTCTCTTCCCTTACCATGAGGGGAATATGGAAGCAGAAGCTGTTTTCTTCCCCGTAGGTTTGAATGCATACAAACCTTTCGTACTCCCAGCCATGTTCCGTACTACCGACCTGACACGTCATTTCTTTGATTTTTTTTTTTTTGTCTCAACAAAACGGAAAACATTCCTCAATGGACGTCGAACAGATTCAGCATTTTTATGTTTTTCTGAGGGAAACAGTGTATTATCATGTTCCTCGATTGTAGCCCGCATCGACATGCGCGAGAAATCGCCCCCTATCCTCCGGCTCTTTTTTTTTCTTTTTTTTTTTTTTCGGCGCCCGCTTCGGTGAGGAAATATTTGTCCTGGAGTACGAGAAGGCAACGATTGCCGCGCCACTGAGCGTGAAGCGTCAGAGTTTGAAACGACAGACCAGCGATTTCGGCAAATATAGACGTCCCCGCAAAAATCTATACGCTTAATTGGACAAAGCAAAGGCGAATGAATGACAAGGAGCGGGAAAACGTTGCAGCTGTCTTTTTTTTTTTTGCGTTAAAATCTAGTGCGGTGTGCGTATTTCTTGCTTGTTTACGTTGAATCACTAATGGTTTGGTTTAGTTTGGTTTATGGGGTTTAACGTCCCAAAGCAATAATGCAAGCACGGGGGCCAGTTGGTTGATCATTCTGTGGAATACTGCGCTACTTGATATACAGAGACAAATGGAAGACGACACACGAATGAAGCACGAAGAATTTGCGCTTCATTCGTGTGTCGTCTTCCATTTGTCTCTGTATATCAAGTAGCGCAGTATTCCACAGAAGTCCCAAAGCAACTCAGGCTATGAGAGGCGCCGTAGTGGAGGGCTTCGGAAATTTCGACCAACTGGCGTTCTTCAACGTGCACTGACATCGCACATCACACAGGCACCTTGCTTTTCTCCTCCCCTGAAAGGTGACCCCTGTGGCCAGGATTCGATCCCGCGTCCTTGGGCACAGTAGTCGAGCGCCCTAACCACTGTACCACCAGATTTCCTAATGGGTCCTACAAAGAATGTTTAATTCACTTTTCTGAAGTTGTATAGCGTTGGTCAAGAAACAATACCGGGGCGAAATTTCGAACGTGATCGCCAGTACTTTGCACTTCTCCGTGGCGCCGTCACGTAAACAGCACGAGGCCATTCCAAGTTCATGAAATGCGTGAACTGCCCGCGACTTTGCTATATAAAAGAGTGTCTAGTCTATCCTTACTTCGTCAGTGAAGCTCGCTTATCAGTGGTAATCAGAGTCTATTCCAAAAGGAGGCAATCACTCGCGCTTTAGTAAACTGAATGGCTCCCCCCCTCCCGCATTATTACGCACCCTCGTTCATGTTCCAAAATCTTGGGTAACTTCTGGGAAAACGTTTCTAAACGCAATTTTCCCCTATATTGCACATGCCCCGCCGGGGTGGTGCAGTGGTAAGACGCCCGACTACTGTGCCGGAGTTCCCGGGTTCGAGCCCGACCGCGGCGGCTGCGTTTCGATGGAGGCGAAACGAAGTGGCGTCCGTGTGCTGTGCGATGTCAGCGCACGTTAAAGATCCCCAGGTGGTCGAAATTACTCCGTAGCCCCCCCACTACGGCTCCACTTTCTCTCTATACACTTTCACTCCCACCTTCCTCCCGTCACTTACGGCGCGGTTCAGGTGTCCACAGAGCAAGTGTGACAGATACTGCGCCTTTCCCTTCCTGTGAACCAATCAACAATCAACAACATCTTGCACCATAAAAATCAATATAACTTCAAAATATCCTTTATAACCGTACTGAAGAAAGTTCTATAATGCAATAACCTCATTCACGCGTTATCATACGATGTCATCCAAATGTGATACCAATATCATACGATGTCATATATTATAAAATATACTCCATACTTTAGGATCATATACGACGTCCTATATGATATTTGTGTGCCAATAGAATTATATTGAACGATGAAGTGTGTACGCGGGTAATGCCTCATAGAACGTTTTTCAATAAAGGCCTGTTTTGTCCGCGATTTATCTCCATAAACTAATCTTATTTGTCTCTTTGTTTTTTTGTCTTATTACACGTGAGCGCAGGACCAACTACAGAAGCGACATTTCGCTATGCATCGGACGCTAGGACTATTTCTGTCAATATGTTCATAAAAGTACCTTACACAATCTTATCACCGCAGCCCCCTCCATCCCTTCTCCCCTCCCCCCCTCCCATTTATATGGCTATTTTAACTCCACGGTGCGGGCAGAAGAAAACCTTGAAAAGCAAATTTTTGCCACTTATCCGAAGCTTAGACCATTTTGATGAATATGTTTATAACAGTGTCTTGAAATTATTCACAGCTCTATCACCTTAAAAGTGGCGCCAAAATAACGTTGTTCTTTTTTTTTGTTTGGTTTGGTTTGGTTTGGTTTGCGGGGTTTAACGTCCCAAAGCAACTCAGGCTATAAGAGACGCCATAGTGGAGGACTCCGGAAATTTCGACCACCTGGGGTTCTTTAACGTGCACTGACATCGCACAGCACACGGGCGCCTTGCTGTAAAGCACCGTGTGGGCTGTGTGCAAAGCCCCCAATAATTAGAACGCATTTAGAGGGGGCGCCTGGAGTGAGCGGGGAACAGTACTTTCTCGCTGATCGCGTTATGCTCAATTATTCTGCAGTAAACTTTCATTAAATGTCAACAGCATGCAACTTGTACTGGCGCCGAAGTGTAATTAAGCCTGCCGAACCCAGCTTCAGTAATTGGATGAACACGAGAAAGACGCCGAAATGTCGAATGCCTACCTACGCTCTAAGGATGTCTGAAAGACACCAGGTAATACACCTTCAAATACCGCTACAAACTCTCCACAACACAAGTTATCCGCATTCTCGGAAACGAGGAGAGCGCGGGCGCCGATTTACTAATATCATGAAAGTAAGTGATTACCTCTCCTTCACAGGTTATTTGACCGTACTCTACACCCCCCCCCCTCACCCCCCCCCCCCCCCCACCCCCCGTGTGACCTCGCCACAAACATTTCAACTGACATTCCTACGTGGGAGTATTAAACGCAGCTGGGTAAAGCCCACGCGTTTCCAGCAGACGAGCGGGTGCGCAAAAAGGGTTAGACATTTGCTTCCAACACTTCTGCAATGACATTCCGCAGACGCGCACAATTTTATATTCATCCTCGTCTAAACGCAGTTGGTGTCGCTATCAACACCCGTCCCCACGCCAGGCTTCATTCGCCACTTCAGAATCACGTCTGAGGGGATGAGAGCGCTTTCGACTCCTTGGCAGAAATTCGCTGCTGGCTAATTTAGATGCAGACGCGGAGGAACTCACACGCGTACCGCATCCTTCCGCGCTTGCAGGCGACGCCGCGGTCCGCAGCGCGCGCGGTGCTGCACTATAGGGTGGCGCGAGGTCTTTCCCGTTTTCGTCTGGTGACTGAAATGAGCCTCTTCTCTTGCGCCGCTAAGTGAACGAGACGCAAATTAGTTCACACTGGCCGCGCTTCCGAGTCCGTCGCGCGCTTTCGTTGAGAATGTCAAATAGCGGCCGCTTGTTGAGAAACAAACCGTAGAGTGCTTGCTAATATCATCCTCCGAGAGCTTACGCTTGCTCGCAGGCATGGCTGGTTGCCGTGGCGCACACGAAAAGACAAGCTAAGCCTTTCAGCTCTCCTGCTAAGTAATTGCAAAAATATTAATAGCAGTTACAAATGAAGGTTGCGTGATGATGGCTTTGGGAAATAAACCCTTACCGTTGCTGAGGCCACCTTGCTTCCGACATCGTGGTTCTCAGTAATTGGACGAAAGTGCTCTAAATGCGGACACTTCAGCCCCATGCTCAGCCCTCAAAAGGCGGGTACGCGTAAAAGGCCAGGTTGGTTTAAATCTCATGGAACAGGACATTAGAAAGGTGCTGCGTTTTAGGTCTCGAAGTGTTAGTTGGTAACAAATTTTTAACTTTCGTTTGAAACCGCCCAATTATTTTCGTTAATAACACACATATGGGGACTGCCTACAGTGCTGGCACGTCTTGGAGAACGTTAAAGAGAGTTTCCAGATTGCTGCAAGAATAAATAATAATAAAGAACAGAATCTGGAAGGCGTTTTTGTTTTCTAGAGCAATGTTGCGACCTGTTGCGCTTAGCAGTAGGGTATTATATGCTCTGCATTGACGTCATAACAACTTTTATCGTACAATTATTTGAAGATATCAATATTGATTTTAGAAAACCGTTATCTTCTCAACTAGGATGTTTATAGCTGGTGAATTATCTTTTGGTCGCTATGTTGACACAGTACAGTCTTTATTCGCCTAAATATAACTATATCTTGACCCTACGCATACATGCACACACGTACGTACGAAGGCTACATAATTTGCTCTTTCCGGGAAGTGTTCATAATATTCATTAACAAATACGTTTTCAATCAGCGTGTGATGATAACTGGGTGTTTTCATTGCCTTTTTAAATTCCTTAAAAAACGGCGGAACGAGACTGCTCAAAAGAAAATAAGGTCAAAATTGTAGGTTCGCTAGGAAAAAAGCCAAGCAAGAACTTTTCAGTTAGTTTGATCCGTTTCGTGAAGTAAGGCGGTTTGGATTTCTTTGATATTGTTTATCTCCCCAAAGTGGCTCAGGCTATGAGGCGCGCCGTAGTGGAGGGCTTCGGAAATTCCGACCATCTAGGGTTCTGTGCACTGAAGTCGCACAGTAGACGGGCATCTTGCATTTCGCCTTAAGCGAAAAGCGTCCTCCGCGGCCGGGATTCGATCCCGAATTCTTGGACACAGTAGTCGAACGCCCTAACCACTAAGACACCTTGGTGGGGCTCTAGAAGTAAGCGTGGCATATAACTTGACTGAAACATAACTGTTGGTCACTGAGCTTTGCGTACCCCACAAGATAATTAGAGCGTGCGTTAATTATTCTAATAAACCCCATAACCGGGTAACCAAACATACCTTCAAATCTTATCCCGCCCGTTCTTGACCCTTTCTGGATCCCCGTGTTTTGAGGCTCATGTAAAAAAAAAAAAGTCGCTAGTTTAGGCCAACTTCAGTTCTCGAATATTATTCAGATCTGTTTCAGGGCCCTTAATTTGAAACGCGGTTATATACTTCAATTTAAGGGGTATTCAAGGTGGAATTCCCTGGTGGCAATGCCTTGATGTGATGAAAAGTGCGGAATATCTAGCAAGCCTCCCCTTCACACACACACGCACACGCACACGCACACACACACACACACACACACACACACACACACACACACACACACACACACACACACACACACACACACACACACACACGCGCGCGCACACACACACGCACACACACACACACACACACACACACACACACACACACACACACACACACACACACACACACACACACACACACACACACACACACACACACACACACACACACACACACACACACACACACACACACACACATTCACAAAGCTCGCTAGCAGAGATATCCTTTGACCTTTTCACTCAAGTTCGGAGGGGACAAAAGCTGCAACTTTCCCTATGCCGATTATCGTACATAGCTGTTTCTCCCCAAGTGCGGGCACCGACCGACTGGGAGACGTTGTGTCTGCATACTCCACATATCTCGAATCTCAAAGCACTTGACGAAGGCGGTCGCAATTACCCTCTCACTCTGGACAGGAAAAGCGGCCCGAGAACTACGTTCAATCAGCAACGCGGCGGCGGCATCCTCGGCATCGACTAACTCTCCATCTGATGACGTTCCACCACGCGGTGCCCACGACGAACAGTGACGACGGTAACGGCCTAATAACATCAGGTGGCGTCGCATCACGGCTTCGACAGGTACACTACACCGCATGCTCGGGCGTGTAGAATATGTATTCAACGGTATAGACTGCGAGTGGCGCGCCGACAACGTAAGAGGAGTGGCCCGGTGGTGGCGTCCAAGTCTGCGGCGGCGGTGGTCATTACGCGGACGCAGCGTTCTCGGCCCAAATTGAGCGCAGCGCCACCGCGGAGCCACTGGCTTCTAATGAGAAATTGCCGGGGATAAATGAGCTTTCTCTGGCTCCTGTACGTCGCTTTGTTTTTGCTTGGACGTACGCGTACACCGCCCCTGCCACCACGACCACCACCACCGCCACTAGCGAGGAACCAGTCGGTGGGTCGGCCGGTCTGCGCTCGCTCATAACCGCGCCCTTTTTGTTGTCTTTCTTTTTTGTTTCCCTGGCTATCCTTCGAACGTGGTTGGGGTGCGCCGAAAGGCTGCCTCGCGAAGAATTGTCTGAAGTGTGCCCGAGTTTTGGTTCGTCAAGAAAGGTCGTCAAAAAAGCCTACTGCGCCGAGATGCTGCCTGTATCCAGTACCTTGAAACAGTAGCCATACCATAGTGGCGAAGCAACATATTTCTGCTAACCGTATCTCGAATAGGTTAGCTAAAGGCTTCACAAGAATTTCTCTTTGTTGCTTGTAAATGTTGCAGCAATAGTGATTATGGCATTAGAACCGTGGCGCTGACGTAGGGGTGCAACAGTGAATGCACATGGAAACGTTAGGAACACGAACAGATGAAATTACATAGAATAATTGTTATCAGCAAAAACCGCTTTATTGGTATATTAGCGTTAGATCGACAAAAAGGAAGTGCTATTGCCCATAAAATCGAAGTTGTAAAAGTTTTCCTCCATTGATTCCAACTCCTGACGCCCACACCGAGGAGGGCTTCATGACAGCCGCCGTCAAGTGCACGGCGGTATAGCCGATCTCCGCGAAACATTTGCGAACAAATATGTGTTAACGCCCGATGCTTACTTGCGTATAAGGCCCTGTGCTTCTGATACGTTTTAAACAGCACTTCGTAAGCGTCCGCGCGGTGGTTGAGTCGCGACGCTGCTTTTGTCAGAGCAACCTAGCTGCGAAAGACTGCCACAAGCCACGGGAAAGTCACGAACCAAATATTAGAGAGATTTAGCATACCGTGAACCGTGATCCGCCACCGTGACACTCTACCGCTCGTGGGCGGGGCGTACAAGCTGATTGGTTCCGATGCGCCAGGCCAATGTGCCGACATCCAGTATGTGGCGCCATCTATCGGCATGAAAGTGATCTGGGCATGCGCAATGGAACGCGCGGTGGCGGATCACGGTAGCGGATCGCGGATCACGGTGTGCTAAATCTCTCTATTATTTCTCAGAAGAAGATAAAGAGCCACGAGCTGAGAAATTCTTATTGGCCGTGGATTTGAATTCGATTGCAAAAAAATTTATTCTCATCATTGAGACCTATGTGAGTGTTATACTGGATTGACCTCGAGTCCGTGGCTCTCTCTCTCTCTCTCTCTCTCTCTCTCTATATATATATATATATATATATATATATATATATATATATATATATATATATATATATATATATATATATATCGCGGTGTTGCGCATATGCAAAAGCAAGGACAAAGTCGACGGTTGCGCATGTGAAAAAGGAGATCGAAGTGGTGGCGCCTAGATTCGTTCGGGGACAAGCTATACTGAGACTGTGCTTGAGACTGTACGTAGCTTTCATGCATTCCCCGAATATTCTGTAAATATTAAACCTATTTCCCCCGTAACAATATATTATATATATGTGTCTAATATGTGTCTAATTATCTTTCCCCTAAACAGATTACATTACTAATTTCTGTGGTTATCGAAGTAAACATTAAAAAAAAAAATGACATAAAAGATAACATCCCCAACGCTTTCCTTGGCCTCGCCGACTGTTGGCTTCTTTCCTTATATATATATATATATATATATATATATATATATATATATATATATATATATATATATATATTTCCTTATATATATATATATATATATATATATATATATATATATATATATATATATATATATTTCCTTATATATATATATATATATATATATATATATATATATATATATATATATATATATATATATATATATCACGTGACTGGCACATTTGAACATAACCAGCTGCGGCCTTGGCTCCACGAACCCGTTGCAGCGACAGGCCGGTATGTCGGCGATGGTTTCTTCGTCCGCTTCAGGCAGTCGGCGTACGTGATGGTGCATGTCGCAGCTAGCTCACCGTCCTGGCTGCAAGTGGCCAACATATCAGCCAACCGTCGGGACTCGGCTGTCGAGTGATGGCCGCAGCTCTTTTCGTTCACTCAAGCCACGATTGAGAGCAGTAGTAGGAAACCACAAGGAAAGGAAAGCTGATATCGACACCACCGCAACAGTTCGTACAGGGAAAGTGCACACACCGCAGCCCAAGTACTCCTACTCAGGGCACCTCACACACGGACGAGAATAACTATTCATCTTCTAAGCTTGTTAAAACTGGCCGCACTGACCAGCTACGCTGATAGAAGTGAAACCAAATGGTATGGTCAAAAAGCAGTCATACTCACCAGCGCTACACCTGCCTAGGGAAGTACGCTCATCGGCATGGAGGGGTTCTTGAAGATGTGATTTCCTAAAGTGATGTCATCTACTGGCGTCGGCGCACTTGTGAAATCGGTGTCGCTTGTCCATCCTTGTAGAAGGAGCAACACGTCGGAAGTTTTTTTGCACGAAAATAACTTGACTGTTCTTTCTTATATCGCCAGTACTTTCCAAACGAGAAATTGGGGTTCGTCAGGCGACGCCGAAGGAATCCTGCGGAAATAGAAGTCACGAAGGATGTAGCAGTAGATTAAAAAAATGTAGGAACGAACAAAATGTAACATTGTGTCAAGGTTGTTTTGCCCTTGCGACAAGAATTTGCTATAATAAACTTTGATAGCTTCAGACACTCAGTACTTACCAGCCGCAATAGTTTGGAATGAATAATAACTGACAAATTTATTGAGAAAAACTTGTTTTCGTAATTATCGTCATCAAATTGAGTCGTGTTCCGGAACACAAAAACACAACAAAACTACACGCACACATTCGATAGCACCTAATAAATTAACACCAAAGTAGTAAACCACTGAAAGGTAATCTGGTGCAGCCGAGCAAGCGATGAAATGTTAACTTTCTTAGCCAGTAGGGCTTGTAATTGCATTTGGTTATCCTGTACCGCGAGCATTCTACACCTTCGACAGCTGACACAAATAAATTTACTTCAGAGCTATAAGTCTTGTAACGCTCTGAAAATTTGATTTTATTTTACAGCAAGCAAAAACTGTAGCCTCACCTGCCATCTGCATACTGTGCGTGAAGCGGATGACATTTGAGAGCCAATCTCCAGCCTCCCACGTTCCTCTTTGCAAAGCGGAGACGTTTGCGTACAGAAGTACCACTTCGTGCAATAAGTTAGCTACTACAAAACACCTTGTTAGCCTTTTCGAGTGCTGTTCTCCTCCCTTATCGACAGGCGCGGCAGCGAACTTTCGCCGGAACGCTGTCATTCACCTGCACAGACGACAGAAGGTATTTGATAACGCGATTCGGTATTCTTCATTTCATTTTTGTGTGCTTGCATTCCCAGCCTTTCCAAGAGTACCTTGTTCGCAACGCCTGCGCGGACGTCAAACCGCCCTGATGCCTGTCGTCGAGTGGTGGTCCACGAACATCTGCTCCCGCGGTCTTTCCCTGCGTGGACCACGTGACCTTTGGTAATGCAGCGTACGTACTTTGCGTTTGTGCCTTACGTTTCGAAGCAGCCGCACCTTTAGTAATGCGTGGTACGAAAGGAGGGCAGATGCATCTGCTGCCTTATTTTGTTACTTTTGTTTTGTTATCACCTCTCTTTCTTTTCGTGGCTTTTGCGCAGCTTGTTCCGCCGCTTCGAACGAGCCGTGTTGACAGAGCACTCAGGCTTAGCGTTGCGGGCGACGCCTGGCCGCGATAACGGAGAGAAATTACGTTTCGGAGCGCGATGACGCGCCCCTATGGAAACGGCGCGTCATCGTCGGGTCTCACGCTACTTCGAAATAAAGGCGCGCCTGTTTCGACGGTGCAC
This sequence comes from Amblyomma maculatum, assembly GCF_055883805.1. NCBI lineage: Eukaryota > Metazoa > Arthropoda > Arachnida > Ixodida > Ixodidae > Amblyomma > Amblyomma maculatum. Next base: position 89,882,218 of record NC_139351.1, on the reverse strand, counting down.
CAGTTTACAAATTTATCGATGCAGTCGGATAAAGCTTAACTACGCAAAACTATCTCCGTCAACGTTTGTAACCAGCACAAATAATCCCTCTGCGAGAGGCCAGTTTACCGTTGCAAACGATTTTCTCATCGCCTGAGCAAAACGTTTTAATTATGAGGAGGAAATGTAAAGGCGAAAATTTTTATATCTCTTGAAGGGAAGATGTATGTAATTCAATTAAAAATATTACACATGAAACAATTTTACTTTCATGCACCACCAAAATCAAAGGGAAATCATATTATTTGTAACATCCGCAATCATGCAGCAATTGCGCAATAAGGCCGTAGAAGAGGCTTAAGTAAATATGCTAGAATATATTCGGAGGCTCCAGAAATGACCATTATTGTATTTACTGACTTTTCGACCTCCTCCCATTCAGCTATTGGCAATACCTACCAACTGTTGTCAAAAAGTGCTCCTGCGATCACAAAGGCACGTTTTTATGAGGTACTGCAGAAGTCGCGCTTTTGCGGGCGTGACTTCTCTCCCACACAGACACATACGCACATGCGCACGCACAACTTCTTAAAGGCAGCGCGGGCTAACAAAAGAACTGTTTTAACGCACTCCCTTTTTCTCATTCCGCAAGTAGTGATAATAGTTTGGTTTGGTTTGGTTTAGTTTAGTTTAGGGGGTTTAACGGCCCAAAGAAACTCAAGCTACGAGAGACGCCGTAGTGGAGGACTCCGAAAATTTTGACCAACTGGGGTTCTTTAGGAAAAGGAAATTGCTCCGTAGCCCTCCACTACGGCTCCTCTTTCTCTCTTTCCACTTTCACTCCCACCTTCCTCTCTTCCCTTACGGCGCGGTTCAGGTGTCCACAGAAACACGTTTGACAGATACTGCGCCTTTCCCTTCCTGTGAACAAATTATTAGTTTTATTATTCCATTACTTTTCCCTCGCTTAATAGCGCTGCGTATTCTTATCCCAGAGTTACAGGGTCACGTCGCTGCTGCTTACAGTTCGCGAAGCAAACGAGGAGAAAGAGGAAAGTAAGGAGTAGTTGGGTGCAACCGCGATGAAATTGGTCACAGCCCATTATGCCTTCTTTCACTTGTCAAACTGCGACAGACACATACTCCTACATTCTACGAGGCAATTATTCTTGAATTTTTTATGAACCGCTCGCAGGTCGTGAAACAAATATGACTGATGAATAATTTAGGCAACCCTTAAACTCAAAATGACCTACCTCATATCAGGTTACAGTCATAAGCGGGAAGTGCACCGGTAACGCACGTCCATGGGGCTGTTTTTTGCGCACAGACCTTTCTAAATGCAGCTCTTTTCGCTTCTCGCGGCTGGGTACTAAAATATCAGCGGTTTTTATTTTTGTTTTAACAGGGCTGACTTCCTGCTAAATTCTATACTTCGCGAGAGTAATATAAGCCATGTACAACCGACCAAAAGTTTAACTACATTGCGGGACCGCTACCTTTCTTGCTGTTCCGCGCCTTACGACGCATAAACTTGCGGAAAGGTCAAGGTTGAGCCCTAGCCCGATGAGCCTGCCTTGGCATTTCTCTTTTCCCAAGTTTGCTCCGTTATTGTGAGGCACAGGAGCACGAAACAGGTGGCGTTTGCTCAAGCTATAGCTAAAGATTTGATCAGTTGTCCCAGCATTTTCACCGTACGCTTGAAGACCTGTCACGCCAGCTTCGCGAAATTTGGCGCCCCCAATATATTCTTAAAATGCGAACATAAGCGAAGTCCCAAAATACTTAGCTCACGAAAAATACATCAATCAAGCAATAACAGCAGGCTGGGCCCTGATATTTCTAAATTATTTCTAAATGAAATTAAACAGCCTAGAAACATAATGAAATTCAAAATCTGACGAACAATGTTGTATGATATTTTATTAGTGTGCGTGAATATGGAAGCTGTGTATGTTTAGTACGGTCTGTAAAAACTTCTTTGCTCACGCGCTGATAGTTTGTCGAAATTGATTTCTTTCCTGTAATAAGAATAAATATTATATCATGTATTCGTGCTTTGGCTGCCACTATATTTGTGGGCCTGGAATTCTTCAAGATGTCGTAGGAAAACGTTTCCCTTGTCCATGCTCTACACCTTGGTTAATGAATAAAAGCTCGAAACAAGGTGTTAAATAAAAACAGCTTCATTGGCGCTGATCGTACACATCGCAATTGTTGTAAGTGGCCTTCAACTCGTTGAGCCCTTCTCCAATATTTCCCACCCTGCGCGGTGAAGGTGTCCAGTGCGTGACGTAGCGAACGCGGTCGTACATCGTCCTCCTCCTCTTTGCCATTTCATGTACGTCAGGGGCACGAAGCGTAAGTATCCGTAAAGAAAGACATGAAAGGAAAATACCCAAATAAGTTTGAATAGCTGTGTTTCGAGAAAAGAAAACTAAAAGGGACAGCCTGAGGAGCGATGTGTTGCTTCTGTGTGCATTAAAGGACACCATGTGCGCTATACCTGCTCCGGCCTCGTCTAGAGTCGCTGTCCATCTATTCTTTCTGCTAACCGCAGTACAAACAAAGGAAAGGGGAGACGCCGGCAAAACGCGTCACTGAGGCAACGTAAAAACGAAAAGAACGACAACAAGACGAGGAACCTAGACAAAAAGAAGAGAACATCGGCCTATCTCGGTTTTCCGCGCTCGGTCAGGGCCTCTTTCTTGGTGGACGGCTCGACCAGCGCCCAACAAGCGCCGAGTCGTGGACTCTGTTTCCATTTTCGAAACGCCTCCCCTAGCGCCCACTCTCCAGCGCCCATTGTTGCCGTCAGGAGGCTTGTTTTTGCTCTCGACTAAGGGTCTGCGCAAATACGTACCCTCTCTCCCATTCTCCTCCTCCATCTCCCTCGCAGCCACTGCCACCATCTCCACATCACAGAGGGAGAACAGCCAACACCCCTTAGCAGCTCAGCCACTCACTCTCTCCCGTCGCTTTAGAGCTTCTCAAACCCTCTAGCATTCTCAATGTTTTCCCGCTCGTTTTTTTTTTTTTTCTTTTTTCGTTACGTTTTGTTTTGAAAGAGAGAGAAACCGCAAGCTTCAGAGAGAAGACCGCCACCCGCCGGACACGGAGTGGCGGCGGAAAAATGGAGCCGGAAAAGGCCGGTGCGGCGCAGAAACGTTATACGTCCACGAGTCGTATGGAGCGGCTGCGGCTTCGCTGTTGTGGCCACTACAGCCGAGTGGACGACTTTCTTCGCCGCGCGTCTCATTGTTGTCCACGAACTTCAACGGGCACTCAGTTTGCCCGTATCTGGCAAAGTACGCCTATAGTCCTAGTAGAACAAAACGAAAAGGTCGTCGCGCGCTGCTCACTCCAGTTTCATTCAGACCACGCGGGTATTGGTGAGGCACGTGGAGTTTGCGTCATCCTTCGCCTTGGAAAAAATGGACTCTGTGTGGCGCCCTAGTAGCGCTTTTCGAAATCGACCAATCTTCAAGTTCGGCATTTTTTTGCACACTCTTCAAGGGGGACGAATGGTAGTTCTGCCTCATCTCTCTGATGCTTTATGTACACAAATACGTACAGACATGTGAGGTCTTTTGTTTCTTATATGTCCCTGCGTCTTTTTTACGCTCCCTTTTCCTTTCACTCTGAGGTATGAATTACAGGTTTGGTAGTTCAGACACCCTAATGCAAGTTCACAGCATTTTTTTCAGAGTGCGGTGCTTTTGGCGGGGAATGTTTTCGTTTCAAGCGAGTTTCTTTCAGGCAAATTGCTGCTTTAAGGCTTTTTAAAGTCGATAGTTAGAGTAGTAATTGTCGTTTACCTAACAATGGCTTCGGTGCATTGGTAGCAGGGAAGATTCCGTGTGAAGAGAAAGAAACTGTTGAAGTTTGGATGATTATGATGATGAAAATATTTATTGACATTGGCTTAGATTAGGGGAAGTCTGGTCGGTTCCCTAGTCCGGGACACCGTTGGTAAAAGCCGCTGCCCGTGCTCTTTCGACGAGGGCTCGTTGTTCCTCGAGGTTCGAGCTGGACAGGGCCGCCTCTCAGCCTTCCCACGTTGGAGTAGCTAAGAGCGTTTCGCGACCCTGTTGCTGGGTGCTGCTATAACTGTCGTTGTGTGCTCCCTGCTCATGGTAGTTCTGGCGTCGTAAAGGGTCACACGAAGAAAATGTATTTGGAAGAGACCGTCGTAGGAGGAAGGTGTCGAAGGCGCAGCTCTCGTAGAAGTTGCTGTATTTATTCTGCCCTTTTTGTGCGTGTGTGTTTGCGATATTACTGTTCTTTGATTTTAAAAATTGAGTTCTAATTTGCCGGATTCATTATAGAAGATATGTATAGTAGTGTTTCCACTAAGGGCACAGCGTTATATGTTTTGCAGTCAGGCGTGTCTAGAAAATATATGTTGGAGTCGAGAGCTTTTATTATATACTATCTTTACTTGAACATCAACGGCGATTATTATTATCAGGAATTTGAGACAACTGCCAGGTAGCATCACTAAGTCTTTCGGCACATGCCTCACCAATGAGATAGGTCTAGTTTTTCTGTATATTACCTGCGAAGAAAATCAACCGTTTTTTTTTTTTTTATAAGTATTAGGTTCTGGTTTTAGTTCGGTTTTGCGGTGGTTAACGTCGCAAAGAGACTCAGGCTATGAGAGACGCCGTAGCGGAGGGCTCCGGAAATTTCTACCGCCTAGGTTTTCTTAACGTAAAGTGACATCGCACAGCACACGGGCGCCTTGCTTCTCACTTCCATCGATTCGATCCCGTATCATTGGGCACAGCAGTCGAGTGCTCTAACCACAGCACCACCGCGGTTACAGTACACGTCAAAGACAGCGGTGTCTACGCCTCCCCAAACGTTCTATGCGAAACTTTTAAATGCTGTATGCTGCGTTTTATGCCGCATATGGTTGGTTGGTTGGTTTGTGGGGTTTAACGTCCCAAAGCGACTCAGGCTATGAGAGACGCCGTAGTGGAGGACTCCGGAAATTTCGACCACCTGGGGTTCTTTAACGTGCACTGATCATCGCACAGCACACGGGCGCCTTGCTTTTCGCCTCCATCGAAAAGCGGCCGCCGAGGCCAGGATTCGATCCCGCGTCCTTGGGAACAGTAGTCGAGCGCCGTAACCACTGCGCCACCCCGGCGGGGCTATGTCGCATATGCAACCAAATTTATTAACATATTGGGTAATGGTCATGAATTGGAAATGGTGATCATTTAGAGCTACTTTCAATAGAAAAAAAAAAAACACGATAAACTGCACCGTTCCGTTTGTTTCTTTTAGGAGCTTGAAATAGAGCACGGACTTCGACTTTCATTATTTACTGTGATGCTTGTAGAAACAAAATGAAAAGGTGTCCGAAATTAACATCTCAGAGAAAACGGTTGCACCATCTCACGTTGCATGCTACAAGAGAGTGTGTCCACATGCATACATATGTCGTACCGTAGCTCTGTGGTATGACGCGGCATCACACAAAGAAGTTGTCAGATCAAAGCTGAGCGAATCTTACGATATCATGACTGGAACTAAAAAGAGGTGGAAATAATATGGGTGCCGGCACATTCTGGGAACGGAGGAAAATAGTTGGCTCACAGTATAGCTCGAGGTTATGTCAGCCGAGCAGTGAGCCAGGTTGATTATCCCGATTTCCCAAAAGATGCAAACATATCATTCCACGTCTATACTAATGACTTTAAGCTAGAAAGGCGGATATATACTCCACCAGAGAAGAAACTTGGCAAAAGGCAGGAAGTAATCTAGCGTCGGCCCCAGGCACGAGCCTTCCTTAGCCCGTCCAAATCAGTACACCTGTAACCAAAACAATACAATCCAAATTGTAAAGAATGCGGCAAGATAGCCGGAGACATTACATATTATGAAGCTAAAAAAAAAGCGCCGCTACCGGCGGCCCTCCTACCAGTCCCTTCTTTAGAGCGACGGGAGGCTTTACTGGCCAGCTCAGACCCGTTGATGCAAGTTCGGGCTACTGAGTGGGCTCATAAGGTTGCCGAGACCCACGGACTCGCGGCCATGTAAGTGTAATGCCCACATATATGTTCAATGTTGGCAATAAATGTGTTCCAATCCAAATTGGCCATCACCGTGCGTATATATTCGAACAAAAATATTCTATGGATGATTGGAGCACTCCCCAATGAGATATTTTAGTGCAGATATTTAAGCGTTTTTGCGAGATATTGAGGCAAAGAATTTGAGAGACACATACTTAGATATGTATGTGCAGTTGCAAAGCATTCTCATGAACCAAAGAGATTTTCTCAGAAGAAGAAAAAGAGCGACGAGCCATGGGCAGCTCGCTCGTGCCTCTTCTGAGAATTCCCTGGCTGGATACTGGTGGCTCTGACTCGCTCGGCTACACCGACAACAACGGCGATGTGGTTAAAACGCCGAACGCCGAACGGACGCATAGGGGCTACTTTCTCTTTCCTCTTTCACTCCCACCTTCCTCTCTTCCCTTACGGCGCGATTCAGGTGTCCACAAAAGTGTGACAGATACGGCATTCTTCATTTTCTAAGAACCAATTATGAATATTTTTTATTATCTCTAAAATTTAGTGGACAGTTAAGCTCCGCCATGCCGGCTATAGTGTGACAGAGTTAATGGTTCCGGTTGGTTGGCTCCTCTAGTTTAACCACGTTCGCGCATACTTACCGCTCAACTACATGCACTGGCGACATTCGTCCGACCTTACCAGTGATTATTTAAGCTGTTGCTTCAAATCTCCAGCTGCTTCGTATTTTGATGCATTCTTTCTAGATGACACTTCCAAACGTATCGATGGTAATATAAGTTACTTGTACGTTCAACCCTTGAACAATTCGATTTTGTGCATCTTGCGAGATCGCGCTTATTCCTCTATTTAATATTGCTCTATAATATCACATATGATGATGGGCATGCAGGCATAACCTACCATATTACCGAAATACTACCTACCTGACATTGGTACAAAACCCCGGTTTACCTAGCCGTGCCAACGTGGCCGCTGTTCTCCAAGCTTATCTTCATGTTAAAGCTCTCCTAGTGTATTTTCAGAATTCAGACCGACAGACAATTCATAATTCGAAAACTCAGTGGTGTGCACCAGGGTTTATCAGCGCATTGGAGGCAGTGACTAGTTTAAACCTTAAAATGAGATAGGTTGCCTGGAAACTGGCTGACTTTTGACAATTTGGTCAGTCTGTATTTTTTGTCAAATAAAGGTGCCCAAGACAAAAAGAGAGTGGCTGTGATAGCTAAAGGTGGCGTATCGGACTCGGTATTAAAGATTTCCGAGTTTGATGTCATCCCTCGTGAATTTTGTTTTTCAGCGCAATTCATTTACTTTGCAGTTCCACCACTACTCGTGTGAGCTTGGTCACACCCTTTTGACCAATACAGATTTTTTCTTCATGCCGGCGTATGGGGCTCACTGCTAAACGAGATCCATATCGCTGTCGCGTTACATACACAGTTCTCAGTTTCTTGAAAAATTACGCACTTGCCCTATTTACCTTCAGCCTGCGAACTCCACCATCACCGGACTAACTCGGAACTAAAGTCAATTATGTGAAAATCGCTACACTGCCGGTCCTTCGTCCGCGTCCGCACGTTGGGCCCCTGGCGCCAGCCCGGGCGTAAGCCCTTCAAATTCTCGCCCGCAAGTGTTTGCCTTTCACTCGAACCGCGGGTCGTTCCCGCGGTCGGCGCCCGGCGGCCAAACCCACACGGACGCGGTGTGTTGTCGCACGCCATGACGTCGCCGACGGAACGCCGACGAAACGCCGTCCTAAACGAAATAAGGCACCAAGATTTCGTTTGTCAAAATTGAAATGACAAGAAAAAACAGGAGAACAAAAGAGTACGCGAACCTCCAAAAGAAGTAGAAGCCCCCACACTTCGCAAGCCCAAACTGAATCCGAACCCTTGGCCCGACGTTGTGAACCTCACTTTTCTTCAATCTGCTCCGCGACGGCGACTGTGTGTACTCGTCTCGAGTGGCATATACACAATTCAGATCAGGCTAGCATAGTAGGAGCGGGATACAGAGGGAGCATCAACATATCCGACGTTGTTCCCATAGCGAGAGAATGGCTTCTCAGACGTCATCGACGCCAATCCTAAGAGCTAGAAATAGAAGGTGACCTTGCTTAGAAAGGGAAGCGGTCAACCATAGAACTCGTGTTTACGAAGACAGGTTCAGCGGCACCTTGGCGGTTCCGTCGAGCCATACATGGCAGTAATTGAATTACTGTAATGTAATTACTGTAATTTAATTACTTTCTTCGGTAATTTGTAATGTAATGAATTACTTCTCTGCTCTGGTAATTCGGTAATGTAATGCATTACTTTCGACTGGTAATTTCCCAGTAAAAGTAATTAATTACTCTCGAAATTACTTTTGTTCCAAAAGCACCACTGCTGCTTGTAGAGCACAGTTCGGGGTTCATTTCTGTAGTCAAATACACGGAGGGAAAAAAACGCGGAAGAGTGGGGCCGCCAAGGAAGTTAACTCACGGGCGAGGGGCGACGAGCGCGCAGGCAAGCGCAGTCTCTGTGCGCCAAGTTCTACGAAGGCAAAGCTATGCAGCTTTCACGACCGCACACGCACGCACATTGCTCGGCAGCAGGTTGTGTTCCACACGCGCACATACAGGGTGTGTACATGAGACCGACAAAGTTGGGTCGGAAGTGAGTGAAAAACGTTTGTTTTCTGATATGGCGGGCCTGTCGACCGAAAACCGGCTGTCGGACTCATACGCTAGTGCACGGTGAAAGGGAAGGCATGCTATCTTGCCTTTACGAAGGGAAAGCTATGTACTACTTGCTGCACTGTACACGCTCACAGTCACACTCAACAACGTGCCTGAGAAAGGGCTCAAGTGACCGGCAGCTTTAGTCAGAATCGCGCAGAAGCGTTTGCCAGACCGCCGGCCTCTCGTTGTCGCTTTGTTTTGTTAAGCAGTGGAGAGCACCGGGAGCCCTCCATCCAGTGCCTGAAGAATACGGCCTGCTGAAACGGAGACTGGCGGGTCTCGAAAAGAAATTTATTGCTCAGTCATTCTGTTCGTTCATGCCGCAAAAAACTCTAGACGATGCGGCGCCGAACCCGGGCGGGAGGGCAGAAGCATGTTAGGTCGGCGTTCGCGTGAACAGATGGCCCAGTTAGGAAGTAAACGAAACGGAACGCGCGTGCACTCCCTGGTATGGCACGCCGTTTAAGGCGACGCACAGCGCATCGTGGACATCGGCGCCTATCGGTAGAATTTACTGCCCTGACAAGACAGCCGCGAGAGAAGTCGTGCTTGGCCCCTAATAGCCCTAGGCCGAGCAAGAGGCGGCACTCTTCTGAAGTCCACGAGATGCGGACAGTGGGCGCACCGCGGCTCCCCCGGTTACACCCACGCAGGCCGCACTTGTGCTCGCGGTCGCGTTACGTCGTCGCTGCGAGGCGAAGGGGGACACCGGAAGGGCTCTTACAGAAACCATTGCCGCAAGCGGCTGAAGGTGCTGAGTCCGGGCGCTTTCCAGGCAACAAGTAACAAGCTTCGGAAAGCTTGAATGGTGCGGACAAGACAGCGAAGAATTTGGCGCCTTTACTGACGGGAACTACTAAAAGTGATAAGTGTTTGGCTGGCGCTGTGTTTGTCTTAGTTCGGTAATGTACCGAGTTCTGGGAACGCAAAGAAGGTCAACTGTCAGCGGAAACTGAATTTGGCGGGAAAAAAGTGAAATGTGTGCCACGTATTTTGAAAACAAAACTTGGTGTTCTGGTGGTTTTTTTTTTTTTTTTTTTTTTTTTTTTTTTGAGAGAGAGAGACTTGTAGCACTGTTGAAGTTGAAGGGCGTGGTGCACCATTCAGTGAGCCAATCTTCTTTGGCTCTCACTGAGCGCACCAGAATTTGGGAGATATTTTGACGTTTTTTTTTTAGTTTTAGCATCAGAGAAAGAGTCATTAACACTGTCAAAGTTAATGGTGTGAGAGTCGGTTCAGTGGACCAATCGTCTTTTAAGTTAATTCTGATTGGGTGACTGCAAAATGTGGGACGGTCTTCTGATGTACCAAAAACCTGGCTCCGGGATCCTGATCTCAAACTTTGCTTCTGAGGCATGACAACGGTAATGAGTTTGCGAAAAGACGAGCTTCCGTGGCCGGATCTCAAGCCCTATTTTGAATTCAAGTCAAAAATAGGAGACAATGTTACTGTAACGTGCAAGTTATGTCCGCCAGGACCGAAGACGTTATCCTCCAGCTCCAAGGCTTCATCAAATTTGCTAAAGCACCTGCAGGTAAGTTTTTATTTTCTACTCATACCCTGTATTCTGAGTTCGGGGAAAAAAAAAAAAAAAAACTGCGCTTCCATTCTCTTCTGTGACTGATCGGCGATTGCGAACTGAACATTGCCAACGCGTATGTGGTAAATTGTTTGCTCAGAAGGCAGTGCTTTTTCTTCGGCTTGAGGCACGCTATTAACTGCGTAGTACATTAACAGTGCGTCTAAGACCTTGGTTTTGCTTTCGTTGTGGCGTGAACTGCGCGGCTGATAAGCTAGTTTAATATACTAAGATATTTGATATTGAGGTCATCTTGTTGCACATTTACGAAGCTTTGTTGAGAATGCAAAATGCCAGGGCGTGCATATTGTTCTTAGACAAATTTCAAATTTATTACAGCTTACTTCTTTACTGACTTAACGTGGGATGTTTCTAATTCAAGGTAGGGGAGTGCCCAACCTGGCAATAGAACAGTATGCGCCTTGTTGGTGTTACTTGAACTTGACATATGCTTGCTGCGACGCACTGAGTGCCTTGTTTATTGTGTGCTCATTTGTAAAAAAAAAAAAAAAAAGTACATCTAGCCTCGATAGCTAATCAAAGGAATTTTGTCGTGCAAAATGTTTTTCTTCGCGTACTGCTTTCTTCTCAGCTTGCCAGTTTTCATAGAAACACTGAGGTATGAGCCGAGCAAAGAAGAATAATTAGCCGTGTAATCTCCTTTCTGATAACGTATAGTCTAATACTTCCAAGTATTACCTTGCAGAGTAAGGACACAGATCTTTTTGTTTACTCTTATAATTTTTTTTTTTTTTTTTCAGAAAAAGCACCCTTACGCTTTGCAAGAACGTGATGTTAGAAAACAGAAACGGTTGCCAGAAGACTCTGATGAAGGCTCTTCGTCTGCTCTTAAGCAGAAAAGGCTGGAAGGCTGTTTTCTAAAAAGAGTGCCCACCCCGTCGCAGCAGGAAGTAGACTCGGCTGTAACGAAGTTCGTTATAGGATCATTCCAAAGCTTCTCCGTAGTTGAACACGAAGATTTTATCGGTCTTTTAGAGACACTTCAACCTGGCATCAAAGTGCTCTCCCGTCGGGCAGTAGCTGAGAGAAACAACAAAATGTACGAAGAAATGAAGGACAAGCTCCGTGCCACCCTTCGAGATGTGTCATCTGTGTGCTGCACAGCCGACTGCTGGACATCCTTTCGTCGGTAAGCAAGCTTACATTGCGACCTCCCTGTAACACTATTAGAAGCATGCATTTTTCTTTGTAAAGCATTTTGTGGTATTCTTCTAACCAAAATTTATTCATTGCAGGAGCTTTCTTGGTGTAACCGTCCACTGGCTGGGCGAAGACTGCACGAGAAAGTCTGCTGTACTGGCATGCATGCGCCTCACTGGACACCATACGTACGACGTACTCGCGCACGCACTGCATGGTGTCTTAGTGGACTATGCAATTCTGAACAAAGTCACCGTGACCGTCACAGACAACGCGTCAAACTTCGCGAAGTCATTCAGGTAAAATGTCTTCGTACTTATCGCCTTAATTATTTCTAGTATCTCCGTCTAAAAACAGAGCCCTCATTTTATCGCTTGCAGGATATTTGGTCCGCAACAAAACAGAGAAGATGATGAAGACATAGAAATGGTCAGCGTGCAGGATATTCTCCAAGTTGTTTCTGACTCGGATACCCCTCCCGATCCAGACGAACCAAGGCTGCCAAAGCATGAACGCTGTGCGGCGCACACGCTTAATCTCATTGCCACCATTGACGCTGAACGGGCTCTGCAAGACGTTCGGTACAAGCGTGCATATACGCGCGTAATGAGCACCTGCAAGGCCTTATGGAATAAGCAGCAGCATTCCTCTATAGCCTCAGAGGCAGTGCAGCAGCATTTAGGGCGCTTTCTAATTGTACCATGTGCAACAAGGTGGAACTCCCTGTTCAATGCTCTGGACCAGATCAGGGAAGCAGGAACACGCATCAACAAGGTTCTCGACGCCCTGAACATATCCCGGATCCTTGGAGATGACCTTGTCTTTCTGGAAGAGTACACGTCGGTAATTTGACATTTTTATCTCTATATGAAATTATTTGCTATTATTATATAGGCTCAAGTAAGCGTTGATGATGTTAGTTATGCGTGCCAAAAATATTCATTATAAGATATCAATATCGCGGAGTTCTTAAAGCAATTAACGCATTACAGACATGTGATTAAATATTACGCTGTGCTTAAATGTACTGCTTCAATCCTGCTCTTTCAGGTTCTACGGCCAGTAGCGCGGTCCCTCGACATTTTGCAGGGGGAGAAATACATGTTCATGGGGGCACTTTTGCCAATGCTGTGGTCTCTTCAACGGTCGCTGCACTGTCCTCAGGCGCTACACTATTGCCAACCACTTCTTGACGCTGTGAAATGCGGCGTCGGGAAGAGGTGAGTTTTTCGAACTTGATCTGTGTAGTAGATGTCCTTTCAAATTCAGGGAATCTTTCTAGCGCGTCAATGAGCGGATGCCACTACGCGGCTGTGAGAATGGAGTCGATATATGTGCATCAAAAGCCTGAAACATCAATTAGCATGGCAGAAGTATATGAGTACCTGATTATACGTTTGTGTTCCATGTGGTGATGCGTAGCTTATATGTTTGATCGGTGTGGAAATTTGTACGTGTCTCACACTACAAAACTAAACGTCACATCCAGCTGGTTTATCACGTTGTAGGAAAGCTGGCACACAAGTGTGAAGTTTTAAACATCGCTCCCATTAGAAGAAATGGTTGTGTGGAAGAGTGAGACAAGATCGAAAACCAACAAGCGAGGGCATTGTTGGCTCCGAGTCTTGTCATGCTTTTGCGTCATCCATTTAATTATTAGACGGCACTAGCTGACACCGTCGTCATCGTTGCCCTCACTACGAGCTGGCACTTATAATTTTTAAGTTAAAGTGAAATTTTCACTTGTAGTGGAGAAGTGCGGAAAACGCTTTGCTAGTATGCCCGTAGATCTTATTACCCATAAATAAATGCAACAGTAACTGACTTACAGAACATCTGGAATATTGATGATAATGCGGATGACTACTTGGTCACATATAAGTTATAAGCACTATGGTATGATTTATCCAGGTTTGCGCACCAGCTTGCGGACCCGGACTACACCATTGCCGCGGCCACACATCCACGTTTCAAGTTGGCTTGGCTCCAGGACGACAAACTTGAGCGGGAAAAATGGAACCTAGTCCGCTCCTGCTACCAGGCGCATTTCAGGGATGAAGAATCTCTAGATCATGTCGCTGCGCCACCCAACATTGATGCTGATGATGATTTTTTCAACATCAAGAGGGCGGGACCACAAAACTCAGTGAACGACGATTTTCATCGATGGGTGAAGAGTGCAGTCACTGACTTTACGGCTTTTGAATCATATCCAAGAATTAAAAAGCTCTTTATGATGTATAACACTGGGCTGCCTTCATCTGCGTCTGCAGAACGACTCTTCAGCATGGCCAAGGACACGCTTTCTTCAAAGCGGGGCAAAATTTCCGACGCGCACTTTGAAGCGCAGTTGCTTTTGCGTTGTAATAAAGAACTCTGAAATGCTTTGGGAGCTGTGAGCAGTGCACTTTTTTGCATGTTAAAAAATTTAGAGTAATTGAAATGTAATTCCATTACTTTTCTGAAGTAATTGTAATGTAATGTCATTACTTTTTGAAAGCAGTAATTAGTAATGTAATTTAAGTACATTTCTGCGGTTTTCGGAAAAGTAATTAGTAATGTAATTTAATTCCTTTTGAAAAGTAATTTTGCCATGTATGCGTCGAGCCATGCGTACACTGGTCTTGGACATTTCAGGTTAATGCAGGAAACTACGCACTAAACTAATTAGGGCGTAAAAGAGGCTCGAAGTCTAGCCCACACGCAAAACAATGTGCTAGAGTAAGACGTTTGGAGTATGAAAATAAAAAAAAGCTTCAAAAAGCCGATAATTAATTGATTTGATTGATGTATAGGAAGGGAAAGGCGCGGTAACTGTCTCACTTGTTTTTTTTTTGGACACCTCAACCGCGCCGTAAGGGAAGGGAGGAAGGTAGGGGTGAAAGTGGAAAGAGAGAAAGAGGAGTCGTAATTGAGGGCTACGGAGTAATTTCGACCCCCTGGGGATCTTTAACGTGCGCTGACATCGCACTGCACACGGACGCCTCTTCGTTTCGCCTCCACAGAAACGCAGCCGCCGAGGTCGGGTTCGAACCCGGGTACTCCGGCACAGTAGACGGGCGTCTTACCACTGCACCACCCGGCGGGGCTCAAAAAGCCGATGCGCTCGTGAAGAGAAGCAGATGAAGTAAGTCAACAGTAACCGAAAATTCCGTGATCTTCATAGAAAGTTTTTTTTTATTAATATAGCATTCAGGACTCCCCTGGAAGTAAACTTAAGCAGCCCACTATACAAGGGCGTCAGATTAAATTACAGCACATGGATCATCCTTTATGACTGTCATGGCACTAAATGAATGCAGCAGCTTTCGCGCACAGCCTTTGCGGCCACAGTGAAGACGGCAGCTCAGAATTATTTACCCTTAACTTCACCGAACCTCATTCTATTTAAGATTCGACAAAGTAGTTTCATCAAATCTGTTTAAATCTTGCTTGTCCTAGAAATTTGCATCTGAAAATTTTGAGGTGGCAAATAAACTGATCTGATTTTATTTGATATGATTTTTACTATTCTTCTTTAATTCCTCTGGATTCCATCAGTCCTTCCTTTTACGTCACTTTTGTGTATCTGTTTGTGCCGTATTATTTTCGCATTGATTCAATGGAAACCCAACATGACCGCAAAACTATTGAAGATGCCCAATATTAATTAAAATTTAGGCTGCCTCGTACTCAATACACTGGTAATAGAATAGCCGGCATTGCAGTTAATTTGAATGCATGTTATCGCGCGACAGTACACATCAAACCTTAGTCAACCGAAACGCCTTTCTACTAAAGGGACACTACAAAACTCGATAGCTCGATATCAGTAGTGAAGGTATAGCGTTTAAGCATTATTGTTTAATTATTGACTCCACGCTTTACAATATCTCTGAAAAAGAAACAGAAGAAACTTTCTAGAAAAGCAGGCACACTATTTGCCTTGATTTAAAAAAAACAGAACTTTTTATTTTTAGGCTGTTTTTGCAGTAATAATAATAATAATAATAATAATAATAATAATAATAATAATAATAATAATAATAATAATAATAATAATAATAATAATAATAATAATAATAATAATAATAATTTGTTCACAGGAAGGGAAAGGCACAGTATCGGTCACACTTGTTTCTGTGGACACCTGAACCGCGGCGTACGGGAAGAGAGAAAGGTGGGAGTGAAAGTGGAAAGAGAGAAAGGGGAGCCGTAGTGGAGAGATAAGGAGTAATTTCGACCATCTGGGGATCTTTATAGATGAATTCTATAGTATTAATAAGACGGTGGCAAACGTCATCATTAAGCTTAATAAGCGATATAATCTTAACGTGCGCTGACATCGCACAGTAAAGAGGCCCTTTTTGTTGAATTCAGCAGCTAAATCTTTTCTTTTCAGCCAACCACAAATCGCGGACATGACACAAAAGTTCTTTTTATATATATATATATATTTTGCCCGTTGATAACTCGTTGACTTGTTGGTGCGTTCCTCATAGCCAGCATATAACTACGGACATGAAATTAGAGTCGAGTTAGTGTGCCATTGTAGTGTTTATTTGTGCTCGTTTATAATTTATGGCCTTGTTGTTGCTTGCTCCTCATAGAGTGCTGATAGAGGGCGTTTTCTTTCCCAATTATCGGTTTTTGCGAATGAAAAGCCATTTAAAAACAATCTAGCTCATTTTAAGCATTGTTGATTTTGTGGACACTTAAGACGGTGTTGCTATGAAGCTTGCGCTCAACTATATGAATGACTTTCGAATTGAAACATGCATAAATTAAACAGATATTGAAATGTGTAATTTACAGGCACTTTTACATTTTTATGGAACAGCGTGGAAACAGTTGATAGAGTGTATTGGATCAATCGCTTTTTGTGTCTGAAATTTCAAAATCTAGCCAATAGAGTCGCATTGCGACTAGAAATAAACAGCCGTCTGCAAAAACACTGCGGCAACTTTTCCATTCTGCTTAATACACCATCAACACGCATTTAATACCGTTTTGCGGCGCGTCAGTACAAGCGTAGTGTCCATTATTGAGTAGTTTGAATGCACCTACAAGGGAAGGACCTTGCAGGTTATTTAAAGGCTGCACCCTGTACTAATCGCAAGCCCTGCACCTTCTCCTGTTCTGCCTACTTACACACGCCCCCAAGCTCTAACCCTTCACTCAATACTTCATTCAAACCCTTTCAACCCACATCATGAAGTGCCCGGTTGTATAGTCAGCAAACCTGAAAGACTAATCTGCCTTCGCCAGCGATTCGCGAGGGTTACTGAGCACTAGAGTTCTGATTATGTAATCTCCATTTATCTCGGCAGCAACTCAACATGCAATAAATGAATGCAGCTGTACAGCTATTATTTGCTAAACTTCCGCTTGCCGCTATCTCAGAGAATGATGACGTGGCACCAGTCTTGGTGCTTTATCTTCATTAACAGCGCATTTTGTTTGAAAAACGGTAACGTCTAAGCAGCGTGACTATACACCAAAGTTTCAACAAGCAATTTGATGTTAGTTCACGTTGAAGAACCCCAGGTAGTCGAAATTTCCGGAGTGCCCCCCTACGCAATCTCTGACAGCCTGAGTCGTTATGAGACATTAAATCCCACAAACCAAACCAAGTAATTTGCCGCTGCTTATTCAGGGTACCGACATTTCTTCGCTACGACAAGGCCAACTGACCGCACAGGGACCGGACGGAAGCACGCTGTACAGTCACCGTCGAAACCACGATGGGCACACGCTCTGGCAAATGGTCTCGACCACCTGCGAGCGACCCGAGGAGGAACGGCCGAAATGGATGCGGTCATTGGCGCGGCTTGCCTGCAGGACCGGGGCCCCGCATCAGCCTCACCGACTGCACGCAGATCCAGCTGTCCGCGAGCTAAGCAAATTGCGTTTCGATCGCATGGGCGACTCATTCGCTCCTTGCACCCATCGCGGCAGGCGCTTCCGTACCACGCTAACAGCTGTCGCGATTGTGTACTACGCTTAAGCGGGGGTCGACAGCGTGCCTATGTATATAACATGTCCGGCTCTGGCGTGCAGGTAGGAGAGGTTTCAGGAGTGTGGTCGATAGCCCCCGGCTCCTTCTAGCTCGAAGTGGTCGCTTGATGTCGCGTTTTGGTTGAACGTGGGCATGTACAATGGCAAACCATTTAGATCCTCTCAGCCTGCGCATTTCTTCGTCGTCATGCTCGGCCGTTACGGCGGCCTGCTTCGTGTGCTCGCCTCTATTCCACCTTTTCAATTTACAGTATATCATACCTTGAGAGTGACCAGCGCTTATAGAGAGCAGGATAAATATACCTTATCTAAACTTTCACTTGATAATTTCTGCTGCGTAGTGCCTGCCACTCTTTGCCACTCCTGCATTTGGGGTCCACATGCAGAAGGCCTGGTGTTAAAGCAGAAGTACTAAGAACAGTTTTAGGTGGTTTGTAATTGTCAAACAACTAAAAAGTTATGACCGGCGCAATGGCCAAGCAGTGGTTAGACGTTCGCATTAAAGGTTCTGGGCTCGAATCCCTGCACTGTGAGACAAGCAACGGTATTTTTCTTTATTAGCTCTGACGTTACCCGGCAACGTGTTGGTCTTTGTCAGGAATGACACGATTGTAAAAGTTGTTGGACTGCACGTAACCAAAGAGTCTGTTTCTGAGCTTCCCTCCGAAGAAAGTTTTCGCTTCGACGACACATCGAACGCCACTGCTTTCTCACGGAGAAAAAGGATTACTATTCATTCAGTTAATCTTTACTTGCTGGTGCAGTAGCGTCAACTGTATGCCTAGATATATTGCTACTCAACAAACACGAGTAATCGGGAGCAACGGGCTGTGTGTGTTTCTGAATAAACTATTACGAAACTATTGCACACGAATATCTAAATTCGTCATTGAGGCTCAACGACTGAAGGAAAGAGGCGAGGAGATGTGAATATTGATGCAGATAAGCTCGTATTCACACCTCTCCGAAGGGACCGCAAAACCAGCCAATGACGCCTTAAATCACGCTGCGCAAAACCACAATGCTCGAGGTTTCTTAAACGGCTAGGAGATGTCCCGAGAGCGCGTATTTGTAGGAATGAGAAAATTACTCACAAGTATCCACACAAGCGTCGAAACACCGCTAAAAAAAAGCTATAAATGAAACTTAACAGTAGAAGAAAGTCTCATTGGCCCTGGTATCGAAGCCGGCATCACTGTCTCTCGTAGGCAGTCACTCGATCTACGATTTTCTTAAGGAATCTAGTCTGCATCTGTATTTGTATATAACAATCAAGGCCGCAAGGTATGTTATTGCAATAAAGAAAATAAACTAAGCTTACTAGCGCGCAAAGCAGACGGGAGGGCGGGACTAACATGATTAACATCTCTAAAAATGGGAATAAGTAATTATTCCCTCACTACAAATGGGACTTCACCTTGAGACATTCCCTTCAGCAATGGACGGTCGCCGTGCCCATATCCGAATCGATTATACTACAAGGTTTCCAATGTCCTCTTGTTCCATTCGTTAACGCGGATTTAGCGCCATTTTTCAAACTAGCTTAACTGGCTAAGCGTCAAACTGTTTTCTCTAGAAAAAAAAAGCAAGATGCATTAATAGTTGAGCGATTTGAGCTGGTGCATGCATGGTTGCGCTGATTAGTAATAATTCTAACTAATAGATGCCCCGAAATATAATTGTGATTTTTGTTCCACTCGTAGTACCGTTCCGGTTCCTTTCAACACCGGACACGATATTTCTGCTTTCGCCGAAGCTGGAATCCTCAAAGTACGTCATGCTTAGTTTGAAGTTTTGTTATTAGAATAAGCCTTCGCTATTTGAAAGTACGACTGGTTGGCTGTAAGAGGACGATAATATCTGCAGGCTACACACGCCTTCCGCTCACAGCGCCACCGTTACTAATACGGCCGACGGGAACAACCACGGGAACAGGCAAGAATAAATTTTTTTATATGATAGTATCAATAAAATATCTCTCATAGCTGCACAGCACAAAGAGCAAAAAAAAAAAAAAAATAGCACCATGCAGTATCGCCCTATGAAAAAAAAAAAAAAAAAGATTTTCATGGTAACTATCAATCTGGCATGACACAGGTGGTATCCATGTCGTGAAAAACGGACAGAGGAAGCCTAGAAATACGACACAAGGTTTTGTAACTGTATCGCTGAGTCAGTCTTTCCTGCAGTTGTGTAACACTTTTTTATAGTTGTGTAGTCTTTTTTGTAGCTTTTTTTTTGTATGTGGTCTTTCCTGCAGAGTCTTTTTCTATTCTCTATGGTTCTGTAGTACTTTTCTGCGGTAACAGCACAAAATCTGCGGTTTCTACAAAATATCCTGTTGTCACTACAGGTTCACGGCCAAAACCCTCAAAGAAATTCTGGTGTGACGACAAATTTTTCTGCATTCCTTTTTGTCGACTTAGATATTTAGTGACTCAGCTTGCGCCCACGTCACGTCAGAAGTCTGAAGTGGAGCATCCTATACTGGCGCCTCCGACGCGTTGCCCAAGCGCCTAATTGGTGACTTCGAAATTCCCTGCGAAACTTTACGAAGCGGAGACGCGCTGTGTTTTTTAGGCAGATGGCGTAAGTGTGTATTCAGTTACTCCCACTCCCGGCGCCATAAATGTTGTGAAACATACCTGACACAGGGATCGCTGTAAGGTATAGTTAGAAAGAGAAGCTTCTTTGAAGCGCTATACCCGCTTGAGCACGTTGGTGTCGCATTAGACGGCAGTGGTGGCACTGGGCGATGAAGGCGGAGAGAGGGCTGGTTTCATACGCTTCGGCGATGCTACCGCTTTACGAAATACTCAACGACACGTTTACACAATCCGCTATCCATATTCGTGGCGGAAGGCGCACTATTCCAGAAACTAAAGCACACACTGGGCTCCGCGGTACCTTGTCCAGAAAATGGTACGAAACAAAATTTATTTTAGAACAAAAGTCGAGCCCTCTAACAGTTTCCGTTATAACGAATGCTCGCTTAAAGGCCGGAATACATGGAGCGTTTTTGCCGCGTCAAACCGGCGTTTTACGCCCGACGGCGCGCACTCGACGCCCCGCGTCAGAAAAAACGCGCGCCGCCACCGATCTGGCCCTGCCAGATATTTGACGCGCGGGCGGCGCGGCGTCCTCTCGAACCGGAAACTACTGTCGACGCGAGCCAATAGGAGCGCGGAAAGCTGGCATTTCCGGTTTGAGCGGCCGCTGTCAACATGGCCGCCATGGCTGACGAGGTATCGGGCAGTTCGGCCGCAGAAATGTGATTATCGTGAAAATAAACGCTTAATCAAGCACAGAATGTCGCTTTTTTGTGAGTATACGACCTACTCTCGGATCGTTGTGTGTTTGTTTGCTCCCTGGAGTGAAATTTGTAAAAATAAAAAAGAAAGCCGTGCCGCTGGTATCCGAGCGGGCATTCCGAAGTATCTTCGTTCATTCAAGCGAGCCAAATCCTTGCGCACCTATGTACGCTTTCTACATTTAGCACAGTAGCATTAGAATGAACACTTTCGCAATTTTAACACAAGGGAGAGCGTCGCTTCTCTCACGTACCTCGCTCTGCGGTTATTTCAACTCGCTGATGCATTTGCTTTCGCATCGAGGGATCCGCGGCGGCGCTCTCGCCGCTTCGTCGTTCCATGTATCTCGAGCTGGGCGTCGCGTCGGCGCGGCAGTTTTCGACGCGCGAAAATCGTGGAAAAAAACGCCTCATGTATTCCGGACTTAATACGAACAAAGCTAATATGCCGCAAAATATGAATGCGACTACGTTACCATTGCCCAGAAAATCCAGCGTTAGCATTGTTGGTTCGCAGTCGCCATACTGAGCGAAGAATCACGGACATGCCTCTGGCAAGCGACAAGACCGGGCCCTGATCGGTTGGCGGGTTGTGTGACGTCACGGCACCACATGCCATCGCAGGAGTTGCCAACTCTGGCTTCTCTTTTGAGATGGGCAAAAACGCTCCAGGACTCTTGGATCGCGAGTTACACACGCTAACAAGCCAGACAAGCACGTTCTTAAGGAGATATCTGTGTGTTGCCTTATATCTATGCTGAGTGGTTTATATAATGCAAAGTTTAAGAATGTATGCTGAAGAATGTGTGTGAGATAACAAAAGCAAAAATTAAGGAATTCTTCTCAGACAGCTCCAAGCGATGGCCCAGTAATGTGGTGTGTTGGCAATATGATGGACCTTATAGGGCCGATCATTGTCAGCACACTGCCAATAAGGTGATGCTGCTCGCTTAGTGAATAAGCGATCAACAAAGTGGATGTACGCAAACAAGGATCTTCAGGAGAGCCCTAGACGAGAGCTGTTAGCGCTGCCATGATTAACCCTTAAAGGAAAATTTTAGGTGTGCCCGGATTGCTGTATCTGATTAATGGCCCTGCGTCAGATAAAACGAGTAACTCTGATGGCACCATTCGTTAAAAGCGTACACATAAACTCCCCTCAGCATGAAAAAAAAGGCTAGGCGACACTTAAGCCCCGCCTTTAGGGTTATGATGCGATAGCGGTTCTTTTTTCGCATATATGTACTCAGTATCTAAGAGCACTGGAAGGTTGATTCCTGCTCCAACTTCCCCCCTCCAATGAGCAATCGCGACTTGGTAGCTCTTCCAAATTTTCTCATATCCTTTGGCCTCGTTAGCACAAACCATCGGGAAATCAGTGCTCGGTCAGGTAAGCTGCCTGCTATCACCTGTGAGCGCCATGCTTGGAAATATTTCGCCCACAATGTCAGCAACGCCGATGCTGGACTTTTTTGGTAACGAGTCTTTTATTGTTATCGCATTAAAACCCTCTCTTCCTGCAAGCGCCGCTATCGAACAATATCCCGCTTCCACAGTGACCTCGCAATGGAAGGAACGTGGCTTCCCAAAAAGAGATAAAAAAAAAAGCGACGCGAAACCATAATGAACCGCCTACCGAGCCCATGTTTATAACGTCTGTCATTACACGCATGTGAGTGTCGACAGAGCTAGGGATATAAAGGGAAGAGGGAAGCAATGTGGACGCGCAAGAAGCGAGCAGCAATGGTTTGGTTCCATTTATAAAAAAAAAAAAAAAAAAAAATACTGATTGATTTATAGAAAGGGAAAGGCGCGGTAACTGTCTCACTTTTCTGTGGACACCTCAACAGCGCCGTAAGGGAAGGGAGGAAGGTTGGAGTGAAAGAAGAAAGAGAAAAAGAGGAGTGTAGTGGAGGGCTACGGAGTAATTTCGACCGGTTTCATTTATAGGGTTTAACGTTTCAAAGCGACTTAGGCTACGAGAGACGCCGCAGTGGAGGGCTCCAAAACTTTCGACCACCTGGTGTTCTTTAACGTGCACTGACATCGCACAGCACACGGACGCCGCTTCGTTTCGCCTCCATCGAAACGCTGCCGCCGGCGGGCGGGATCGAACCCGGGTACTTAATATTGAAAGTAAGGCTACTGTGCACAGTCAATTATCAACCAACGCCGGTCATATGAAACCTCTGAATGACTTTTTAGACCAATGTCGCCTTCCCACCCGGGTTGCCCTCCATAACGCCCACTGGAAACAGTGGGGATGCAGTGAAGTTGATATCAGTACCTCGATGTATCCTGTGCAGAGGGCGCTGTTGAAAGCCCACGTACTGGGACACTCATGAACTTTTGGCAATGCATCGTTGATGATCACCTGGCTAGAACTTATAGCGCTCGGTAACCTAAGGTTACCGTATCGTCCTTCCAGTCGTGGGTGACCTGGGATCCCCACAGAGTCCCTCTGAGCTCCTTCGGACCTGGAATGATCGTGTACGTGGATATAAGCATTATCCGGTAGCAAGATATCCGGTAAATACTATCAGAAGACCGACCTAACCAAAAAGATTGCGAAGGCTTCTACCTTGACTATAATATTACTATCTAAAAAGCAGATGGTTCTTAGTAATGATGCCGGCGAGAAGCGTCCATGCGGGAGAGTTTCGAAAGCGCCGCAGAGGGGCAGGAAACAGACGAGGATAAACACTTTTACGGAATTAAAAACTCAACTATATCGGACTTAGTATTTTGTGCTGCAATATAAAAATACCATTTACTACAAACTTTGGACACAATGAACAATGAACAGTGAACAATGAACACAATGAACAGTCACAACTGAGCGGGGTACAGTTGTGACTATAAATAACTTTTGTTTTTGTCAGTAAGCACTGCCACGTCCGCGAACCGAGACCTGAAAGTGGTTTAATGCCAAAAAAACCCTGGTATAAATAGACACGAATTGAATACCCTTGAATGGAGCTCATCAGTTGAAAGGCCTCACATTGCCTACAATGTAGCTACTGCCATCTTGGAAAGCCCCGTCGAATGAAAAGCCTCTCATAAGGACGACCGCTGGCCACAAACACTTTTTTGTCAACGTCAGATGTTTTCGTGATTGGTGCATATTTTTTTTCATGAACATCTGACGATAATATTTGGAGCAACAACACGGCTTTCTAAACGGGACTCCTGAAATACCTGCCTTAAAGGACCGACGTTCGTTCACTGTCCTGGGTGACGGTAAAGGTGC
Organism: Amblyomma maculatum; assembly: GCF_055883805.1. Classification (NCBI taxonomy): domain Eukaryota; kingdom Metazoa; phylum Arthropoda; class Arachnida; order Ixodida; family Ixodidae; genus Amblyomma; species Amblyomma maculatum. The sequence goes on along the minus strand of NC_139351.1, from coordinate 89,858,169 downwards.
TCAGTTCGTGTTTCACCTGCAGCAGAGGGTTGGTGGATTATAAAAGGTCGAAATAAAGAAACATTATAAAAGTAAGTAACTGTGCCATACGGGGAGAAGGCGAGTACGCTCTTGCAGCTCATAATAGCAGACGTTAAAAATTAAAAGAAAACAATACTATACCAAGTGTTTCATCTCTGACGGACCAACATGTAGTGCTTAGTTTGGAGCAACGCAGCTATTTGGATCACTGCCTACGAGCTATCCCCTTAGCGGGCACCCTTTCCCTGCCACGTCTACGACGCTAAGAGATCGGCTTCTCTCGGCCCGAAAAGCATGCGCTTCACTTGCACATGTGCGAAGCCCTCTCTCCTCAAAAAAAAAAAAAAAAAAAAAAAAAAAAACACCCTTGCTCTTTCCCCTTTTCTCTTCCTACTCCCTCGGACCCCAGCTCAGAAGCAGCCAATGGTCACCGTTCACCGACGCGGCGTCGTTGTGACGTCACCGGGGTTTCGTCCCCAGTCGTCTGTGCGTGAGCGTTCGCGTCCCCTTACTTCTCCTTTGCGTGGCGGCATTCGGCCCCTACTCTTTGCTATTTTCTCCCTTGCAAGGCCTTCTCTTCCTCCTCTCCGCACAGAAGCCGAGATCAGCGACGCGGTGCCCCTTCGCCCTCTCCCGCGCGGACCCCACAAGATCGCCCCCTGGCGGATAGAGAGTGCACTTGCCGCGGCCTCGCCTTCCCGGCAACAGAGACCGTGAGTCGGGCCGCAGCTCAACGCCGCTAGTCGTGCGCACGCACCCTGCTTTCGCTCAGTTCCGTGCGCCGCGACCCAACCCCTGGAAAGGCGAGCGGCGGCTGCAACGTCACGCGTCGGACACGCGCGCGCTGGGAGAACGGAGAAGAGGACACGTGCAAGGGAAGAAAGAGGTCAGTCTCAAGGAAGAAAGGAACGAAAAGGGGGAAAACGAGAAAATTGGGGAAAAGTAGAGTGACAACTAACCAGCGATTCTTGCAGCAACTTGCGAAGAATGAGACCATGCTCAGACGAGACTTGCCCATACGAAACCAGAACAAAGAGTCTATGTACCTCGCATTTTATTAGGCAGCAGTTTTACTCTCACAATTTATCCCAGGTGGAAAGCAAAATAATCGACAGTTTAATAGAAAATCTGTGCGCGATTCATCGACGTAATCGTCATCGGCCACAACGAGCATCGACATGCGAACTACGACTGGACGAAAAGTGGAGCGTGCACTTTCCAGTGATTTTCTTTCAGGCGTCGATCTTGGACGGCTACGACGCAGTTCCCTCTTTCCTTTTAGCCAAATGGGGAAAAAGGGAAGTAGCTTATTTCCCTCTTTCCAAAGGAAGAAAAAAAAAAGGGAGGTACGGCTGCAGAGAGGCGCCACCGAAAGGGAACGCCGACGACACGCGCTGTGGCGGGCGAAGGGGACGTGACACCTCGTCTTTCAATCTTTCGGCCCACTTGGTTTCGGCGACACGCCGCTGCTACTGCGACAGAGAGACGAACGAACTGCTCATAATACGCGCGTAGCTGGCTGGCTGGCCGGGCGCACGAGCGACCGCCGTCGAAAGCATCGATCGAAGTCCAACCGAGGCACCCGAGCCGGGACTCGTTCGGCTGCCGCTGCGGCGGGCTGAGAGAGTCTCCTTGCACGGCCAGCGAGCGGCGTCAGCGAGCGGCCGGTGAAGCAACAGGCGTCTGCCGGGTCTCCCGCCGCTTCCCTCCACATCGGCCGCCGGCAGCAACAGGTAACTGGATTCTCCGGTCTTTTCTGCGGCCGCGCTGCTGCGCGCTCCGGGCTTTGCGCACCGTCTTCTTTGCCCCCATCCGCCCCATTTTTTGCCCTTTCGTGTTCTTTATTTCCTTGATCTTGTCGTGCCCGCCTTATCTCCCCAACTTCTTGGCTTTCGCTTGCGTGCGTGTGTCTGTGTCTGCAGTCAGTGCAAGCACGGCTCCCCTCCGCAGCAGCCTCGATTCGGGTCACCCTATTGCCGCCGCCCGCAATCATCGGCATTCGGGCGCTAAGCCCTTTTCGCTGCCAAAACTCCTTTTTTACCGGGCGCCTGGGAACGGAAAGGAAAACGCTTTTTCCCCGCTCTCAACGGCTACTTGTTCGCGATTGGGGAGAAAAACAGGGAGAAGCGAAAGCGGCTCCTTTTTGCTGCGCCTCCGATTCGGGAAGAGGCAAGAAAAATAACAGGGAAACAAAAATGAGCCAACAACGCGTGTGTGTTTATTACCCCTTTCGAATTTTCCCCCTCTTTTTAATCCGGGTCCCAGTGGCTCCGTCGAGTTGCTTTGTTTTGTTTCGTCATTTGTAGGTCCCTAACTGCGCGCGAACGTTTCGCATTGTTTTACAGTGGCGAGCGAGATGCGATCGTTCCGCTGGTGAATATAGCAACACTGAATGCCGAGGAGAGGCGTTTATGGCTTGCCGCTGCACTTATCCCATAAATGTAGCACAACTTTCTACAATATCCTATTTCTTTCCTCTTTCATCCGGGCATCTGATGTCTCATCGGTCGATGCTCGACTTGCTTACCATCAAGAACAGCGAGTCAAACCAAACCACCAATCTAGTTTTGTTTCTGTAATTTTTCTACAAGACAGTGCGAATGCATTGATGCAGACTAACTTGTCTTAATCATGCGTTCATGCGAAAACCCGCAGGGCAGAATTGGGAGCACCTTGTGGAGACGCTCTCAAATCGCCCTTCTTTCCGCACGTTCATATAATTTGCTTGGTGTTCACAGTGTTGCATATTTAATAACTAAGCCCGGTCAGCGCAGTCATCAAATCTATAGATGGGCCGCTCTATCCTCTCCTTTTCGTGCATCTTCCTTCAATCGTTGTCTCGCGTTAAATTTCGCAACTGAGATTTATACCGCAAGTGTCGAAAATCTGAAAAGAGGCTCTATTTTGTGTAATTAAGCGCTGTATAACCAATACACCATCCTCAATGCAGCTTCTAGTTTAGCGTGCAGCTTAATTATGCGCGTGAAAGGAACTATACAATCACTACAGTCGTGTGTGCTTTATATGTCTATTACTTAAACCTTAACAGTACCTACCCCGCCCACCTCCAGATGTTGTAATTCACGATTACTTAATGGCTTTGTATAAAGCTTGAGATCTTAGCCTGGTTATCTCAACAATTGTAAGGTAATAGCTCCTGTTCCGGAAGCAAATGTATACGCATGCGACAGACAAATTATCAGCTTCGCGCTACGGAACGAGTTACTTCGGGCTGAGAGAATGGCATTCATACAACAAAAGTCATTGGTTTAATTAAGCCACGGCTGTGTAGACTGCGCATCTGTTCGACATCAACGACTTAATGGGAGGTGTGGAAGATGTTAGAGCCTGGTAGGCTGCCGTTTTAAAAATGTATCGCAGCCGCACTTGTTTAGAAGTGCACAAGTAAAACCAATTTCTTAGTTAGGTAAGGCCTTCCTTGTGAAGCAATTCAGCTCAACATAACAATTAATTTCAACACACTGGTGTGTCTCGCTTATAAACGTTTTGTTATGTAGCTCGAAGTTGTTAAAGAAAGCTCTTCAGAGGGTAACAATGTGATTCATTTTGATTGTCCACATTGCCCATGGTCGTGAGTCTACTTTAACAAAGTTTGTTCATTCTATTCGTAGATATTTTGTAACATGTAAATTTTGAGGCTTTATTATCTGGCTTTTTCTTCTTTCATTATGGTCTTTCTTATACTAAGCATATTAATGTTGATAGAGATATTTAACTGCCAAAAAAGTAAGTTTTTGGTGAAACGAAAGGCCGCGATTTTTTTAATTTTTTTTTTTTTTTTTGTCTTCGTAAAAGGTAATTCTTTTCATGAAAAACATATCGCTTCCTCTCAGAACGGACTGCACAATACGTTTCATTCTTAAGCAAGGTGACGCACAGAGTCTGGTTAAGAGAAGCAAACGGCGGTGTCTCCGTGTTTCATTAATTCGAAATTTATTTTACCTAAGCTAATTACTGCAAACCACTGTAAAGTAGTACTAACCATTTGTGAATGAATTAACTGAATTAGATACATGCGGATGAATGGGACATTATAAATATAAATACTATCTCTGCAATGACGTTAAAGATTATGGCTGCAGAGTGCCCATGCGTTTTGTAATGCTAGACTTTTTTTTTTTTAGTTATTGTAACAATTTCATCAGTGTTCCTTAGGCTACTGCTTTCTGGAATCATCTCTCCAAACAATCATTTTCAGGATTCTGAAACAGTTATCGATCGCCTTCATTTTCACAAATTCCCAGGGAAGCATGTTGAAACTTTTTTTCAGCCAGTTGTCGTACAGCTACTTGCACTGTGATTTTTTTCTTTTAGTGATTTATCCCTTTCTTTTTAAAGCATGACAAATACATCTTAGCGTAGCGTGCTATAGCATGCGCTCTGTGTAGTCGCTAAATAACCAATTAACCACACTCTTAGTATCCGCCAGTTGGTTTTTCAAGTAAGGTACGTAGCTTTTGTGTGTAATTTATTTGGCTCGATTTCCAAGATTATCGCACCCAAACATGTCTAAACAGCCTCAGCGCCTCAGTCAGTGTAGATATTGCATCATTTTACCATTCAAATGTAGTAGTTGCTGAAATACGAGACCTTGCCAAAGTGTAGAATACACAAGGCGCTAATTTGCCCGTACGTTTCGTTGTATCCAGTTTATAGTTTACGGCACTTTTTTGTTCATAATACGGTTTAATAACTAGGGTGACGGATATTCCTACAGGTTTGCCCGTTTGTTGACAACTGCATAAAACTTTGAAAAGTAACTAGCGAACGTTTTAAAAGAAAGGAATCACTGACCTTCAGGATAAGCCTAATAGCGTTATTAACTAGTATTGTTAGGTTTAAAAAGCGCTTTACTGCTACAAATAACGACGAACGCAACAACCCCCTTCCATACGAATCTTGAGGAGGAAGCTTCCAGTGGTGTACTAAACTTTTTCGAGAGCGGGCCGTACACCGAATGCTGCTATCTGGGTATGAAAGGTGCTTTCATGAATACAGATCCGGTCTCCCTGTTTATCCTGAAAGTTGGTCCCGCTTTAAGTTCGACTCTCTGACTCGCAACTTACTGTGTGGCGGACAGGTTGTAACGAAACAATCAAAATGTAGGCCACTTTAACAGTCATAACTTGCAGCTTGAACTCATAAGTCGCGTTGCATATTGCATCATGGGTAATCTGTGTTAAAGCGCATTCCTAGGTTTATTTTGTATATAAAATGGTATGGAAACACATATATTCTTGCGAAAATGCAGGTTACGAAAAACGCGCCGTTGTACTTGAGGCTTCTTGCGCGCAAAAAAAAAAAAAAACAGTGATTTAGCAAATTTGCAAGCAGAAACGTTAGCAAAATTGCACGTTTGTTCAAACAAACTTAGCTCTACAGGTGATGAGCGGAATTCGCCAGATTGGTAAAGGGGGAAGGGGGGGGGGGGGGAGAGAATTAACTATATCCAAAATACCCGAGCTTTATACACGCTAGCGCTTCCTAACCACGAAAAAGCACAACTTTGTAACAACGCTTAACAGGTGCTGCTAATATGATTCACCACCCATTACTACAACACATACTTATTAGTATCAGACATGCTTTGATCGGCTACCAACAAACCGACGTTATTTAATTATCCGTTTTATTATAGCTAGTACTCATTCGGCGATTATTATTAAATACCAGCCGAGCTTTTAATTAAAAGACAGACTTCCAACGTGATGAGTGGGATTCAGGTTAGATACTTTTCTCGCAAATTTATGGACGTAGGGTTATTTTTGGAGCCATAGAATCTAAAATATTGAGCGCACACTGTATCAACGAAGCTAAAAAATTCTAGAGAATGCTAAAGAGAAAAAGCCCCAAATGCGCCATATTGTGAAACTTCGTCAGACATTTCTCGCCGATTCTCGTGTTATGCGTTTCCGGAGAGAACCGCTAAAAAGATGGGTAAGCGAGTTATTCATGTATAGTACACAGGCGAAATAGTTCATGATTAGGTTTTTTGGAACATTGTACCAGTGTAATAGACCGGGCGCATTGGAGCATACGTAGTAAATATCCAGTCTACTTTTCTTCTATGCTCTTTCACGCTGGTATATGTTTGAAGATATGAGAAGCTAGCGCGCTCTCGCCACGTTAAAATATCGACGCCTTTCTCTTACTTTCTTTGATAATGCATGACGTTAAATCAAAATTTCCATCCGATATTTGAAAACTTTTTCTTTAGTTACTTTGCTTTCTGAAGTGTAAAGTGATTTTCTAGAAAAAGAAGTACGGTGCTTTCACTGGCCGGGTTTGAATCAGGAAGCACATCGCGTAGGTGGCAGCTTATGAGGCGCATATGCAAAATAGTTTGGTAGGGTTTCGTAAATTTCACGCAGTGTACGCGGAAGTCGTATTTACAATATGTTTCACCATTCAAAATGGTTGGTGGTATTTTTTAGAGAATCAGGTGTTAATTTTATAAAGATTCAAGAGCAAATAAAAGAGTGGGAAATTAATAACACTGTCGAAAACCTTCTTTACTAAAACTAAACGCGAAACATTAGGTTAGATTCACACCAAAAGAAATGGCTGCCTGAAAATAAACCTTGCAATATATGGCGCTCTGCTTTCATAGTAAATAATTCGAACGTTATCCTCCGTCGTACAGATCATTGCTGTGCAGACTGAGTCGCGTCGTTTTTTGTGCGTTCGTTTTGGGTATCGGCAGTATAACATTTTAGGAAAACTTTATTTGTCTTCTCATTTATGAATGCCAGTCAGTTTCGTCTTTTTCCTAGGATAGAATATCACATAAATTATGACTTCCCGTTCGCTCGTTCTTCCCCAAGGAATCAACATTGGACTTTGCGAACATGAACAAACTTTCGGAGTGCTTGCACCTGGCTTGCACCATGTTTGTTAGAGTGTACAACTGTAAATTGATTCGAGTGGTGGTAGTTGCGAGGATAACCTCGCTGGTTATTGAACCACCTCACCAGATTATTGAGGCTGTGAGCAACGCCGACAGAAGCGAACAGAAAAACACGCCCCCTACAGGCGCACTAAGAACCACCTCGATAATGCATGCAGAGATGTATCGCTCCCAGTGGTCGCCAGTTTTGAGCGGGTAAAGGTACCACTAAGTGCAGCTTGCATTATTCATGTTAACAAGGCCGAAACGTGCGATGTAAGAACGAAGGATCTCAGCATGGTCCCGTTAAGCAGTTTGCTTTTCTTGCTGCTTTGTTCTTGCGTGATCACAAGCTTGTAATGTTTTTAAAATTAATACCGAAAAGCTTCCCGTTATTGTAGTACTTCAATATCTCTGAAACGTGAACACAATCTTCCATTCTACCCTTTGTTAGCAGTGACTACTAGGAATACTTAGACTCACGATCCAAATGTCGCAGTGTAATGGCTTTGTAAGAACGAGGTTCCACTACCGCGAAGTGTTTTCATGACGCATCGAATCGCTACTTGCAGAAATTATATTGAGGTTGTTTTACAGGGCAATGACGGACGCTAACCACATTGGTACCGTCAATGGTCAGCACCAGCTCGGTTGCTGAAGTGGTGGGAATTGGTAAAACAAGAAAAAAAAAAAAGACGACTTTGGTGATGATTGCCGAGACGATGGTATTGAGTTCATTGCTAAACATCACTGGCAAAGAACGCATATTATTGCATTTCTTGCTTTTTTATCGTTCCAGTTTTTCCATCTCGTTGGGGGCTACATTGTAGTCAAGAAAATGCGTGCATATAGGCGTCATCGCTTCCACACTGTACCATCTGCGGAACGAACTCGAGATCTGTGGACATGCTTTGATATGTTGACTACTGCTCAGTATCGGTATAGTATGTCCCACATGAATTGCCTTGGTCTCGTTAATGTTGACGGCGAATAAGATAGCGAAAGTGGTTGGTCTAATCTGAACTAGTAAAACAGCGCCAAAAGATTATGAATTGCAGGGCGATCTGCTGTGAGGCATTTCGTTGTCTCTTGCTGCGACCGTGTGCCCCATAGAAGGACGCCAAAAGCAGCACGAGTCAAAGATCACGCTTGGCTTTCATATAGAATCACGAGAATAAAGGCATGCCTTCAGCCGGCGACACACCCATGCTAGAGCTGTGAAATGCGGTTTTTGATAATGCGTCCGCCGTCACCCCTCCTTTTACACAGGCGTTTCTGCGAGCGGTTTTTTATGCCGCCGTAGATGGACGCACGTAATTTACAGGTCCTTGCAAAATGAAACTGATGTCGCCGCCACCAATGCTGGAAAAATACTTTCCCCGTAATCTCCTCTTCCTCCTCCCATAAAACCAACCAGTATCGGTCCTGTAGATATGGGATTCACCTGTATAGAGCTTAGTCGTGGGTATTCTTCTAGCATAAATTTATTCCCCTTTCTTTTGCGGTGAAAAATTGGTGATGTAGTGCAGGGAAGCGCAGCGCCAAAAAGTTCAGATATCTGCTTTTTTCCGAGTCAGACCTGCTTCTAAAACCATCATTAGGAATGGAGCGTGTACGAAGACGCCGATTTATCGTTCACAAATTTTCTCTAATATTCCGCGTGGCTATCAGGAATCAACAACTTTTGCTTTTAATATACGACAAGGAGGCTATCGCTATGCCATGCATTTCAATGCCATTTCGCGGCTCAGATAACAATAATTCTCGTGTAATAATATTAATAAAAACTCGATATTTTGTGCTCCCTCTGCGCGTTTTTTTTTTCCTTGCCTCGTCCATGATGCGGCCTGCGTGCCGCACTCAAGATGCTGAAATTGAAAAACAAAAAATTACGAATAACGGCATCCTGCAAAAACCTAAAAAGGAAGCACTGGAAGCGTTCGTGCTCTGACAGTTACCGAATTCAGGTTTCCAATACTTCTAATATTTCAACTGCAACAACACGCAGATAGATAACAGGACGCGCGTTTCCTGTCCACCTGTATGCCGTCGGCGTTGCACTTGAAATATTAGAAGCAATGCACCAACGTGCCCCTCAATGTATTTTACTGAATATTTTTAATAGCCATTGCTTTACGTAACGGAATTGTGCTCTCAAGTAGCATCCTTTATGCGTATGCTGCTTTCGCCTTGGGGCAGCAAAATAGATGTAGCCAATCTTGAAGTAAAAGAAACCCTAGCATACCTCTGACAACTTGCCCTCAGGCTATCTACCCCCGAAACTCGATTCCATGGTGAATCTAATATTGAAATACCTGACGCGCGCTATAAATATCAAATAGAAAAAGTCAGAATAGAAAATAGCCACGCGTACACAAAGTAAAGCATCACACAGCAGTACAAGTAAAGACACGCAACACGTCGCACCTGGCAAATCGAACCAGCGTGCAAACCGACACCAAAGCAATCAGCAATGCACCACGACTTGTGGAGAGGCACCCCCCTCTATCTCTCCTCTCCAACTCCGGCTCTAAATACGTGAATCAATCTTCAGAGCCGGGGTCGCGATCAAGCTCACACCCCCCACCGTTCTTTTCCCCGTCGGGATAGCCGAGCGCGACCGGCTTGTCTCCACACACGAGCGCGCGACAAATTCGGTTTCTTTCCGTCCAGCGCGCGCGAGCGAACAATTAGGGTAGCGAATGAATGCTCCCCAAGCCGCTGTGACCGCTCATCCGTACAACACGGCGCACCATGACAACAATGCGCAAAACCCTTCCCCTACCATCCCCATCAACCCCTGTTCGCTTTCTGTAGCTCACCACTAAAACTCACTAGCGTTGCCTGGAGGCAAAGGGTGGAAAGGGGATGAGGAGAAGGAAAAGAGAAGAGTCTGGACGTTGATCGGAATTACAGACGCGTGGAGTTCCTTCGCGTCAGGTGCGCGGTATATACTGGGTCTCGGTGTATATAACACGGCGCGAACGGGGGTGCCGATAACTCGCAGAGCAACCGGTTAATTTGAGCTGCGAAATTCCCCTGCGGCCTGACTTCTTCCTTTCTTCCCCATTCTTGTCTCCACCTTTCCCGCTCTCTCTAGCGAGCGGTGCTGACGTTAAACACAAAGGACCGTCACGTTGGCGGAGGTGGAATGTATACTGCCGCCGCCGTAATTATACGGAACGCAACGAGCCGAGAAAGGAGGCGAGAGCTTTCGTGGAACAGCTGCATCATGCGAGAGGCTCTTGACGCCGCTGTCGGTAGCCCCGATGGCTGCGCTGCTTGGGTCGTTTATCACCAGGAAAAAAAAAAGTTATTTGGACAAATTTGCATGTTTGCTCCCAATTTTCACCCTTCGTAACATATTTAAATAGCGTTGCACGAACGACACGTCATCTTGAGCGAAGTCAAAATAATTTATCCGCGGAAATCAAAATTGCGCATCCCTCTGTTATAAGAAGCGGATTTGGGCTCGAGTGTCTGCCCGTGGAAGTCACTGTTTCAATTACCTTCGCAGAATATGCTTTCTTTTTTTTTTTTTTTTGGCAACGATGCAATGTTCAGACATGCAGCGTTGGCGTGACCTAAAAAAGCCGACTTTATTTAGACGGCCAGTTAACCGCTCTAGCAATTTATTGGACCACCACGTCGATAAATGTCTTCCAAACTTAGGGTCCTTAATCTAACTCAACTACTCAACTCAAACTAGCTCAACGTTCAACTCTATTATTGTTGCTTAATCGAAGTTGGTGTGGTTCTGTAAGGCATATCGCAAGCGATTACTACGTTGATTTTTTTTATCACTACAGAGGCTGACAAAAATTCTTATTCTCCCGTTGGTTTTGAGATAAAGAAGTAATTTAGACAGCCTTTTTTGTTGATATGTACGTTACACCAATTTTAAGCTGGGTGGAAATATTTTGCGTTATATGGTTTGATGCTAAGCGCGTTCGTTATCGCGGAGTACATTCCTTGCAGTTGAAGGTTTAAACGTCTGGGAACGAAGTCATGATGATTCTATCTAGTACGCTGTGTTAAATTGTAACAGCGACGAGCATATTAGGCGGCATATGGTAGCCGGTCCTTCACACCGCTTGTGAGCGAGATGCACTGAAGTCTCTCAAGTTGAGATCAGAACTGCCGTGGTGGAGGGCTCCGGTAATTTCGACCAAATGGGGTTCTGTAACGTTAAGTTACATCGTACAGCACACGGACGCCTTACTTTTTTCGCTTCTTTTGAAAAGCGGGCTGCGACAGGAATTCGATTTCGCAAACTTGGGCACAGAAGTCGAGTGCTCTAACTACTGAGACACCGTGGCGGGCTAAACTTCGAACACGTTTGCGCTATCCCCGTTGCCAGGCGGCGAGGAAACAAATTTATCTCGCGATTAAACTTTTCAACCAAACATGTCTAGTTTCTCAGCCTACGAGAAAGCCAAAAGAAGTGACGAAACATGCGAGACAAATGTGACGAACCACAGGCGAGAAGTCAGGATTAGATCACGTAAATTTATAACATAAGTCAAATAATAAAAATGACATTACTGATGACTGACAATTCTTCCGCCTTTCCTTTATTCATTTAGGAGGACCGAGGAAAATTACCTAAAATAAGTACATAAATTTATCCTCCACCTAACAGCTATGTTTGTCCGTTCGCCTAGCGCCGCAGGCAGCCAAACAAGCATTGGGAGCTTTTTTTCTTTATTTACAAAAAGTCGTAAGCAAGCAAATACACAAATTGAGCTAGTCTAAAGGTTCTTTTTTTTTTCTTGTTTCGATTGACGTGTGCAAACAGGTAGCAGACCTTTTGCTTCTGCTCAGGAAACAAACCTCGCTTATGAAAGGCCACGCGCCTTTTTTCTCACTCACGCGGGCACTGTGGTGAGCGTCGGGATGGAGCGTTATTTAGCTCCATGCAGCCTCGCGTCCAGGTTAGAAGGCACGCAGGCTCGAAGGCACCCAACCCAGCACAAAGCAAAACGTCCACAACCAGCGTGCTGTACCCAGTGCAGCAGCAGGGAAGTCGGAAGCCACCTTGATCGGTTGGAGGCGTACTACAATGCGGAGCCTTCCCTTTTTATCCTCAATATTTCCTTCGGCTCCATTTCCCGACCATCCCCATTGTTCCCGCTTTCTCACCGGAGACTGCAGCGTGAACCTGGAAGGGGACGGGGAGAGATGCGATAGGGAGGTTGGTGCAGCGACCTAGGGACAATACCAGGAAGCGGTGGCTTGGGATGTCCGCGCGCTGCCTTCTGCTCGGCTTCTAGGCAGGATCTGAGCGGGTTTAGCTGGGAAAGGAATGTTCGCTGGTGGGGAAGGGGTTAGGGATGAAGGTAGCATGACAACAAAGAAGTGCTGCCGCTTGCCGGAGCGCCATTTTGACAAGGAAAGAGGTGCAAAGAAACGTGAAAAGAACTTGCTGTTAAACAAAGAACAAAAAAACAGTACAGTTATCGCCGTTTAACGCTATATTCAAAAACAGCTGGTTGCGGTGAGCGATAGATATAAATATCATTTAGTCTTTTTTTTTTGTGCGTTCTTTCTTGCGCGTACTGTAACTGTTCTGATATGGTTTTGAAATCTGTTGTACCCCTGAGCGCGACATGTTGTTGTGACGTCATGTGCGAGGATGAAATGTGTGACGTCATGGAACGCTGACCAATCAGCGTGTGGTGATTTTACTCCAACGTTGCGGACTTCGCCGCACAAGGAAGCTTACCTCGGTCAACGGCTACCATTTCAGAAGATACCTACCGTGAGCGGCTACTCCGCTGATGCGCTCTGTTACTCACGTTGGGCGCAAACTGGCCCCCACTGACCACCGCGAGTCGCCACGTAGTACAATGGCACGGATTCGTATGCCGGCCGCTGCTGCTGCAACGTTCAGGAGGGAGCGAAATGCAAAGACGCCAGCGAACTGAGATTTCACAGCATGTTCAAAAAGCGGGTGGCGGAAATTAATCTGGACACCTGTCTCTTTTTTTGTCTGTGCTCTTTGCTCCCCCCCCCCCCCCCCCTTGCTCTGTTATTTGCCCAAATAGACCTCTTCCGGCCTACGTCACGAATGACGTTTCGGAGGAGGGGCCCGCATGTTTTGCGCGCCCCTTGGTGGGCAAAACATTTCGCTGCTCGTGCATGGTGTGGAGGATTTGGTCTCGTCTGGTGACAGCTTGCTGTGTGTTTCGCAACGCCGTCAAGATCCCGCGTGGTGAGATGCGATATTCGATCGCGGATGACCAACTACATGTTTATTCTGTTCTGTACGCGGTCCAAATGTGTTTTTCTGCTGTGCAAAGAGCCAAGCGACAAACGTCGTGCGCCGGCAGGCCTCGACATTATTCTCGACCGTAAGCACATTTTTCGGGTATGCAAGTGCGTTCGCGTAATTCTGGGAAAAAGAACAAGCACTTATTAGTTTGCTTTATTGCCCTTCCGAACGAATCGTGCTGAATGCTTGCCAATCGCGCTCTAAAAGGCCCGGGCGGCATGCGATCGATTGCAGCGCTTTTAGAGATTCTTGCTCGGCATTGAATTTATTCCAGTTCAGTAGGCCATGTTGAAGGAGCTAGCTCTCTCAACGGCTCCCTGGGTCATGCCAGCGGCATGATCGCCGAAGTAAACAATATCTTTTGACGGAATCGTTATATAGCTCGTTCAAAAGCTATCGTGTCCCAAGCGAAAAATGTTTTTACTGAAATCATTTAAGCGCCTTTATGAATATTTGTGAGCCTTGCATGAATATTATTTCGTGGTGCAAATCGCGCTTTGTTACTTTCCATACCACGGGATTCATTCGCGTGTTATTGCTATAGCTTCCTTGTAACACAGGTTTCATGACAGTGCTACACGACTAGGCGGAAATATTTTTTTCTTTGTCCGGCCGAACATAATAAAAACTAAAAATGTCTGTACTTGAGATAACTATCCTTCCTCCCTGTCACTCACTTTTTTATTTCTCCTAGCCGTCTCCTTGCTATCCCTTTATTTCCGCCGCCCCAGTCCAGGTGCTTCAGCTCATTTCGAAAGCACATACCGGGGCAGGCAAAAAATATTTTTCATTCCTTTATTATTTTTATTTTATTCTATAATGAAATCACTTGCTACTACTACTTGGGATGGAAATCATCCAGCCAAGCACGAAGCTCGCGCGTGCGCTGCTGTTTTCGCTCATTACTGCCTACGCTTCGTGGGGCTCACAGTCGATTTTACGAAGATTAAAAAAAAAAAGAAAATATGCTTGTAATATGCCTGCATTGACCCGTTTTCCAGCCTGCTACACGTCCTATGAGTTTCAAGCGTTTGGTAGGACATCAGGTCGTCCGCAAGCGGCCGTGACAGTTCATTGAACAAAAATAATTGCATGCATGCTTGCCGAGACTGTCATCTTTTTCAAGGCGAAAATTGCTAATAGGTGCGTGTACTAAGGAGTGCCGCATATTGTGCCGGATGCGAATATGGCTATCGCAAGATTTGAAGGAAACATTGCACAGCAGCGGGCAGCTTCCCGCCACTCCTTGCACCAGGGAGACCCGGCTGAAAGGAGCGCTTTTGCCCATCAAGCCCGGCGAGCCCCCATGGTCACGTGCCTCCCTGACGTCACATTTTTTGTAAACAGGGAGAGGTCTATTGCCGGCAGGCCAACCGAAATCCTCTATTTTAAAACCTTGATGAGCCTTCCTTTGCTTGTGCATAATCTTGTGAGTACATCCTCCCAGCTTTTCACCTGAACGCTCACGAGTCGACCACAAGTCGATAAGCGCAGTATGATTGAGCACAGCGGCAAACTGTGTGAGAATACGCGCATGCGCGCTATGAGCAACTTTGTGCAGCTGTCCTCTGCAAGGCTGTACCTGGAACAGGACCTCGCTTCGGTTTCTTTCGAGAACCGTTATCATCTTCACATCTTTTTTCTTTTTACTTTTTAAACATTGTCATTCAGTTACAAAAGGCCAAATGGTAGCACTTGAGATCGATGGAATGCGACATATTGGGCATGTAGTGCGCAGAGAGGATAACCGATGGTCGCGAAAGGTAACAAATTGGATTCCAAGGAAAGGAAAGCGTAGCGGGGGCGGCAGAAAGTTAGGCAGGCGAACGAGGTTTGGAAGTTCACAGGGGTCAAGTGAGTGCAGCTAGCACAGGACCGAGCTAGCTGGAGGAATATAGGAGAGGCCTTCGCCATGCAGTGGGTATAGTCCGGCTGCCGCTTCTGCTGATGATGATGGCTGACGGAGCATTTATTCCTGCCACAAAAAAAAAAAAGGGTATGTCACTGCAAGTCCTGCTGTTTAGAAGCTTCCATCTCGCAAAGAACAGCACAGAAGCTGTGCCAATACCTTACCAGAAATAAACTCATTGCTTTTCTAAAAAGCAAACACAAAAACAAAAAAAGAAAAGACTCAATGAAGATTCTTTTCTTGGAGTGAAGAGACAGCAGATGAAAGGCTCTGCACAAGTGAAGCGCGATAGCAACCAAGTCTTATCGCATTATTTCGCGTATTATTTCACACCTTTCTTTTCTACAGGAAAGAGGGCGGCACCATGTGTTTTCTCCTATTCTTTTTTTCAGCGGCATGCAGAAGGCGGAAGAAAAAGGCACAACAGACAAAAAAGTAGGTAGGATTGTGTCCGGTCCTCGTAACATTCTTGCAAAGGAAAACTGCACCAGACTGTTCAATGTACGCATGCGCGTATTTTCACTAAATTACCCGCTGTTTTCCGTCATACGGCGCTTATCGACTCGGCAGTCTACGCTCATGCGTTCTTGCTGAAAATCTTGGAGAGTGTACCTCCATTTTTCTGTCCTCATTACGTCATTACCCTAAATGACCTAGCGCAGCCAGCGTTATCAGAGTAAGAAGAAGTGGAGTGGGCGCTGTCAAAGGAGGAGGAGGAGCGGAGAGGATGACGTCAAAGAAGCAGAAAGAGTAGAGAGGGGATAGCGCTACTGGTCGCGTGATGGCTCGAGCTCCTAACGGAAGCGTGGGAATCTGTCGTCGCGGCAAGGCGTTTAGCGAGCGAGTTCTCGCCTATATACACATAGTAGTCTTAAGCTCCTCTGCTTTATTTTAGTGTGTGTTACCCAAGGTTGAATTTCATCGTGCTCGCCCGATGCACTCAGCACATTAATGAGCCTTCAGCGTCCGTCATAACACTGAGCGTAAGGGGACAGAGCCCACTAGGTTCTCTACCATTCAGGAAAACGCCACGTTGAGTTCATCCTTCATCTTTCGTAGTGAGAGTGGGATGTTCGAGTTAGGTTTGTGTGCCGCGGATTCATTTTGCAGGCGCGTATTGTAGTAATGCAGCTCAGCACAAAGAAAGCCGCGCGCAGTAGGAGAAACCATTCTGAACCCGTTAACGGGCGTAGGCACGTTTTAAATACTTCGTCTCTGAACACCCGCCCTCAGATTAACAGCACCGTCCTCTTCTGCACGCCATACGTCAGAGCGTGCCGCAAAATGGCGCAGCGCGGGTAATCGCAATTGCATAACAGAGATTTATTTGGCAGAGAAATGTCACATAGTCACGCGCGCACGCCAGCCCGAAAAGCTGAGGGTTTTTAGGAACCTTGTAAAGCACCAAAGAAACGCAGTGCTTTGTAACTCCACGTGAATGCCGAGTGATTAATGTTGTAAATGAAAAACAAATCTGGAGCTCGTGTGCAAAGGACCGTGCTATGGTGTTTGAATCACTTCAGATCCTCTGACCACGTGACTATAAGGAACCTAATTTGTAAAAAGAAGCATTTAAAAAAAAAAAACTTTTTAAACAGGTTCTTTTCTAATGGTTAGGATTCCTTATAATCAGGTGGTCAAAGTATCCGCAAATACTTAAAACAGCGTAGCACTGTCCTGTGCACACAAGCTCCTGTTTTGTTTTTAATCTACAGCATTAATCGCTACAACTCATCTGAAACTGCAGTCACTAATCATACTTAATCATACTTAATCATCTAGAAATTTAATGAATATATATATATATATATATATATATATATATATATATATATATATATATATATATATATATATATATATATATATACCAAAAATAGTTGATGATAACTGATTAATAAATGTAAAATGAATCATCCACCAAGAAGGAAGTCATTCTTGAAAAAGACCGGACCCCGGTCGGTCGAAACGCCGAAGTAAATCCACCGTTATGCTGTTAAACTCTTGGTGATTCTTTTTACACACACACACACACACACACACACACACACACACACACACACACACACACACACACACACACACACACACACACACACACACACACACACACACACACACACACACACACACACACACACACACACACACACACACACACACACACACACACACATATATATATATATATATATATATATATATATATATATATATATATATATATATATATATAATGTATTGCCCGAATTCCTAGGGCATGTATGGTAATATTGTGAAACGTGTGTGTGTAGCGTTTAACAATACCCTCAAAAACAATGATGCTAACGCACAGACGACACGGTTACTATTGCTGGAAATGTGCAAGTGTACAAAGAATTTCTCTCGGTCAGGTTGGGGTACCTTCACTTAAGACGGCACTGCAGAATCGGCTTGGCTCCCGAACTTCTTCTTTTTTTTTCCTGGCTATTTCCACACTCCACGATTGCCACATACGTGCGAGGCGAGTGAACGCTGCGGGGAGCCGTAAGAACGTTGCGTGAATGCACGAGCAATAAACGCCGCAAACATACTTGAACAGCACCTAAGAAGCGTCGTTGCGAACAAACAAAGTAAGGCATTAGCAGAAATTGCTACTTATTCTTTAAATATTTAACAAAGGAAGGAATTAGGTTTTCACGCTATACGGCCCTACTTTACATCCTCTGCTAGAAAACCCTTCCGATATTTCGACCGGGAAGGCACGTGCGAAGATCTCTCTCCAGTTAATAAAGAAGGTTAAAACAATGAGAGCACTGGCGGACCACTGGCGGCGTCGTTTCGTGAGCAGCAAACGGGGTAGGCGTTCTCGCGGAGCTCCGTCTTAAGGGGAGTTAGTGGAGGAATTAAATGGGCACTCGGAGGCTCCGCAATGCGTGCTCAAAAGATGCGATAAATTGTGCGTTGAATTCGTTTCCGCGGTCCCGAAGGGGGAAAGGATGACGCTAGCAATGGTGTAAGCCAGCTGAAGACACACTGTGGCAAAAGTGCGGTCTTTTTGGGACAGTGGATATCCAGCCTGTTTTTTTTTTTCTCCCTTGTTTCGTTATTTATTCAGCCCGCTTTTTGTTTCTCAATTTATTTGCTTTTTAAATCAGGTTATGAATTATAGCACTGATGCACACAATCAAACGCAAACCCAAGCACACACGCACCTATACACGCACGCATTACAAGCACGAACAGCATTACGTCAGGCTCAATTAATTTAAATCTACAGACATGTCACTAAGCAAAGAATTCTCCGAGCAAACCGACAAGCTAGGCGTAGGCTAGTAGCCGTTCACTACGGTTCACTAACTGGTAAAATGTGGTGTCTTGCTGGTAATTGCATGGCTGGTCCTACTTCGGGAAGTGGTAACTGCCACACATTTGTTGCCGAATGGATGTGCACGGATGGATATTGGTGAGTAATTAACCCTTTATAGATTTAGCAATTATTCAGGGCCTCGCCGTGGTGCTTAAGTGGTTAGGGAGCTCGAATACTGTGCCCAAGAAGGCGGGTTCGAATCCCGGGCGCGTCGGTCATTTTTTGATGGAGACGAAAAGCAAGGGGCCCGTTTGTTGTGCGATGTCAGTTCGCGCTAAAGAACCTCAGGTGGGCGAAATTTCGGAACCCTCCACTACGGCGTCTTTCATAGCCTGAGTCGCTTTGGGACCTTAAACCCAACAAAACGAACCAAATCAAATGAAACCAAAATATTTTAGGCTTAGAGCGCGATACAAGCCCTATACTTTTATTGAGTGTAACCTGTGGTTATGGTAGAAAACGAACTGACAGTAATTACCCTGGGTATTCATTCCTATTACAAGGAGCCATCGGTGAGCACCAACACGTGTCCTGTTATGGCCGCGCGTCGTTTCAAAGGGAGCCCCTAAGAACGCCGAAAGCGCGCTCATTGAAAATTGCCTTCAATATTACGTGAAAAAAAAAAATTAACCTGTGAAGCTCATGAACTTCATAGGTAAACAGATCGCAAATTGGATTCGTCTAATCGCAAACCATTATTTGGCACCCAGCTTTCCCGCACAATAATGGGACCATGTATATTACTCCGGAAAGAAATGAAAGAAAAACAAAATTAAATTAATGTAGCCAATAAAATTTAATACGTGCAAGATATTGCTCTTAGAGCAGCGTAACGCTGGCCTTATATTCACTTAGCATATTCCCTCAAACATTAAAACGCTCAGATGCGCTAATTTGTATATTTATTTGATATTTTTTCACATTTCCCATGATTCATTAGGCCGAATCGTCCGCAGTATGCTCTAGCAATGGTAGAGCCTGTAGGTAGTTACAATCTCAGTTATTCGTATTTTAAACACCAGCATAATCATCATCAGCCACAACAACAACCACAGCAGAAGTTATAAAACGTTAAATGCTGGCTTCAATATGAAATACTCTCTCTAGGCATAATCGAAAGCACGCGTTTAAAATGGCACAGAATGCAGAATAAATTACCAGCTTTATTTTTACGAATGCATTATATATATTGCTACTGATGGCTCCTCGATGACCGGTAAACCTCACGAAGCGGAATGAAAACAGTACTTACTTTCTCGACGTGACATTTGTTTTCCGACGCGACAAGTTAAGGCCTAAGTTGTGCGACGCGGTAACTTCTTGAACCTTAAGATTGCGGCCTAATATGCAGTTCGGCTGGATGGCACAACTTTTTCAACTTCATGCTGATAAACAAGAAAAAAATAAAAAGGCAAAGTTTCTGCGAAGTATAAGGACGCCTCCGGCGAACCAGAGCCATGTTTGGTGGAAAACATCGCGCCCTCACGTGTCAAGTGCAGGCAGTGGCGAGAACTACCACTGCGCTCGACTACCTACGCTTTGTAAAGCGCAAGGACCTGACACAGTTATATTGCATGGAACATCGGGTCTGCTGCAACTGTGCGAGTGTGATAAAAAAGCAAAACTCGTTGATGGTGCACCAGAGCTAATGTAAAACGTACCTAAGATACAGCACCAATAACCGAATGTAGTATAAGCTTGCACAACAAGCCTACAAGAAAGGCGCAGAGCAAGAAGGCGACGATGGATTGAAGAGAGGAGAACCTTCGCGCGTTCCCTACAAGCTGTGACGATGGCACACGCGAAAACAAACATTTTCATGAACTTACCCCATTAAAAAATAAGAAACAGCAAAAAGTAAACATTGCACGGTGCGTCTACAAGGAGAGAAGTGCAGGAGTTTAGAATCGGATAACGTCAAAAAAGAGAGAGTGGGGGAGGGGGAAGGGGGGCATATTTTTCAACTGCTTTCATTTTCCCTCTTCCCTACCTGGCGAAAACTCCTCTAGAGTTTCTCGCGTCGCCACAGTTCGGGAGATACGCACGAAAAACGCTAAGAAAGGAAGGAGAAAATGAAATAAGAGAGTGGAAGATTGATAGTAAGCACGCACACGATGCATGCAAGGGCTGTGAGTACACACCGCAGCGGCTACGCACTTTGCTCGCTCCTGCAGCCCTCACCGTTCAATGCATCAATCTTGTCACTTTCTTGCCTCGCAGCGAAAATAGCTTCTCTTTGTTTCCTTCGCTTTATTTCGCGCCGTCTTCTCTTAGCCTTTCGCCAGCCAATACTGTCGAAGCTAAATCTTTTTCGTGTCTCCGCCATCACGCATGTTGCGAATGCGCGTGCCAAGGGAGTGCAAAGGGGATGGGGTGGTTGGAATCTTGTGGGTCTGTGCTTGAAGTATCTACTCTATTTTCAGCGCACCAGGGTGCTAGCGTCACATTGAAGAAAAAAAAAAAAAAACAAGCCTGGACTCGAAGTCACTATGGCATTCTCAGACACGCTCGGGGAGCGACGTGCAAGCGGCGTTCGTAGCGCCAAGCAATCAGAGAAACCTGCGAGTGTATGACAATTAAATTGACCATGAATCGCAGGTACACTTCACGGACAACAGATTTCTGCAAATTCTTACCCGAATTTTAAGATGCCATTAGCAACATTGAATTCAATACGCATATATCGCAAATGTTGTAATGAAAAGTTTAATAAAAAATAGTTTTTTAGACTTTTCACCCTACGGCAGTCTGAAGTGACAAAGACGGCTATACTAACTTTTAACGCCGCATTGCTGGTAGTTGTGTAATAATTACACACGGTTATAGGCACCTAATCACGTAGTCAATCGAAACACACGTCATGTAAAACTATGTGCTTTACAGCGCAAGGTGCTTACATTTCTGGTGATAAACCTCCTGTTATTTCGAAGTGTCTGAAAAAACTCTGTTCAATCCACAGGAGCAATCGCCTGAACGGTTGAAATACATTTCGAATACTGCTGATTCTGTGCAGATAACACAATTGAAATAACTTCAAGAAATTGTCATAAGACTTTTACTTAATGAAAGTAACACTAATAGGTCCACAATAGGCGATCAAGAATTGGGTTCATTGCATTTTATTTCTAATTTGCTTCGTTTATTATTCTGCTAATTACATGCTATACGGGTCACTTGTATGTAAGTTACATAGGCGGTCATTAGGTGTGTGATTGTTGGCACTCAACGAAGACCCTGGACTAAGGGAGCCGACCAACAAGCTCGTCACTTCCCCTTTTCCCGTCCTCCCTTTCCTTCATAGTATTTTACCCGACCTCACCTCGGTAGTATAATTGACAGTACACCGTTGCGGTTATTGGTTTGCAGTATTTATAAACTGAGGAAGCCTTAAAGAAACGGAAGCCTTCTACGGATGACTGAACCCTGATACTACGAGGCTACGTCATTTTATCAAGAACTGTAGTGATTCTTGTGATAGCCAAGATAATATCACGCTGTAGAAAAAAAATAAAAGCAGATAAGGTGCCCCAGCTGTGGTTGTGTAGGTTAGCGGCTCCGCATATTCTATTTATTGTTTTAGAATACAATGCCGATTCACTCGGCAGTAGATGATATACCCATGAAACCATATCGCAAAAAACTAGCCTGTGGGAGCAGTTGTTAGAAAAGAAGATAAATACCATGACGCCAGGAAGTCCTCCCCCCCCCCCCCCCCCCCCCCCCATTTGAAAAAAAAAACGCTCGCATGAATCCTGTCGTTGAGCTCGGTCAACTCTTTCTTGAGGGCCTCCAGCGAGGGCAAATAATTCAATACTCTTTTTCAACAACAGTAAAAACACTCGAATCTTCTGTTCTCAATTCCTCTTTTACTCAGTTTTTCATGTCGCCGGCTTTCCACACACCTGACGTACAAAAATAAAACATTGTCAAGCACGTAATAATCGAGGGCATAGGTCTCAACTTCACAAAGCGCTTGAGGTCGATCTCGCCCATCAAAGATAGCAATGTCCATTCCGAGTCTTCTCCATTCACACGCGCGCACGTAGAAGACTAACAAATGCCCCGGGTAGGCAAGAAAAAGGTACGCGGCCCTAGAAAAGGAAGTCGGGTGCTCTAGTGAGAAGCCAACGGCGTGCGGCCGCTTCGATCGGGTACAACAGCCACCTCTGACGCCCGCCAGCTCAACAAAAGGGGCGAAGAGGCAGGCGAGGGTCGGCCGGAGTCTGACGCGCCAGCCTTGTGTCACGCCCTTAGCGACTCGGTCAGGCCGAACAAAGAGTCATCGGTGGTGCGAAAACGCCCCTTCCCGCTTTCCCGCCAGCCCTTTTCCCCATCGGAAACGCATTTAGATCACTTGTGCTGTTGTCTCATCCCTGTTCGGAGAAGGGAAGCGCTTGTGTGGTAACGTATGTACATGCTGCAGTTGCATTAAGTCAAGAGTGATGTTTGCGTGTCTGTGTTAGCATCCGTCGTGGGCGGAGAGTGTTTGTTCAGAGTGTGGTGTGTTGCTATTCGCTCGCTAAGCGTGAAATCAGACAATAATTTATCTGTCTTTTTTTGTTTAGATTTCTTCGCAGGATCACTGCATTCGGCAATCGATCACAACTTTTTGATCACGGCATCCAAAGTCATTCAACCACTCGACCAAGTGAACAAAATGATAGAAAGATTGGGGTGAAACAACGGTTGCCGATTACGAGGCGCTATTTTCTGTCGCCACCCTGAAAACACGTCTTTCGCGCCGGAGAGTGGTAATAAATGACGAAGGAAAGCGGAGACCGAAGGTTGGTGAAGTCAGCTTGATGTACTTGTTTCATTCTTGATATTACACATACAACTGTGAGATTAATGTTGCACTACGATAACATTTTCGATTAGGTATTAGCACTTCGATATATTTATCAAAAGCTTTCGCCCCTTCAGTAATGAAATAAACATGAGATACCTTAATCCTTCGTAGCATAGGTGTAAGCTGCTTTTGCAATACCAATCCTACCAAGAACGCCATTCACGTCATTTTTCTTTAAAATAAGTTTAGTACACAAAAGGTTTGAATCGCGACTGTGAAATGAGAAGAAATAGTCATATTTCGACAGAAAATATACTTCGATTTCGTTTATAGCTCTTAACGGAGCACAAAACGTGAATAATAATAATAATAATAATTGGTTCACAGGAAAGTAAAGGAGCAGTATCTTTCGCACTCGTTCTGTGGACGCCTGAACTACGCCGTAAGGGAGGGGAGGAAGGTGGGAATGAAAGCGGAAAGTGAGAAAGGGGTGCCGTAGTGAAGGGCTCCGGAGTAATTTCGACCACCTGGAGACCTTTAACGTGCATTGACATCGCACAGCACACGGACGACACTTCGTTTCACCTCCGTCGAAACACAGTCGCCGGCGGTCGGTATCGAACCCGGTTATTCCGATACAGTGCTCGAGTGTCTTACCACTGCAACACTGCAGCGGGGCTCAAAACGTGTAAACAGTTTAGTACTTTGTTCCCCTGTAAAGCGTGCACCGCCACGTACATAGTCGTGTAAAGGAGAAGGCCAACCTTACTGACTTTGATCGCAGGGCAATAACCCTGTGAGACAGCATTGGTGCTATATTTGCATTTCTATTTGCCCTATCAATTATGCACCACTGCACGGGTATCTTCGTGTCAACCCAGCCCAAACTATGTGTCGCCTTTAACTATAGAACATAAGGCTGCTGCGTTTGCACTGTAAAGCGTACTTCACCACATTAAATGTGTTTCGCAGGAGAAGCCACATCTGCGTGTAGACGAAGAATGGTGTCAGGGGTGACTGGCCGAGTCAAGTGGATAAAACAGTCAGAAAAAAAAAAAGAAAATATACCGGAAGGCACTCACGTATTATATAACAGGAATAGATGAACCAACAAAGCGGCTCAAGTTTTGAGCCATGATTTACGATAGAAAACGTGTTAATGAAGGGAGATATTGGAAGCAAATATAGAAAAGCGGAAAGTACACAGACGTTCGCAAAACTTACAAAAGTAATCGTAAAGACCATGCACACAATAATTTCTGTGAAATACTGGATGATAGCAAAGGATTTTTGTTCGTGCGATCATCTCTATGTACAATAATATGATAACCACACCGCTTAATGTATTGCATTTTCCCGGTGAGTACTAAAGTAGGGCACGTTTAAAATTTCTAGCTCGTCATACGAGCATACAAACATTGCGTCACCGTGTACTTTTGCATAACGCTCGTGAAATCAGTACGAACAGCCCCGTGTGTCACAAGAGGGTATTGAAAAAAAAATCGATTATAAATGCTCTCATGGCTTTTTTCAATCTTATTTGTGTAAAAAGTACGACATGCAGCTACATCACCAAGGATCGCAAATAGGTCAAAGATGATTTGCACAAGCACTAGTGGAATCGACACTGCAGTATATTGCATACATACAGAGTGCCCCACCTAGATGTAACTAATGTTACAAACTATATGGTAAGCCATTGCCCAGGGACATCAGCTCATACCTATTTAGAGTCACGTGGCCTAGGTTGTAGCAATTGTTCGTTGTTCAATGTTACTTCATTTTTAAAGACGAATTATCTAACCTTTTATACACTAGCTGGAGAAAAAAGTTGTGAACGTAGGAGCAGTAGATCTTGTCATGAAATGGCAGCTATAGCACCTATAGTCACATCAAAGCTTTCTTTGAAGAAGAAATGTAGTTACGTAAGTCATTACGTGAATGAAACAACGTAGCTTGCCGTTTGTCAGGGGGATCGAGAACTTTCGCTTTGACACTTTTGCCACAAACTAATAGGTAAACAATTAGCTAAATAGTCCGAAAAAACTGCAGATTAGGAGACTAGGATATACGACTCTGCGCAGGCCTTCAAACACACACACACACACACACACACACACACACACACACACACACACACACACACACACACACACACACACACACACACACACACACACACACACACACACACACACACACACACACACACACACACACACACACACACACACACACACACACACACACACGCACGCACACACGCACACACGCACACACACGCACACACACGCACACACACACACACACACGCACGCACGCACGCACGCACACACACACACACACACACACACAGAGAGAGAGAGAGAAATACACAAATAGCACGAAACACTCACTAGAAATTCATCTACATAGGTAGGCATTGCGTAAAAAGAATGCGCGGTAACCGAAATATGACTGCATATTCGTGATCGATACCCAAGCATATATAATTCGGTGTGGGCAGAGAAGAAGCCGCTGATTAATGAACGGGAATAGCAAGCCGTATCGCTAAGGTGAGTACATCTGCAACAAGTTATCTGTTTCGAAATTTTCAAAGGCCGTTGATTAACCGCCTAGAAGGGAACGCTCGTCTTACACAAAGCTACACGGTCGTGTAACAGCGGCAATCGGTAAACTTCAAGGAGAAAAACAACGGTGGTACAGCTAAGCACGTAAAACGAAACTAGCAAAGCGGGAAAATTGAAGGATCTAAATAAAGGACAAAATGAAGATTACGTAAAGGAAAGAAAAACGAAAGACGGTAACGATACAGCCCGCTAATGCAATGGCAGAACTCTTCACCAACACGCCGACATAAAAATGAAACTAAAATAATGACTCACGCCCTGTTTCCGCGTGTCTTAAATTGGTGCTGACAGCTCAGCAATGCCTGCTGGACGTAGAAGAAGAGAGAGAGCGAGAGTGGAAAGAAGGAATGAAAAAGGAGCTCCGGCAACATTAAATAAGGATTGCAACGCTGGGTTATAACGGTATATAGCGGGCCTAGGTAGCAGCAACGTGGTGAAAAAAATATCGCAATAACCAACTCTCCCTCTTCACTTCTCTCCCCCGTATCCTCGTCGCTCCACTCTTACATCTTCAGCCCATCTTCTGACTTTCGCTCAAGCCGGAAGAGCGCCTGAAGGCAAAGTAAACAACCGAGCTGCCCCATTGTGCAGAATACGGGAGGGGGGGGGGGGGGGTGGAAAGGAAGGGCTATCAGAAAATTTTCCCCTTTCATCTCATTATGCAAATGAGCAATCTCATTATATTAGAATCCGAGACACAGAGAGAAATGAATAGAATTAAGCAATAATAGAAGGACTGGCTTCGGGAGCATGACAGCGTAGCACTGCGCCTTCACCGAGACGTGTAAGTGCGAAAAAAAAAAGACAAGAAACAGAGGGCGCTTCGCTATCAAAAAAAGGGAGAGCGAATGGCAAAGAGAGAAAGAAGCAATAGCCGTGTAATGAAGACTGCTTCGGAGAAGGAGGCATGGAGGAAGCGATCGAATACAGAGTAACCGGGCACGGGATTCATGAGTTGTGCATAATGTACTCTGATCCCTGATATCCGCACCCTCCTCATCCTCCTTGGCTTCCGTATTTGTAAATGGAGCTCAAAACAGAAAGTTCGCATCTACAATGACGGGCGGCGATGAATTGAAATACATTTCGGCACCGTACGAAACGAAACGGAGCTGGCGCGTAACATCGGATGTCATATCTGTTTTCCATATCCCCGGAATTGAGTGGGAGGCTGCGTGTACGGGGCAGCTCGCTTCGGAACAATGCTCCCCTTTTGTTTCCGAAAGAAAAGAGACGGGATTATGCGCATTGTCTTCCGCGGTGAATAAGTCGTCTTCGCTTCTTTTTCCTGATCCGTTTATTGCGTAGCATCAGCGGGAGAGCTCGGGCCACTTTTGCTATCTTCATTTTTTTCCCTCGACGTAAACGGCTGTGACGCGCACGTCGTACCTCGTCGAAATGTTTCGCTACGTGACGACGCGAGATGCGTGAAATTCAAAGTCCTTGTCGATAGTGTTTGGTTTGAAATGCAGGTTGTCGAGGCATTTCACTGTCAAACAACAAACGCGAGCATCAGTCGCCCGCGTATTGACAGCAAAAAACGTCCGCCATCTTGCTCTATATATAACTTTGCGAAAGGCCCTCGTTGCTGTGTCTTTGGCTACTGTCTCTTTTCTTGTCTGAGCGTGTGCGTGTCTGTATTGGTCTGCTGGGGATTTCGATTGTGTAAGTCTCTATGTGACATTATTTATTTGACCTTTAGTACTTATTCTGCTGTTTTATTGCATCGCCGGTGTGAACAAAAAAAATATTAGCAAAAGTGGAACCCAATAGTGATTCACCTTTGAAATGCGGCAGGCTTGTAAATATGTCTTCTTGTGCCATTAACTTTACGTGCTGTGGAGAAGGGAAATTGGTCCTAATTAAAGCTCGGAAAAATCATTGTCAAGAGTTTCGGGTTGTTGAGAGTGAATGACATGGCGGGTCATCCCACTTCATTCAGTGAGTACGGTGAGGCACAGGCGCCGGTAATTGTGACGCTCAGCTTGAGAAACCGCAATGGCGCCCGTAATCAGACTCAGATTTCCAGAGATACTCGAAAGTGGTTTGGTTTGGTTTATGGGGTTTAGCCTCCCAAAGCGACAGTGGAGGGCTCCGGAAATTTGACCACCTGGAGTTCAACGAGCACTAACAACCGGGATTCGATCCCGCAATTGCCTTGGGCATATCAGTCGAGCACCCTAACCCTCCACCACCCCGTAGGGGGGCGATACTCGAAAGTGTTGCCGTCCTTAAAAGCCCTATGTATTGTGATATGAAGCGAGTGTAACGTATCCATGCAGAAAGTGCAGAAATCTGCACATTTCAGAGAAGAAATCAATTTTTAAATGTAAAAAATTGCTGTAAACAAAACGTGCGAACCGCGACTAAAATACGATCAGCCACTAAATGAGAGATGAAGATGCCAAGACGAATAATCCTGGCTTGCTCGTTTCGACCCGAAGAAAACTCAAACATTGAAGAGTGAATTTTTAGTAGACTGGTACGAACAGAACTTAAGAACATAGCAAAAATATTAGGAGGACGCTTAAGCTTCGCCTTAGGGGTAGACGCGATAGCTGTTTTGGCACAGACTTTTAATTCCGCACAATTTGGCTTAATGTATTTAAAATTTTAAATTTTTACTGTAACGTCAACCCACCCCGCCGGGGTGGCGCAGTGGTTACGGCGCTCGACTACTGTTCCCAAGACACGGGATTGAATCTCGGCCTTGGCTTCCGCTTTTAGGTGGCTGCAAAAAACAAGGCGCCCGCGTGCTGTGCGATGTTACTGCACGTTAAAGAACCCCAGGAGGTCGAAATTTCCGGAGTCCTCCACTACGGAGTCCTCCACTACGACGTCTCTCATAGCCTGAGTCGCTTTGGGGCGTTAAACCCCACAAACCAGAACCTGTAACATCAACATATTTCAAACACACGCTAGTACGCCATAGGAACCACATCGCTTTCACTAGGAGCTCGCACTAACGCGCTAAGTGCTCACAACGATGTTTTCCACTAAGTGCATTGTGTACCGTAAAAATTGCATAACGTCAGATAATCGTGATTTTCAACGGATATAATGAATATAATTCCAGGAAGATGCATTTACAGCTCATTCAGTAGTGGCCGACGCATCTTCGTTTGTCGTCAAACACTGCGGAAAGCAACAATCTTAGCGGTAATTATCGCACAGTCAAGTGCACTGTCTTTAGCGGCATTCAAGAGATTTTAAAGTTCAGCGAAAAGTTCCCAAAGTTTGAACCTATGCTAGTTTTATTATAAGGGTGTGTGCGCACACAAATATTATAATTACGTCGCTCAAGCAACCCACACAATCATCGTTGACCTCTTCGTCCCCTGTGTCGATTCACGCGATTACGAGAAGTGTGGAGATAACAACACAATATTCATAAGGGGCCAAATTACACATGCGCAAGCTCAAGGACACATAATGAGCACTTACTTGTATGCCTAAGAAAATTTGCATTCACACTTTTGTCTTTCAAACACCGAGTAATGTAGTACGTCGTATGGTCAAGAACACCTAGAGAATCGCTCGCTGCTCTTAACTCTGTCGTTTTAACTCACCCAGCTATATTTGAACCAAAAAGTAATGGTAATAGAGTCACGAGGTGCTCAATAGTGTGTAGCTCCGCATGAAACTCAAACACCTCTTTTTTGTTTTTGTTTTTTTTTATGGTGCATTGAGGACTAATTGCAACTGGCCTCTATTCATTGTTTATCAAGATCTAATGATAAAAGGGCCTAACTTTAATAATAGGGGCGCTGGCATAAACAAAAGTGAGAAACAAACAGTACTTCTCGTCGTAGGCCATTACTAGAATGTAACTACCGTGATAGTGATGGTCTTGTTAACCCGATCAGCTTACGCTAGACTACACCGCCAGCGACATATAGAGGTGATGACAGTGTGCCTAACGAGCTCAACTCCGTCATCAGCGCAAATTGTTTTTTATAAAATGGAGCGATATGTTATTCTATTTTAACTGAAGGTTCCTCTTCTGTAAATACGTCTATTTGTTGAGCAATAGCAGCGGAGCCAAGCACGCACAAAACGCGCAATAATGAAGTTTTTTTTTTTTTTTCACCAAAAAAAATAGACGAAGTGTTTTTTTTTTTTTTTTTTATCAAGATTGTCTGACCTTACCTTGGAGCAAAACTTAGTTAAGCTGGTTTTTCTGCATTTCTCCTCCGCCAAAAGTAGCTGACGCGGCGCGGGGTCAAACCTTATGACGCGAATAAAGGTCATAAGGTTTGACCTTATGACCTTTATTTCCGCCGCCGGGAAACGTATCCAGAGAGCGGTGGAACAGAAAAGATTACCGAGGGCAGCGAAGCTAGCAAAGCATTATCTGTGGTGTAATGTTACAACAGAGTTCGAGCTCAACTGATATCTTGGAGCCGCCTCACACTACAGGGTATGGTGTTTCTTTTTTCGACCTCTTCGCGGTAATAAAATATGAATGAAACAAGGAAAACGCTCTCCAACGTATGCTACAAGACAAATAATCACTCTCCGGAGGCCGAAGCAAGCACTGTGGTCCAATTTCAGCCAGGAAACGTTTCGCTCAACTTTCCATTGCATCGAGTAATGCTTTAACAGGCGAACATAAAGAACGAATGACAAAAAAGATGAACATAAATAAGATTGCAGTCTCGAACTCAGGGTTCGCAAAAATGAAATGGCCACAAGCCTAACTAAAAAAAGATCTAAGTCGAAAAGAAACCAGACATCACAGTTTGATTCCATCACGCTAAGTCTAGGGTGCCTCAACCTCGGGACAAAAGCCATCCGTCTGAGACGCATCGTAGGGCTGGGTACAGCCGAGTGTAATATGGCGTCACGATGGGACAAAAAAGGCCGCAGCTGGAAGATCATTACAAATTTAAACGCGCTGGGGAAACAAGGAAAAGTAAAAACAAGGACGAACGAGACATAAATGAAAGCCCGCAGCACGCTTTCTGGCGAACTCCAGGAGGGAGCTCACGGAAGCCAGTTGTACAAGACCCGTGTCGCTTGTCTGTTGTTGTGCCTCCTCCTGTCCTTGTGTCACTGGTAGATTTCTAATTCATCGCCCGTTAGCCGTTTTAAGCCAAGCCAATGCTGCCTTCGTCACTGAAGGGGCCATTTCGACTTTCGAGGGGTTTTATTTATTTTTGTTTCCACCCGGAACTTCTTCATTTTTAAAAGACACAAATTGTCTGGCATCTTCACTGATGTTCTGGGACCAGTCAGTACAAAGACATTATTACAGAGTAAAACGTTGTTAAATCCGAATAACCACATAAAATAAACTTCATTTCATTTTGTTTAGGAGGGCTCACTCTAGCTAACATTATTAGTGTTCGGTGAGCAAGGGATGTGAACGAACTGATATTGTCGTTCCAGACTTGTGTCCTTGGGTACGATACCTAAGTAATCCAAGTCATCTCTACCACACTCACAGCGTCCAGCAACGCGCGAATTCTCTAGAACATTCATCCAAAGCGAGACGAAGGAAACGGCCGACGAATGATTCACAGCACCGAAAAAAACCTTGAGTGAATACTATTCGCGTTCTAGCCGTATCGCTGGCACCAATGCTTAATCGCTGTAAAATTTTGCACAAAAGTCTTCAGGCCAAGAGGCCTGTGTACTCATCCGTATAACAATGCATTCATCCACCCAGAACCGATCCAAATGCTTTGAACAGACATGGAATAGGTTTCTACTTACCCTTCACTCCACTTACTACGAGTGGCTGTTAACACGGCTCAAAAAGAAACCACATTGTCCTAGTAAATTACGGAACGGTTGTCCATATTTCACTGACACAAATAATAAAAACATATGCAGAAAGGTCAGGTAAGATGTATATGAAAATATTAGACATTGCCTTTACTTTTTTTCCTTATTCATCAACTTACCTCCGAGAACTACGTCAGAATTCCGAACTCTTGTGAACACGTCGCGTCCGCTTATTCGTTTCAACGCATAACGGGCAATCTTTTACTCAAGGTTCCTGAACGCGACGCAAAGTTGTCACGACGCCGGTGACCTTCCGTTTAGGGTGCTTTCCAGACGCTAAGGCGCGATGAGGCATAGGACGATGCAAGGCCTCGGTCTCCTTTCTTTACATATACAAGTATATACGTGACTGGTGACGTCAGGGACGAAGAAACGCCAGCGTTATTAATGTTTGGACAATCGCCGCAGAATAAACGTGGCCGCGCTCACTCGTGCAGCAGCTGCCATCCTATCCTTTTATTTTGATACTTTCCCTCACCCTCAGTACGTGACCCCGACAAACACTGGACGGAAAGTTGTGCCTTAAGAGAGACGAGGGTGCGTGGAATCCAAGCGGCCTAGGAGAAAAAAAAAACGCCGAAGTGGGTAGGGAATGAAGATGGGGAGTGGGGAAAGGTGAGCGGCGAAGAAATGTAGGGAAGATGTGAAGGAGAGCTCGGCCATTAACGCCACCGTCGCCCCCTCAAGTGGAGGCAGCACACGGCCGACGAATATGAAGCTTAGACGGGAAGACGATTTGATGCCAAAGAGAAGGCGGCTGGTTTCGGAGCATCGTTTTCTCCCATCTTCTCGGGAAGCTTCTTAGCGGCCGACCGTATGCAATAAAGACTCTATTTTAACACCGTTTAGACACCTTTTCTACTTTGTCTCCATCATCTTTCCATCTCTTGCCTCCGCACCTCATCACATAATAATAGCACGGTTAGCATACCGTTCGCAACCATATACACTGGTCTCGACATACGTTAACTTTTCCATTGAGGGTGCGACACAACAAAACGCACTCATTGCCTTTGATTTTATGCGTATTCATGGGGTTCCTTATGCCCTTCAGTTCAAGTTATTATCTAGGCTAGTGCGCCTGCCTCCATGCCGAGATTACTAAGCAGAGAAGACACTCAGCGTTTAGATGGTAATGGATCAAAAGTTAGGCTATGCGATTGTGGTGCACATTAAAAAACACTAGACAACTGAAAGTAACCCAAATCTTTCCATTACTGCGCATTTTAAAAGCTTTTTTTTTCTTTTTTTTTTACTCGATACTTAATCCCGTCTCCTGTGGCGTTCATAAGGTAGTTACTGTGCTTTTAGGGCGTTGTGACAACGACTGGGGCTACACGCCCACAAAGATGCCTCTAGCAACATTGACATAAAGAGTATTTGAGTCATAGTGCGTAGTAAAAGACCTAAGTAATATTTCATCGAGAATTACGAGGCGAGCATGTCGGCAGCCCGCGAGAAGAGCTTACATTGTTCCTCCACCTTTCTACAAAAAGGAATTTAATCAAACCAATCCTTTCCCCATTATCAATATTGTGTGAGCTCTTTTCCCATATTAAAATCTGAGTGGCCTTCTTGTATTCCCTTTCTGCTTTCTTGATTTTTTGGTCGGTGTTTTTATTGCCCATATTAGAATCGTAAAGGTGCCCTTTTGAACTTCGCTTGTTCTTCGCGCAAGCAAAGAGTGGCGCCTACACTTATCAGCTAGGATGCGTCCCTATCACGGTAAGGGTTTGCCGTAACGGTGAATGAATGTTTGTCAGCTACAGTGGTCTACAAT
Source organism: Amblyomma maculatum (assembly GCF_055883805.1). NCBI lineage: Eukaryota > Metazoa > Arthropoda > Arachnida > Ixodida > Ixodidae > Amblyomma > Amblyomma maculatum. The sequence goes on along the minus strand of NC_139351.1, from coordinate 89,824,720 downwards.
TTGTGGTTGTTTTTTGTTTGTCCAGATTTCATGCTGAAAACATAGAGGAAATATCACCTGCTCATCAAAGTTCTTTGAAAGTGTAAAAAAATATAACAATGTGTATAAATAACAATGTTTTTATAATGCTTCCCACACCTTATGTAACACCCCTTCCTGGGGTCTCTAAGGAAATAAAATAAAATGAACTAAAATGACTGGACAGTACTCAGTACTGTCTCTCCTCTGCCTTCGATGTTATCCATTGCCGCGATTTATTTTGTTAGGGCTTTTATGATCTTGTTCTTTTCTCAGATACTGCATGCTGTTATCCAGAGAAGTCGAGACTTTTGTAAATACTTTAACTACTTCTTTTTGAACCGAGTTTCATATAAACTAAGCATAACCAGCACACTGTTGTTAAAAAAAGCGCTGTGGTGAGCAGCTTTGTTAAACTTCGCATTTTTTGTTTGTTTGTTTTCTTCGGGAGGGGGGGGGGGGGGGGAGGGACGGGCATATGCGATACTTTCGGCTCTGCGTCTTGTGATGACATTATAACTACTTTGAAGATTGCGTAAGTTGCACTTTCTATCATTCTACTCACGCATTTGCCTGCTACCACAGGTTGCCATCCCGCAGCCATGGACGAGTGTTTCTGACCTCTCGTATTGTGTTTATGGGCTCGATTTCCACCACAGAAAATACACCTCGATGACACTGAAACGCTAATATGCACATATAGTGAGATATATCCACTCATAGTCAGGAACCCCACGTAGGGGGCGGTTTCTTTGAAGCCACCCTCTTCGCCTTGCGTCACAATTGAAGAGGAGCGTTTATTAACGTAAACGAAAGTTTTAAATAAATGAAAAGACGTTCGCCCCGTGTCATCCTTCATCGGCAGAAGGCTTTGAGATATTTTGTCTCATATTACGGCTCAAGGACCACTAGTACTCGAATCAAGGTGCAATGCGTATTCTTGCTATTCTGTTGAGGATTGCCACTCTCTTTCATCTCTAGGGAATATTGTATTTGCAAATCTTACGCCAGAGATGAGAAAACTCTTGCGAGAGGAAATCAGAATTGCGGATATACAGGCACCAAATCTTGTACCAGATGTTATACAAGTGCCATATATGTGTTTGTTTAAAGCATAAAAGTTACTGGGCATCGCCTTCTTAATTCAAGCAAGGCTTTTCTTGTTTTCTTGCATCTATTTTATTTTCAGAGAAAAGCCTCTTCTCTCAAGTTCTAGCTCATAGAGGCACTAATAAAAAATGGAGTAATTACAGAGTAGCATAAACATAAACACAATCATGCGGTTACAAAGGAAGTCATATAGCTTTCGTGCAAATTTCCTAGATGAAGAGAAAGAAATCGGCCCGGTCCCGGTCGCTTTCTATATCATCTTCACGAAGGGACAATGATGAATACAATCCTACAATATGATGTTGAGACCTTCTAACCAGCTTTCGCATGCTGCCTTAACTAAACTATTCCGGCATGTTACTTTCAACATGCGGTTGTATACTTTAGCCTAATGGAGAATAGTTGTAAAGCCTATATTGCACCTCAGCACGCATTACCAACGCGGGATGTCGAAGAGAAAACAATTATACTGCACCACTCTGGCTCCAAATCGGCATGGGGATGTAATTAGGTCTTCGTTGACAATCGCTGCCATAACCAACCCAAAGAATGACCTCCACTGCTATATTTTAGCGATCATCACAGGTAGCGCTTAGCGTGAGCCACAGCGATGACTGAAAACAGTGAAAAAGTTCAGTCCAACAATTAGCGGTCGCGCGAACGCTCGCGTCGACGGGCCCCTATATAATGCCACTCAACCGATGAAACGAACGCAAGAAAGACCCACTAAAACGCTCCGGCAGACAAACCGATAGGAAGAGGGTGGAGGAAAAGGAGAGGTGTAGAGGGGCGCTAAAGCAATCGGCGCGCGCCGTCGACGACAAGCTCCATTTCTGCCGCGGCGCTCCTACGCCGTCTATCGCGTGACTGGCGTGCACGGACAGTATCAAACGTCCGTTGCGACGTCGACATATAACGCGCACGCACATACATACCTTCACGCGCACGCACTCACGCACGCACACAAGTACTGACGACGGTAACGGTGTAGAGAGCAAACGCTTTTCTTTCCACGCGTCATCGATTTCGGATGGCGCCCGAGAAAAAAAGGAAAATAGAGTGAAAAAGCGAACATAGCAGGAAGAACAAAACGAAGTGAAAAGTGAAGGAAAGGGAACGAAAGCGGTCGAGCGGGTGGCGGCGTCAATTATTTAAGCCGTACCATACGGCGATGCACACCGCGTTTGATGTCGGCTACAGGCCAAGAGCGCTCGATCGCTCTCAGGCTCCAGCCAAGGCGGCGCGGGCGTCTATAGGAGTCCGGTTTACCGTTAAAGGAAGCGACGACGGGGCCGACGAAGCGCCCGTGAAGATACATAATTGATTTCTATCTGGGGTGCGTATGGCGCAGCAGCGGCCGCATTTTGCGGCGATTCCTCTCGACAATTCTCATTCTCTTTCTTTTTGGTAAGATATATTTCTATCTTTTTCCTCCTTTACGAGGACCTTGGCAGAGGGTGTAACGGCGCGTTGTTAAAGCGCAGAGAGCGGTGGTTGACCCAGACAGGTGTATAATGTTTTATCTCTCGAAACGTTGTCGCAAGAAAACAAAAAAAAAAAAGGACTTCCACACATTCATTTCTTTCTCCGCACTGTTGGCGCCTTCGTTTCCTGGGAGGAGCGGTAAGTTGATGATGTAATTGGGTACAAAAATCGGGGCAACGTGGCGCAGGACGACTCGTTGATAAAAACAATGAGAGAGAGAGAGAGGGGGGGGGGGGGTTCTGCTGGAGGGCATAAATACATTTGATGAAAACCGTCACAGTGATGAGAAATTTAGAGTCACTAACAAAATTTCTACTACTTAGGGTAACATTAAAAGCTTGTTTGTGGTACTTGGTTCGGGGAAGGAAAGAAGCCAACAGTCGGCGAGGCCAAGGAAAGCATTGGGGATTGTACTTTTTTTTCAATTTTTACTTGATAATCACATAAATTAGTAATGTAATGTGTTTAGGGGAAAGATAAACACGAAGTAGAAGGAAAAACAACGTGCCGATGGTGGGAACCAAACCCACGACCTCCGAATATCGAGTCCGGTGCTCTTCCAACTGAGCTACATCAGCCGCTGTCCCCCCTGCTACTTTCTTGGGTATTAATGTTGTCTGTATACGAACCTTGAGAGTGTTCACCAGCGCCACCCTCAACTATAGCGGTGGACGTGGAACGTCCTGCGTTACCGCCAGCGTCACGTAGAACGTGATGAAGAGCAAGGGCGAAAGTTGTTGGCTTTCGCCTCGCTGACTGTTGGCTTCTTCCCTTCATGTATTATAACGAGCACCCTCATTTTCCCCTTCAGTTACCTGGTTCGGAGAGGGGTTTATGTTATCCATCTATTATATCTACCGCAATTAACGACCAGTATAAGCATAAATACAATCGCAGACGGAAACAAATCGTCAACTGTCGTTGAAGAAAATTAAGTGCGAAACGGTCTTGTCGACTTTTCGCTTTATAGAGAGGAGGTTTGGTTTGAGTTGGTTTGGTTTACAGATTTAACGTCCCAAAAACCACCCAGGCTATGGGACGCTGTAGTGGAGGGCTCCGGAAATATCGCCCAGCGATCGGGCCAGTGTGAAGGGCTAACAGCTATATCGTCACATTAAATGAACACAGGCGAAAATGAAGTTAAACTATATCGATTAATGCGCTAGCATTACATGTCGCGCTTTGCCGAAAATTCGGTGTCAGTGTTCCGTGCAAAAATATGGACTGCATCTATCAAGTGGAGGTTGGTAGGAGAAATGGCAGGAAAGAGCTCAATGGTCTGGGGGTTATGTGAGATTCAGAAGAGTCGACTGTTGGCCTAGTTGGTACATGACTAGAGTAGATACACAGCGCAAAATGAGCAGGACGGAACACAGAAATACGCACGGACAAGGTTGTGTGAGGCTCCAAGACCATCTGAGGCCCCAAGAGGAGCTACAAACTAAGATACCTCCTCTAGTATGTAAGGGGGAAGAGGGATGGAAATCAATCCCTCACGAACCGTTGGGTCCCGAGTCGCACACGCTAGCCATGAGTCACAAAGGCACATTTAAATTTATGCTTTACCTTGAGTGTTAGTTACGTCAATGTTACAACCTAAAGAGTTATAAAAATTGATGTTAACTAATTATTTCACTCAAACAATGGGTTATCGCTTATAACTAAAACACCTATTATTTTAGCCGAAGCTTACTGTAGCCCTTCTTCACTCTCGGATTTGCCGGGCGACAGGATTCTCCGTGGCAACCCTGCGTAGAACTGCCAGCCGCCATATACTGCAACGAGGGTCGAGACTACGAGATAAAACAGGGGTCTGCGAGCGACACTCGAGACAGTGTTCAAGAGGAGGAGGTTTGAAAGCATCGCATACCGCTCCTCTAGTGAGGTGATGATGGGTTGGAAGAAATTTAACCGCGTAACCATGCCCAATTTCGCTAATAGCATAAGATCGAGGGTGCTGACTATGTGGGCCCGATTCGTCACCTTTTAGGCCACCGCAACAAGATTGTTTCGCTCGCGCAGTCTCGACGCGATGCGACCGCCATATTGTTGCACGCCTTAGTTGCCTGCATAGGCGTGGCGCGCAATTCAAGACACCCGAATAGCGTCTCTAACGGTAGGGAAAAGGGCGCCCGCTCTCCCGAAGAAAGAAACTGCATCTTTTGCTTCCAGGAAAGATGAAGGCTGTTGCAACCATTGCATACACTCTTAAAGGATGTAATACACTTTATTGTCTACAATCAACAATCCATTCCCCTCTTTCCGATGCCTTCTTCAACCCACCATCTTATGCTTCGTTTTATTCTGCAAGGCAAAGAAAGAAATATCGCGTGAATACCGAGCAGCGAAACAATCTGAGCCTCTCAGCGCGCAGAGCTTCAAAGCTCTCTAGGATACACATACACGTCGAACGAGGAGTCGGTCGCTTCGCATTTATGACGGGAGGCACACCTACGCACACAGCTGAGGAGCGCAGGAGGCGGGAAACCCGCGATCCTGCTGTAAAGGCAGCAAACCCTGCGGCGCCTATTTCCGCAGGTCCTGAAGCACCTACTTCGTCTCGCATCGTCAAACTTATCGTAGTGGGTCTAATTTTCAGGAGTCCGTTTTCGGATGGTCGGTTGACACCCCCTCTCACCTCCTCCCATTTCACCTCCATCTCTCCCCTTGCCTTCTTTCTGTCTTGCTGCTGAAACCAGCGCAGGTTATTGCGGGAAAGACGGTAAGAGGGCGGTGGTAAGACTAGAAGAGGGCTGATATAACATTTGCGACACACCTAAAGGGAGACGTGAAATAAAAGCAGGGGATGAGCAGAAAAAAGAAAGACAAATATATGAGATAGAGAAAAAAAAACGGACTCGCAACACTGGCACTGCACCTAGGAAATGGAAGACAGAAAGGGGAAAAGTGGCGGCAGGGGCGCATTTTACGACGAGTCGTAAAGACCTTAACCGTTTCCCCTCTCTCCCCTTTCTATTCGCACAAGGCAATGCTGATATAGCCTTTTTACCCTCCGTCACGCGGTGTCCCTATTGCCGCCCCGTAGATAGAAAAAAAAAAAGGAGAGAAATAAGAAGGCAAAAAAAGTTACCACCGCTCTTCCATTTTCATTTCATCCCGACGCTCGCACGAGGTCCCTTAATGCGCGTTCGCATCCCTATCTTCCTAATTTTTTTTTCCTCTCTCGCGCCTCGGCAGACCGACCATTTCATTCCTTCTCATTTAGTCTCAAATGTCTCTCCTACGTGTCCTCGCCGGCTCCCTTCCCTACCTAACCTTGTCCTTTGCTTGTCGTGTTGGCTTGTACAGCGCATATTCTGCCCCTGGACACGTGCAAGACAGTATGAGCTATCCTCGTCATGTTTTTTTTCTTTGTTTTTTGCTCCACTGTTGTTGAGTGTAATGTGAAGTGTTCATGTTTTACCTCACTTCGCACCTCTTCTAAGCAATGACGTCAAAGCTGTGAGATTGATGTCATTGGTTCCCAGTTTCCTCATCATGCTGCCCTGCTAGATAAAAACGATAAAGTGACACTCGAAGTGACACATAACATAGCACTTCGGCAAGCCCATCGCAAGTTAGTCTTGAACGCCTCTCACAAAGCTTACAAATCAACTTCAGTGAGCTTCGACCTCTTTCATCTGAAGTGAGAGAGTGGGGGGAAATAGGGAAAAAAATTCCTTATATAAAGTTTACCAGTCAGTGCATCTGGATCCATAAATGAATTCTAGGAACTTGTTCGCTTGATTGAGCACAATGAATCCTGGTCACTGAGACGCATCTGTAATACGGATTACCAATTATAACTAGGGGCCCCCCGTGAAAGGTACCGAAATCTTATACACAGCTCACTTAAGTGCACTCGTAAACTATCCTAACACCTTTCTATAGCTATGCCTTATCCAAGAAATGGGAGAGTTTAAGCTACTCAACATCCGGCCGAGCTAGATTAAATGCCAACGAAGGAAAGCTTCACAGATTTCTCTGTTGAAGAACAATTTACCCGGGACCGCACCCTGAACGATATCTACTAACCTAACCGCTTTAACCAAAGTTAGCCGCAGTCTTCAGCCCCTAACTTTAGCGAAGGGTTGACGACACTCTAACCTACACTGCAGGCAGACGGCAGGATAAAACCGCAGTGACCAAAAACTGGAAGCGGTAACGATATTAGTCCAATGCTTCTTCTAAAACTCCATTCGGTTCCATCAAATAACTCCCGAAACCAGCGATATATGATTAGCAGGGATCGATGATTTCAAATTCCGTGCCATGATACACCTCAACGTGAGTTCTTTTGTAAACGCGTCTCACACGCTCGCATTAACGACGCTGGGTGCGTTCTTCCTCCGCCAATGAAAACTCCGGAAACATCGGCGTGGCACAGACAGGAGATGTGGCTTGCAGGGAGAGGAGATGGTCGAGATAGAGGCCGGAGTTTTCGCAACAGTCCCCCTTTGACCTCATCCGCGCAGTGTTGCCAGCCGACAGCGTCGAAATTCTCGGAGGATAAGTGACACAGACTTATTCTGCGAGACAGACTTTGCATCCCTCTCTCTCTCTCTCTCTCTCTCTCTCTCTCTCTCTCTCTCTCTCTCTCTCTCTCTCTCTCTCTCTCTCTCTCTTTCCCAGCGTCTTTCCAACAAGCTCGCTGCGACGTAGCGGCCGGAATTAAGCAAGGTCGGGTCGGTCGCCCTTTGGAACGACGAAGCGCATGCAGGGCTTCTCTCTGGCGCTCCCTCCCCCTCCTCCGAACCGCTCCGCCCACACTTTGGCAATGGGCTCAAGGTTTCAAGTACGGGAGCGCCCTGGAAGCCCGTCTGAAGCAGACAGGCCGGCTTAGAGATTGCAAATGCGGCTCCGACTGGGCTTTACTTTGGCTCGACTTGGCTCGACTCGGGAAGGCTTTCTTTGTCTCCTATTTTCTTTCTTATCTCTCCCTCTCTTGCTCACTGCGCGAAAAAAAAAAGTCGGAGCTACCCGCTACAAGCAGCTTCTTGTCGGACATGCAAGAAACAGAACAGCAAAGAACCCCTTGTCCCCTATTCTGAATTCAATTTCGACAACCCAGTCGGGACACGGGTTGCTTTGTTGGTTTTATTTTTGTTTTTATTGAGAAAGTGGTATTTGTGTCAGGGTGGAAGCCATGCGCGTGTGCGCGAGTGAAGAGTGAGTGCCACAGAACCGACTAGGAAGCTTGCGCTCAAGCTTGCGTTGATCTTTCTTTTGAAGTAGTTAATATGCTGTTGGTGGCGGTGCTAGGTGAATTTTTACAGAGGTTTTTTAGGAGGAAGAACTAAGAAAAGGGATAATGTCTAGCGAGTAATCAGGGACTTCGGTCAAAACCGTCCAGAAAAGGGCGCTTACATACACGCACCAACAGTCCTGAAAGTATGCACAAAGAACTTTAGTTCGAGCGGTTGCGACCGCTTGCGGTATGAGCATACAAATTTGCTGCAGTGATTTGGAATATTTAGTTGCAGCGGCCACATATGAGCTGTGTTACCGTGAAAGCCATTAGACAGATTTAGCATACCGTGATCCGCGATCCGCCACCGTGACCCTCTACCGCTGGGGCGTACAAGTTGATTAGTTCCAATGCGGCAGGTCTATGTGCCGACATCCAGTATGTGGCGTCATCTATCCGCATCAAAGTGATCTGGGCATGCGCAGTGGAACGCGCGGTGGCGGATCACGGTAGCGGATCGCGGATCACGGTGTGCTAAATCTCTCTATTATAGAGAACTTGTATTTTTCAGCGCGATGGAATAGTAGGAACTCATTATCAAAGTGTTGGCGTAGCTCCGCACAGCATTCGACAAATTTTCCAACAATGTAGTGTTTGTAACTGGGTTCCGGTAAATGACCCTACCTTAAACCTACAAGAGAGCTTGGCTTGTGAACGTGGATTATCACCGTCTTGTGTGGGGTACATGATTGAGGTGGTAATCGTTTAGAGATGTGTTGGGATGGCCGGTGGCAGGGTGTAGTTTTGGAGTAGCCGGGTCCAGCAAGTCGACCAAGGTGTTTAAAAGCGCAGATGTACGGCATTCGCAGGCGACACTGCCGGCGCGATCTTGCAAAACAATGTCACACAGTTGCCGTTAGACAACATTGTGGAATGTTTCAGTAACCTTTTCCTTTCGAAACGCTCACTGCGGTAGCGCGGTTGCTATAATGCCTGGCTACTTACTGATCGGAAGGTTACGAGATCGAATGCTGGTGGCGGCAGCATTTTGAAGGAGGCGAAACTAGAAAATACCCGTCGACTGTGCGATGTCATCACATTTATAAGATATAACACAGGTAGTCTTAGCTTACCCGAAGCCCTCCAATACTCTCCCATGATCTGCAAGTGTCACTTCAGGATGTTAAACCCCGCATATCAGATGCAATTCCTCTTTCCTTTCCAGCATACTCATACCGGCTCGACAGCATCCGCTAGAAAAAGATCACAAATGTCATCGAACGGACCGGAAAGAAAGTGAATCACCGAAAAGAAGGAAGATGAGAGAAATGTATAGAAAGAAAATACATCGTTGTATCCGCAAGACAAGATGCGACAACGCAGATTGATGCCACCGGAGCGCGAGTGATGTTCATCAGCGCTGTACAAGCGCGTTTTTTTTTTTGTGTGTTTTTTTTTTTTTTGCGCTGTACAAGCATCACGAGCCCCGCCAACTCCATCCGAGTTCGTCGGTCACGTGTTCCTTGTCGCGGTCAGAACATTCGTCCCTCGCTTCCCCGGGGACTGTGGACATCAAGATGAACCGGAGGCCCGAGAAAACAAAAGAAAAAAAAAAGATATAGGCGACGTCACATGTAGAGTGCATGGTGAAGGTGCAAACCACCATCTCCAACCACGAGTTCACTCGATCCCCGGGCCCCAAATTGAACAAGCGTCACGTTCTGCCTTCAGCTGCTGGTTGCGTAGACATATACGCACGTCTTCACCACAAGCAGCGTATAGCGCAGACCTAGTCGTTCCTCGAAGCGTCACCGATCTTAATTGTGTTTCTTGATCATTTCCTCTCCATCACTCTACTCTGACTGCGGACGGAAGAAAGTAGTTAAACGCTTCGATGATCAGTAATTCGGGAAGTCGCTATGTGCGGGTCACCAGAAGGCACTCACGTTCACGCACACGAACGCTGTGGGGGACGCATACGCATGAAAATGTTGTAACGAGTTTCGGCGCCGCAACTGCTTGTTGTATAGGGGCTATAGGGGTTCGTGCGTCTTCTTTTAGGGAGCAGAACTCCCCCTACCTCCCTTTTTTTGCTAACTATTAGCATTAGCCAATTCGCGCTTGCAATAAGCAGAGTGTACCACGTAGAGGAGGTGAAACTGACACTGATGTCTCAATTAGTTCGCGACTATTGCTCTTGTGGTGCAAAATCGCTCACGACTTGCCAGCTTTAATTTAAAGAAAGGCTCAGAACAAGTTAACGCAGCTTCCCTAACACGAAGCAGCTCATTCACGTAACACTGACATCGTTAAATCGCTGTGTTGGAGGAGAATCACAAAATCTGCAGTTAATTTTAATAAATAAGCAATTACTTTTAGCATCTACTAAATCACAGCGTATGGTTACGCTCTAACAGATGCTGGTGATTAATGCTAATAAGCGAAACCTTTGTGAAAGCTGTATACAGCCTTTTTCTTTTATGTTGCAGCTACGAAGCTGTGCACAGGTATATGCTAAGGAGTAATTTTCCCTTACTAAAATCTTAAGACTCTGTTCAAAGGATAAGATGTTCTAGTTCGACTGAAGCAGTGTCTTGTGTCTAGTGGCAAACAAATAAATAAATCAAGGCAGAGAAGTGCAGACACGGTTTTTTTTTTCTTCACTAGTCCGGCAAAAGCACAGACGACGATCAGTTCCGCCTACCTGCTACGTATGTAGAGGCCGGATTGAGCGGCTTCATGTAGACGCACTAATTGGACGGCGACGGCTCGGAAACGAAGGAAGAATTACATCGATAGCCGCCGCACACTTCGTGCCTTTGTGTTCTCGAGTTGAGACACTGTTGCGAGACGATTTCTCTCGACGCTCAAGGCGCGACATGTAATCTAAGCTGGTCCCGGTTCTACCGCGGCTCTTAAGTCGCGTTGCGAAACGCAGTGAGATGGGGGGGGGGGGGGGGGGGGGAAGGGGGGGGGGGGGGGGGGCGTTTCAATTACTGCCCTAATCAGATCGTGTCCTCCGATCTGCCGGCTCCATCAAAGTTCCAGGATCGAGTGACCACGCAGAAGCGATCCTGGTTCCTAGCTCCTACAATCATGTCAAAGATGGCGCGTTGCACGTGCGTGTTGCATATACTCCTATTTTATCTAGTACTTCTAAACTAACATGTTCATTCGCTTGCTTTTTATTTCTTTTTTCTGCCACAGCCGCCGCGACCGAAAAGGTCTACAAAATAGCACCTCAACAAGATTGGCCGCGTTAGCCATTCGTCTTGAATCATCAGAACGTGACTATGCAAATTTCGAAGCCTCAGAAAAACCTCGAGAGAGAGAATTTAGCTGAAACCGTGAAGCCGCAGCAGGAAGAAGAAAAAAATGTAATAAGACGACGTGAGAGTTAAAAACTCAATTTCTGCCACCACGTACGCTGGAGAACGCGAGACGTGGAGCTTTTGTAGAGACCACGGGAAAGGATGGTAAAAGAAAAGAAAAACCACCAGAAGTGATACATTAGAAAGGAAATAATAATAAAACATCAACCGAAAAGAAGCAATGTCGTGGAATGCAAATTACACGCGGCGTCTTTTTTTTTTTCGAGATTTCGCTGCGCTGTTTCCTCTCGGTTACAACGACAGCGTTTTAGAATATATAAAGGTCGGTGCCTTGGGATTAGAATAATAATAAAAAAAAAGAAATACGAATGTTACTCGCTCGGTAAATCCATGCAGTAGTGCTCGTAAAAGCAAAAAGAAAAGACCAAAGTCCGAACAAACTTCTAAAAGGGACGCATTACAGAGCCCGCTGAAGAGCTCAGAGCCGGCAACGAAATTAGGGAAAGATGGGAGAAGATACACTAAACCAGAAGGAAGCGGTGGTGTCCCCAATGTCCCCAGACGGGGTCCCATGCAATCTCGCGGTCTGGTGATGCGCGCAGAAAACACGCACGGAAGGAAGAGGAGGAAAGCAACTTTCGGCGAGCCCATGCGCGGCGTTCCCGACCTCCCAAGAGTAGCCTTGCTTCTCCCCATTCCGCGTACACCACCACCGCGTTAGCCATCATCTCGCAACTCGGTCACGTGACCAGCCAGACAGCCGCCGCCGGCTTAACGCTTTCCTTGTCTTGTTCAACGACCAATTCCCTTCGCTTCCTTTCCATGCCGCCCCCCTCCACTGCTTAACAAGGGTTTCCGACTGCTTCCCTTTCTTTCCCCAATGCGCACTGCCTTCATCCCTAGTTCTTGCACGCCATCCCTCTTACAAGCCACTCTCCCTCCCTATGTCCCTGATAGTAGTATCCGGACCCTCTCGCGCTGACTGTTGGCTGTTTGGACGTCACGTCTCCGGCACCGCCTGGTTGCGCGGTACAGTACCACTCTCGACGCCCTCGCCTTTGCCAGTGCGCGCGTGCTTAGAGGAGGCTACGGAAATCACAAGATCGCGTCGCTCTCAGCACTTCTGTAATGTCGCCACTGCGAGCTCGTCCCACCGGATGCGACTGACTGATAGACTCGGATGCATCTTCTTTTTTTTTTGTGTGTGTGTTTCCCTTTCTCCTCGATACCGGTGAGATCGCACCGCTTTCGGGCCGCTGTGAGAAGGAAAGAGTTTCGGAGAGAGTGTATATATACCAGGCGCGCCAAGATCAGAGAGCGCTAAAAGATTCCGGAGCGTCGTGAAGACGTCGTGGTCTTTGAAGAGCGCGACCCTAAAGCAATGGTAAGCTTAATCCGTATGCTGCTTTGTTCGTATTTCGTTGATCAGAAGCCACAGCTGGTCTAATACTGGAAAGCATCTAGTTATGATTTAACGAGATAGCATAAAGGTCCCCGTTCTGGCACTGTGGGCGAAAAATCACGGCCATAGCTCTTGTAGTGATAAACGATAGGTGATATGCCCGGTCACTCATTCTTCAATGAGTTGTGGAACGTGACCCTACGTGACGTCACAAAGTTGTAAGGAACTGCTAACTCTGGTTGTTGACTTGAAGTGCGAGGGTGAAATAAAAATAATTTTCCAGGTCTCTTTAGTGCCGAGTCCGGCACACCACTCCTAGGCGCGTTAATATGACTTGCTTAAAGCGGTATAAAAAAGAAGAACCGAACAAGGGTAAATAGGGTACGCCTCAGGTCGCAGATGAGCCAACGTTTCGACATTTCATCGACGTTGAGTGGTCGCTTGCGACTGGTAGCTGGTTAACGCGGTAACTTTGGACCGTACGCTAATAAGAACGTGTGAGATATTGCAGGCGCAAATTAAAGGTTCGGTAATTAAGCGAGCATGAACTGCATATAGGTGAATGGAGAACAAGAATGGTAGACGCCGAGAGGAGCAATCAATTTCATCGCGTCATGCACTAAATGCAGAGCTCGCCCATAATTTTTCGCTCGAACACAAGACTTTGAACGTCAGGACATGTTAAATGCTGTTAGAAAGGTTGAGCCCTTAAACATATTCGTTTTATGGGGTCTGTACATCAGGATGAAGCCCATAAGTAGAAACATTGTTCCCCGTAGGACGACTAAGAAGTTTCTTGATGGGTCCATGGGCACTAAGTTCTATAATTTCTCGTCAGTTAGAAGCTCATACCGTTATAAATTCATCCTAGACCGAAATTAGTGTTTAGGTATTTTAGATCCGGTGAATTAAAGCTATGATTTTGTAATTTTAGCTGCATTTTGAAGAGGTTTCTTTTTCTTAAGAGCAGTTTTGTATGCTTTCCTTAAATAGCCCAGGGAAAAAAGTGACGCATTTCTACCGCTCTTATCTCCAGTGAAGGTAGCATATAAGAATGAACTCCTCTGACGCCTAGCCTGACCGGCGCAAATATACCTCAGTTGCATTCTATTATATATAAGCACAGTCTAGACACTTATTTTGATACGCGAGAACCTAAAGATGACTACGACTACGATCTGGGCTGTCGATCTGGGCTGTCTCTTCAAAAGGTCACTCTTAAACGAAGATCCATCTTACGTCTCCTACTCTGCATTTCGTATTTACAAATACTGGAGCTCTAGATTAGCCTCTAAAGAGCACACTATGCATCATGTACGATGGAAGAGAATTCTGCTAGATTATGTTACTTGTGCAATGGTTTCTTGTTTCTATATCGCAAGGAACAGAACAAACTTTCGCACGAAACAGCTTCGGCTACTCATTGTAACTTCAAAATATTAAAGGTATAACATTTTCCGTGAGAGACACTAAGTACGCGATAGACATCGTCACTTCGCACTGCATGACGTGAACATGCAGATCCCAATATGAGGAGTTACAATGCGTTTGTTCCTGTGCCGGCAAGACGTTATGAGCAAAAAAAAAAAAAAATAAAGCCCTGATCTGCTTGCACATCAGAGACGTGACTGAGTGCATGTTTAAATGCTATGTCTGGGCATGGGGATGGCATGTAAATCGAAGGAAACGTAGCCGGTGATCCCTGAAGGTTCACAAAAAAAAAAAAAAATTCCAAGGGAAGGAAAGCGTAGTAGGAGGTCGCAGAAAGTTATGTGTGCAGATGATATTAAGGAAGTTTGCTGGGATCGAATGGATGCAGCTGGTACAGGACTGGGCTAAATGAAAAGAAATGCGAGGGCTCTTTGTCCTGCAGTGGTTGTAGTCAGTCTACGAAGATGATGAACGTGATTTCATAAGTTTATCTTTTTACCAAAGGCATAAATAAGCGGCTTTTTAGTGTATTTCTACTGCAGAGACTTAGCATCACTCGCGCGAAAGCGCGAAAGCACACAGAGATGTAAAATCGTATCATTAGGCTGTATTCCAGATATAAGTGCCTACGATCGATGCACTGGTGTTCTACACGAGAATAAGGACATTAAGTTAGTCTCTCTCACTCTCTATTGAACGCCTTCGTTACTGTGGGAGTCAGAAATGAACCAGCAACTCCTGTTCGCGAAAAAAAAAAAAAAGAAAGAATTGCTTATCAACGACTACTGAAAGGCATATGCTTCTAACCGTATGCTTTGCTTTGATACGGCGCTCACAGCAGCGATTTTACGTCTCAATAAACTCCGCAGTGAATAAAACACTGCTAAACATTGTCCGCACATTTTCCACGCCGCTGCAGGCCCGCAGCAGAGGTTGCAACCTAAATGCTCACAATCCCGCGTTAGCTTTCGAACGTGTTGCGGTTCGTTCAAAACCCTCGTTTCCTAAGCCCATTTCGTGCCAGATGAAAAGAAATGGGAAGAGATGGAAGAAGTGGGAGAGCTCCAGCATAGAACCGTTTCATCGTGCATCGTTCGTGACGATGGAAACAGCTCAAAAGAAAAACAAAAAGGCGTACTAAAATATCGACCGCGAAAGAGCGTCGGAGTGTCGACAAGCGGGCGACGTCATTTTCTGCCGCGTCGGCAGACCACCTCCCGATTTAGCAAAAACTCAGGTAATCGCCGTGAGCTTTACACTACTACCCAGAGGGAATCCCCGCACTCGTTCTTTATTCCGTTGTTAATTTTTTCTTTGTTATTTTTTTACCTGTTCTTCTGGGTTTGTGTAAGCACAGATGGAAATACCGCTGTGGCAGGCCATTTAGAGTCGCTCTCTTGAAACAACCCCCGCGGCGCGCAAGTGCCACAGGGCATAGCGTACGCACACCGCTGCTTTAAATTAATTAAATATTTAAGATTGCGTGAGGCTTCATTCAAACGCTGAACACGGGCTGCCGCGGACATTAACGATCCTGTAAGCAAGCGAAAGACGTGTTCGACTCGTTTTTACTTTGTGCGCAGCTTCACTGCGGTTTTGATTTCGCGTGTACAGTTTTCGGCGGCTCTCGCAAAAAAACCCGGCCGCTTTATGGTTTCCCCGCTGGCCTTTCATCGCGAGGGGTTACGTAAGTGCGAAGCCCATCGCTGTCGGCGCAGAAGTTTACTTGAATCTCAAATTTTCGAGACCTCTTCTTTTTAATTACAGCGCTATTGTGTCGTGAAGGGGTATTAGTGGTTTATGAAGCCGCTATTGAGCCGGGGCGTTGCATATGTTCGCCTTGCAAAGCTCGCGGCACGCTTGGTCGCTTTCTCCGAAAAAAAAAAAAAAAAATATGGATGCTTGCTGAAAACGCACATGACTTTCAGTAACTCTCATAAATGTTGGTCCTGAACGTGCGGTCATGTGTTTTAAATTGGTAATCAGGTGGTCTCTGCAGGTGTAATTTCTTTTTGCCTTTTTTTTTTTTTTGCCGGCTAGTGCTTAATTTGCAACCTCTAAAGTTTCGATCACGCAAGTGTTCAGCCGATAGTTCTCCAGCAAATTTTTAATGGGTCTTTTTCAGACTCATCGCCTCATATATTTAGCAAGTGAAATACTTTGAATAGCGCTCGTCAGTGAACATGGGCAAAAATTTCTGTCGTGAATTTACCAATCTTCAAAATATGATACGTTGATTATGCGAACCACGAACAAAGGGAAGACTCGGCACAAGGACAGCACATACGAAGTCGGCATTTGTGGACTGAAGCTCACCAGGCGAAAGCGGAACTTTGTTACTCCGTTACAGTGCTGAACTCTTATACACACAAGATAGGTGAAAACAGCATCAGAGCACTAAAAAAAAAAAAAAAAAAAAAAAAAACGGTATTTCCTTTTTCTTTACAGCGCTCCCTACAATGGCTGTTTAGTTAGTCTCATATCCTTTCCTTCTTTTTACTATATTTAGTGAGAGCAGTTACATGCTTTAGGTGCTCTTTGGGGATCACCTTGAAATAAAACGAAAACGAAAAGTGCAATAACCCTAAACAATGTGTCTGAGGGAAAACCAGAGCACTCTCACGCCCTCTGTTGGAGTTATTTGTAGGTTTTTCGGCAGTTCTGTGGCCGACCTAAGCGTCGTCACGCGGACGCCGTGGCAGACGCAAAGCAAACCAACAAGCGAGCGCTGTCTGGCATCGGCCACGCGAAACCAACCACATTACGACGGCGGCCATCCAGGAAGACCGCAGCCTCTACGTAAGCGAAAGACGAGCAAGAAACACAGGAAAAGAGAGAGTACGGTGCTCGCTAGTGCAAAATTGCCGGAGCACCCGACCACGGTCCCTACTCTAGCGAAGAAAGTCGTTGGGGGTTCTGCGGCGGACGCCATTTCCCAAATTTGACAAGGCACACCGGAAGGCGACCCTTCGCTGGACACCCGTCTTCCACTTCATCTCCACCTCCGGCGTGCCCCCCCCCCCCCCCCCCCCTTTCTTTATTCTTTTGCTGCAGAAGAGGCAGTTGGTGCTCTCGTCCAAGAGTCAGTGGCGCCGACGCCTTTTCTCCCTTTTCCTTCCGCCTGCGTTTCCGCTTCCGCCCTTTCAATTGCGCTTTCACTCGCGGTGCCACCTTCTCCGACGGCTGCTGCCTTCGTATTTATTTCCTCCTTCTGGTTTTGATGGTGGTTGGGGTAGTGGCAAATGGCCTCGCGGTGAACGCTGCCAGATGCCGTGAAAGAGTTCTTTCTGAACTCACCTCACTTTTTCCCGAAGCTCTGGTCACTAATATCTTAAGCTCGTGGCCCATAACGTGATCTAAGTAAGTCGAGAGGGTCCATTCGTTGAAGCAGCTGTTATCAAGTGTAAGTCCTCATCACCAATAATTCACTCAGGAATTTGATTCTGTGTTCTTCTTTATGTGCGACTCCGCTACGCACTCCTTAACTAAGGTTTCTGTGCATAAATGCCGTGTCGCGTTCAGTGTTTCAAGCTTGTGGTGAAACGCAGCTTTTGAAATTGTTATGGTCGGGTACCATTCTCAGCTTCCTGGTACAGCTCGGACCTTAGCTAAGACTATGCGGCGTTGTTGCATAAAAGGAAGTCAACTTTTCCAATCTGTTCAGCGCAGGTAAAGGAGCTTCTGCATTGGTCGGTACTTTGGCTGCTTGAGATTTTCCATTTCTGAAGGACATTAATATTGTGACACTAGAATTTCGAAATCAGTGGTTTCTCCAGTTCTGATCGTCCCTAAACATAGCATCAAATTCAATTAAAACAACCGGCCTTCGGCTTTGGTTCGAACCAAAGTTTGAAAAAGCGTCAACATACAAAGTAAGGTTCAGCGTCCGTCTTACCTATTTTTACACCCTGTCGGGAAGCATTTGTTCGCTAGCCGGCAGAGATCATCACTCCCCGCCAACAGTTCAACACTATTTCACGCTTCCTCTTCCACATGACCCCTCGCGTGTTGCTCATCTCACCACGCCTTATACATCAATATTTCGAACTTGCTTGTCCTGCCTTACTACCGACAGGCCTTGAAAACTCAGCATCGAGCACGAAACCATAGAAGCATGCGACCGCAGAACCCAGTTATGTGCTTCAACGGAGCAGCAGTGAACGAGCAGCGGGAGCGAAGAGAAACCACGCAAGTGAATTACGTGCGTCCGTTGGCTACGACAGCGGCCGCTTTTTCATTCGACTACAGCGCCACCCTCCTCTTTCCTCCAACCCCCCGCCCGTTCGATGCAACTTCCGGTTTCTCCCGCCATTATTACTGCACTGCTCGCTCGAGTGGGTTATGGAGTAGAATGGGTGGCCATAACAATTGCGTCCGTACGCTTAGCGTCCCCACTGGGAGCGCAAGTAGAGCAGGCTCTTTCCCTCCGTGGCCTCCTCTTATTTCGAGCTTAGTTGGTCCGCTTACGGCGCTTTTTTCGGTCGTGTTCATAAATAAGGGAGAAGGGCTCAGCGTGTGCATGCGAGTCTCCCGCAAAACCCACAGAGTGCGCTGAAGTGCACATAGTAGGGTTAAAACGAGAAAGCAAAGAAAATCTAGAATGACCTCGTCGTCAACAAATTTCCTCTTCTTCGCCGGAGTGTTTTCCCTTGCGTGGCTTTGTCAAAGCTTTGGCTAGGAATATGCGAGATAATATATTTGGCGAGAGCGTGTTAGTGCTCTAACGGGCTCTTAAAGTAAGCATTCAATTGGAGAAAGAAATAAGCCCCTCCTGAAATCAGCAATTACACCAGTTTTAACCAGTTGGTGAGGGTCTGTGAATAAGGATCTCTACATAAGTGACCACCAGTCTTGGTCACATGTGTTAAATGTGATATATATATATATATATATATATATATATATATATATATATATATATATATATATATATATATATAAGAAAACCAAGCCAGAGTTTCGTCAAAGTTTTAGCAAAGACACAATGTTGTTACCCTTTATATCGCATGAATACGTTTGTGAAATCAAAGTTTCAGCGAGCACACGTCCTACTTGCCGTGACGACACTTCTACCCATGCAATACTTCCCGAGTATGTGTCTTCTACAAAAACATCTTAATTAAACTATATTAGAATGCTACCGCAATTCATGATTTATTGACGGCATTTGAGCATCATTTCATTTGGCCTGTGTGCAGTGAGAGACATTAAGAGAAGTCGCTTGTCTGCCCTTCACATTTTGCATCGGTGAACCAGTTTGTAGGATGATAAGACCAGACAAACGAGAGGGCAGCAGCCAAGAAATACCGGTTACAAGTGTTTTCGGCATACCCGCAGTTGTCATTCCGTGATCAGTATACTGGTTTAAGGAAATGCAATATAGAACTAATTTATAAGCTAATGAACTGCTCTTTACAAAAAGTGCGCTTTGCAGAGCTAGTTAGAACCTGATAATTTTTGACGAATAACGTAATCTTCATTTTCAAAAGATTCGATGCAACCGGCTTTCCGTTTAAAGCGAACACATAGAAGTATTTTGGGTACGTCAGGGATCTCAAAGTGTTAAGAGAGTGTTAAAATTAAACGCTCACTTCACATCCGAACAAGGCGAAACCGTTGGAATGCATTTTGCTTCCAGCATATGTTGCAGAGGAAAGGCATACGTACGACATACTGAGCTGGCTTCCAAGCAAAGCTGCTGCCAAAAAAACTTCTGAAACATGTATTGCGTCTTCCGGTACTTAGCCAACCTTCTAGCTGTCTTTAGTTGTAATGCCTAACGCATAATTTGAAAAGTATCGCTGCGTCATGCTAGCCATGCTCGGTACAGATGCTGCCAGTACTGAAAGCGTGCTTCTCCCTTGTATTAGTTACTATGCGGCAAAGCATACCTTCAAATTTGGCGGCGAATGGGTAAGAATGGTACATTTCAGGTATAACTTGCGATATCTCCCCGACTACGAAAAGAAAGCCGCCTTTCAACAACCAAAACACGACTGCTTCCCAATTCTTCGACTGCAATATGTTCACCCCTTCATCCTCGTTTTGCGTATACTTTCCCAGAATGGTTACCCGTCACGTGTAAGCCTATAAGCGTACCCATATTTATTTTCTTTTTTGTGTCAAAAGCTCCCTCTTCAGATAGCTCACATCGCCTTCTCTGATATTTCGCAATTTTTGTTTGCTTTTATAGGTGATATTTGCGAACCAGAGTTCCACTGTTGGAGGTCGTGTTCATTGACCCCAACATACTCTCCGCCTGCCTGTGTTGCACGTCCTAGCAGAAAGGCACTTAGCTGCTTCGCCCAGATATTTCACTTACATGAGCCTATTTTTCCACATGCTTCATTCATGTTAGTGCGAGCGCATGCTATATGGGTCATTTAAAGTATGTAATTAGCTACTTTGCATAATAGGTCATTTATTACTTAATGACGTAACTAAGCCAGCGCTGCATGAACAACGTAGGCCATTTGGGCACGTCCTTACAACGCAGTGGTTTTCCACATCCATATTCACAAAGCAATAAGTAGCGGGACGCCCCAGCTTCGATATAAGAGAGCATGCAAACCTCCTTCCACACCGCCTTTTCATCCTGCGAATATCTTTATATTTTTAGGTTGGTTTTCGCGGAAGGAAGGCGTATTATCTCACTTCTCAGTGGATACCCACACCTATCACAGGTGCACATGTCGCCAGTTCGAATTCCAATCGAAAATTTGCCTCCACTTTGACTAGAAGACTAATGATAAATTGGCAGCGAATTTGTATGACACCACACTGAACGCTGCACAGTGTGCAGTTTCGTCATCAATTTGATAGGAAATCATGTGCACGTTTTCTCCGACACCATTTTTCTCAATTTCGGCTACGGCGACGACATTCCGGCCGAACGAGCTGTATACGTTTCGCGTAATACATGTGATCGTTCTGCGGCGACAAGGACGCGCAATACTTTTACTACACTCCATCCCGTTCCCGTTCTCTATATATATATTTCCGAAAGACTCCTGGGCAACAACGCACCAGGAAGCGTCGGGGCGCATCAAACACGCTTCTCCTCCACCTCCTCATCAGTGCCCCCTTTCCCCTCGGTCACGCTGCGCGCTGGGGCCCACCTTGTCGCAAATTAATCCCAGAACAGACATTTCCGCGTTGAACTGCGCGCGACGACCCGCCGGCCTTCGCTTCGAGTTCCCCCTCCCGCTGCTGCCTTTCTCGCCGGAAAGGCACGGCACGCCCCTAGTCACGCAATATTTACGAAGGGACCAAACCTCTCCGAAAGCATCGCGTCAGGGTAGGCGCAGAGACAAACAAAATGCTCGCAAGAGAAACGAGACAGCAGGAGTCGCAGAGCCCCTGTCGCCACCAACAAACGGCTCCTCCCAGTTGCTACTGCTGCCAGGAGCAATCTTCTTTCAGCTCTTGTTGGCCGCTTGGACCAGACAGGGTACGGCTGGATGTTGCCAGCGTTGGGACAACCCGCGCAGTCAGTAGAGAAGAAAGGGGCTGGTATAATCGAAACCTAAGCCAACAACGCATCCCGCGTAAAAAGAAGCTACTTGGCGCAGCCTTTTTCAGACCATGCCCTGCGAAAAACTCTAAGTGAGGGACTTTGTTTTTAGACATCTATTGACTTATTTATTCGCTATACGCCTTCAGGTCTTTCTTCCAAGAGGTAACAAATTAGCAGAAAAATACTGCAATGAAACCATTAAGGCATAATTAAAGCATAATTAAATATATCAGCAGTTATGCTTAAAGAACTTAAAACCATGCTATTTCAGTCACACGTTATTTCGTTATTTGCGCAAAAAATCCCCTTTGGAAATCTTCTGCGCATGTTCAAAATGCGATAACATTAACATCCGCTCGGCTTCTCGTCGGTACGCAGAGCCTATGCCGTCACCGATACGATATCTGCGACGACGTACTGCCATTGTGGCCCTGTCCGCTTGGGAGGATTTTCCAGAACGATGGACCTACGCGGCTGCTATACTGGCTACATCCTCACCAGACACAGGGGTCCCCAAACCTAAGCAGCATACAGGAGCCAATAACGTTGCCAAATCATACCAGTAGAGACGAATCTACAGTGTCCCACAAACATTTTTGTTTTTTTTTTTTTTTACGACAAGGCTTCTAGTGCTACCGCATAAATAAAAATAAAAGAACCGTAGAATAAAGCATGTAAAAGTTTTATTACGAAAAAAAAAAAAAGGCCGCTGTTTTGGGGCATCGCGGATGATTATTTGAAGCCTCAAAGACTCTTACTCGAATATCATCATACACACCACAAGCCAGTCTAAGCAGGTGGATCGAATAGCAGCGGGGACCTTATGTGCGACATGGAGTTCAAATAACAGAATATTACCTAACTTTGAAATGAAGGGCCCGTGTCTACGTCTTTGTGTTAGGGTGTGACGCGCGGTTCTTTTATACGCCTCGGCCTGAAATCAAACCTGCTAAACTGTGTTCAACAGTTCCGCCGAGGAAAGAAGGGGAGGGGGTCGTTGCCACATAGTGCCGAGGATCACCTATCATTGAATCCGCTCCCGTTTCAAATACTTCAATTATGCTACCACTGGGTGGCATAATATAGCATTTATTTTAGTATAATACTTCTTTTTTCCATCCACAATTTTATCGAGCGATGGATTCTTGTGACAAGGGCGGCATGGAATTGGGCTCATCAAAAGATGAGCTGCAAATGAAATAAGAAACTGCATGAGTTCAACCTGCACTATTCAAACCTGGTTGGGGGCCAACTTTGCCTTAACGGAAGTACTACGCATGATTACCTGTTACTACAGGTGTTGTCCTCCTATTGGGTAATATATTTGGTTTACAACTTAATCTTCTGTTCAAAATACGCTATGTTGCAACAGAGAAGGATTGAGTTTTGTGCAGCAACACGACGGTTGCTGATGTGTTTTTGCTTTATATCGAATAGTCATTGTCTTCAACCGCAGTACCTTCAGTTACTGGCGGCACTTTCTGCAGTGCGCAAGTACCTTTAGAGATCGGTAGATTTACATTTTCTCTGGAGGCGGATTCAGAACGCATAGGATACCGAGTACAACACAGCGTGCTGTTCATCAGTTCTAAATACGAGCACTTTTCAGCTCGCAGGTCATCTTGGCCCACTATGAAGCGACAGGAAAGTCGGCGTCCAGGTCCTTCAGTGTATTCCACAATTAAGGAACAGCTTGAGAGTCACTTAAATTTCTTATTTACAACAAAGGACCAACAATTATTTCTCACCTTCGTGGGAAGGGTGAACCGTATTTCAAATGTTTAGCTTTTATGGCAAAAGCCTTTAGTGGCTCATGCTGTCGTGGACAAAATGTGTCCCGCTTTTGCGGCGGCTCTGATTGGCCGAGGCGAGATGACGTCATAGAAGTATCGACCAATCACAGAGCACCGCCACGGTATGCGCGAATGTGTGCCTTATATGGCCATATGCCAATCAATGGTCAATTAGTAAATAATGACGAAATAATTTAATCAATTACTAAATAATGACTAATAAATCATAATTCTTTTATTTGCGTCCTCCTATCTCCTTCGCATATACAAGCTAGGCTAGGCTACCATCCCGCTATCCCTTCATCCACCTGTGAGCTTTGTATATAATCATGCACATTCCTGACTGAGCTACCTGCCTTTCTGTTAACAGGTATGTATATATATATATATATATATATATATATATATATATATATATAACTGTGCAGCGCTTAAGTGTAAAATGCGACGCAAAAGCAGCGACAAAATGCCCAGTTGACTCCCACGAATGAATGCAATCAACAATACTCGAATCAGTGTATAATCAGATGTTTAGCAGCGATATCGGCGCAAAGAAAGTTCACAACTTTTTTTCTCATTCGCTCTATTCACGCTAATCGTCATATTCACGCATTCATCTGACTGTTCGCACAACTCTATGAACATCGTATTCGTCCCATGTGGGCGAATAAGTGCGTCCGCGGAAGATTTTTCTCCCTTGTGCCACCCTGCAATGCGCCTCCACTGGCCAGGCAATGCAGGAAAAGAACCACGCGAAAAAGGAGACCGCCATCTGCTCATCGCAGGGTTTCACCATCGCGGGCGTTCAGTCGGGCCAACGCTCGCACAAAGAGCGGCCAGCGCAGCGCGTCCAGAAAGGCCCAGTCGAAGTTGACTGAACGAACGATCCTAGCGACCTAGGCTGAAGGGAAGTAAGGGGGAAAGGGCGGGAAAAGAACGACTGTCTCTGGGCTTCGTCAAACTTTTAAAAGGTCGTAGAAGTGACGACCAAATGCACCCCGGGTTTAAGAACAGCGAGGAATGAAGAGAAAAAAAAAAGAGAAACAAAAAACTGATGAGATAACGCACGAGATCCCCCACGCACATCCACAAAAAGACGTGGACGTGGACGGCAGTGGGAAGGACCGTTTTGGAGAGGAAAAAAAAAGGGAACGTTTCAGACACCACGAAGAGTTTTTTGCGCCACGCGCCGGGCTAGCGGGCTTGGGCCAGGGTGAACGCATTTGATGGGAAGGGTGGTAGGGGAGAGGGAGTTTAGATGGGTGAGGGGTTGAGGGCAATACAGTCTCCGGCTGCAGGGGCCGCTCAATGTCCGTCCATTCGCAGACGGCGGCTGTAGACGCCGCCGCCGAGCGCAGTTTGCATAAGTGATGAGTTAGGCCTAACTTCCTGCCCTTCCATACTCTCTTTCATTTTCGTTCTTTCTCTCACCTCTTTCTCGCTCCTTACCCGACACCCTTTGAGGACGGCGACAAGGGGGAAGAAATTAAAGGGAAAAATAAAAGCGGAAAGAAGAGATTACTTCACTTGTACGCCTCTGCAGCCAATTCATTTGCTCTTCTATGTAACTATAGTTTTTTCTTGTTTAGCCAACGTAGGCTTCCTAGAAGCACAACGACCACTGGTGTGCACAGCCGTTTGATGCACTTCTGCTTACTTTTTTTTTTTTTCAATTTGCCCTTAAGGCTGAAGACAATTCGACTCCCTGGAACTACGTTTGCACCTCTTTCTTTTCTTTTTTCTTTTTGCTTGGCTCTAACACGGAAACGTTAGGACCCTCCGCAGTAGTGAAAAAGCATGGAAGCCTCCAAGAATAATCAAACAAAATAATAAAAGTTAGATGCGGGGTCTCGGCGTGCTCTTCCAAAAAATTTTGTTTTAGTCCATCCAACCTGCTTTTTCACTGGATTTTTGTTCGGCGTACTCCAGTGCTCAGATGAAGTACAGATACGAAAGATTTCGGTTAAAAGAAAAAGACAGTAAAAATCGAAGCTCGGGAGAAGAATACGTTTGCCGCAAAACAAAAAAGACGAAGATACAGGATAACTAAATTCCGCGAAATGCTTAAAAAAGGGAACGAAAACTTGAACAGACATAAGGAAAAGAATATGCGTCGCTTTCAACGTCAACTTGAGACGACAAGACTCAGTCTATCTCTCTCTCATGCTTTACCCCTCTTTTCGTTTCTCTTCTCTTGTTCATTTCTTTCCCGTCTTGACAGAAACAGTTCCTTCTTTCCATCTTCTTGCGAACATCCCTATTTTTGCGCCTGCCTCTCCCGAGCACTCCCTACGACGCGGTTGTGCAGCGCGACTTTAAAGCACTATCCAAGTAAAGCAGTGCGGAGAGCGCTACCCCCTTCCTCCCTTTAACTGCTTCCTTCTTTTCCTCAAACTTCTCCAGTCTCTTCCCCTGAGCTGTTCCGGTCCTCTTTCCCTAGCTCCCCATTCCGCCGTCGTCGTCGCTGTTTGTTTACTCACCAACCCTGCTCGCTGCGAGCTCTCCCGGTCACGACGAAAGTGGATTGGGGAAAGCGAGAATCCCCGAAACGACCAGGGCTGCTGCTCTGCACGAGCTGGGAAAGATGCGGCTCTGCGGAACCAGGCGCGCCCGCGATGAGGGCTTCGCGCCCAGCTAGAGTTGCGCACGCTTGATCATGGCTTTCCGAAGCAACTGCAGACTTCTAGTGAAGCCTTAAAAACAAGGTTGCGTTAGCGTGCGCTCTGACTGGTGAGGAAACCGGTTGCTAGGGGCCGAACTTAAATAAGATAAATATATAGAACAGCCAGTTTCGCTGAAGTTAAGAATAACAGAGCCCTACTGGGGGGAGGCCTGGCAATGACCTCGCAAAGCGATCTGTGTTAGTCGTTGTTGAAGCGTCAAAATTGACGATGCGTGTTGGGAGCGCACAATGACAAGCAAGCTGAAGTGATCAGCGGTTACTGCGATGAGCCTGATGTGCGATTTTCAAGAAGAATTAAGAAATAGAAGTTGATCTAAAGATGAATGCATCTAACAGAACAATTGTTTGCAGAAGTAGAGCAGCATAGTAACACGTACTGCTTCACTGATACTATCGCTTTTCGATAGAGGCGGAAAGCAAGGCATCCTTGTGCTGCGCGATGTCAGTGCACGTTAGAGCTCCCCAGGTTCTTTCAACATTCTTGCAAACTTCCCTCGAGCTACAACCAAGCTCAGTCCATATCGGTTCCAGTAACAATACTATCATTGTACTAAGTCCCCGTACAAATCCAGTCGCCTTTGGGGACCTGTATGAAATACCTGTAGAGTAATAATACTTCTGTCCTCGTTGGGAATGCTGTCGGTACGTAGCCGATGTGAACACTACGAACTGCATGTAGAATCTCACTCTACGAGCTCTATCTTAAGTAAGCTCTAAGCTGGGATAGTTTGACTCTTGTCTGCTGACATTTGCGTAATCTTCTTACCGAAGCCACGATCACTGCGAACAAGACAAAGCCGATACCAAGTCGAAATGACCAAAGCATGCCCTTAACAGTATGGCGAAACAGAAAAAAAAACGAAAGATATCCAAAACAAGGACTGAAGAAAGCTCTAAGCGAATCATGGCGACCATCTGCACAAGACTTCTCGGTACATCTTCAGCATTTTCCGGTCGCTGCCAGAAACGAGGTAGGTTTTAGAAACACAGAACCGAATCTACCTCTCCGGAGATGTAAACCCAAGGTTTAGCTGATAACTTTCTCTCTTTTTTTTTTTCAGTTTTGTTTCCTCCGATCTACGCGGCCCTCCGATCCATTGCGACGGAAAGTTTGAATATTGTCTCCACTGTCTCTTACGGTTCGGCCTCTTATTTGCTGCTCGGTCGCGAACAACGTCGATGCAGTTTTCCTGCGCGGAGGCTATTGGGAGCAATGCCGAAGTCCGAATTTTGTTGCTTTGAAACATTTCCCTTTCGGTCTCGTTCACAGAGCCCCGAGCGAAACGTAGCGAGTGCGCGCGTGGAGGATGTGGACTATGCTTGAGTGAAGTCGACGTGGGCAAATAAGGCCTCCTACGAGGTTCAGGTTCGAGAAAAATGACACGCTGCTGTTCTCTAGAATCCAGTGTTACTTTCGCAGCCCTCATCTTTTTCTTGTTTTTTGACCTTTGCGGGGCGCAGGAACTACAAAAGAAAAAAAGTGAAATAAATTTATCGATAGCGTACGCGACCAGATGTCAGAAAAGATGACCATGCCAAAAGCCCCAATGTGAGCTCTCTTTAAAACAGAAGGACAAAATTGGTACGCAATATAAAAAAAAATATGACAAAGGAAGGCGATTATGACGTATTCAAACAAATCTGAGAGGAGAGGGAATTAAATGACAGGTTGTTGACTCGTGACCATCGCTGGTTATGTATGTACAGCAGACTCCTTTCAATATCTAGATAGCGACAAAGCGTATAAATCGATTAAATGATATGTGCTACTCACAAATAGCGCTCCTTCGAAGAAGGGCTTAGTTAAGATTACACACATCGAAGGAGACAGTCCGGCCCCTTCTGGGAACGTATTTTAATACTATGTTTTGACTCTGGATATTGCCCGAACATAATACACATTATTAGTTAATTATAACTGTCACGGCCAATTATTTATTCAAATCGATTCGGAATCATTAGGTAACAACCTCAATGATGGAACACATTTCTTCACTTGTGCGATCCTTTTGTGCGCGCAAAAAGGCTATAAAAGCCAAGAAAATAGATTTAAAAGGGCCGCCTTCACGGTTAGATTACAGTGTGGACGGTTGACAAGCCCATGTAGTACCTACCAAGGCAGGCAACGAAACAAGGCCCAGCCTCATTTATTTCCGTGCACCTTCTTGTAAACTTGCTCTTCCAAAGTGAGGATAATTTATGTCTGCCACTTTTCTCGGTTCACTTTTATTCGTTCTTACCTATTTAAACTAAACTAAGTGAGGGCGCTAACTGGAGCGTTTTCGCCGCCTCTACAATATAACCCTTGCGGAGCAGTCGACTATGCCCAGGTAAGTGTAGAAAGCAATTCAACATATTTTTATTTATTTCGCCCTACTTTTCATACGATGCCTTCCTTTGGATTTGTGTTAAGAAGAAGAGGGTTTTATCAAAAAGGCTCGGCTTGTGTACCATCTTTAACGCCAGTAGTCCGGTGTTATAGGATAATCAGGTCCTAGAAACCGGTTTGCCGGGAGTTCTTTTCTGGCACCTAACAACGGCGAATGCATCCTGATTTAAGTGATGCATCCTGATTTATATTCCAACGAATTCGTCCTGTTTGCGCAAGCGCTTGCTTTTTTTTTCTTTTTTTTTCTTTTTACAATATACAACGGCGACCCGGTCTGAACCAATAAAGATAAAACAGAAATGGCGACGACAAGAAGAAGTTTTCCACGCAAAAATATAAAGCTCCACACGCCTTTATTGATTCTAAATTAGCACTTTCAAGAAGCCTGCTAATAGCAGACACTTTCAGCACGCGCTTTGGTATATGTCACGGCCGTGACCCTGGGATACTTACTGCCTGTTCAGTTTTGCCATGAGGAAATGGAAGGTTTATCCATTACCCTTTGATAAAAACGCTAACGGCACGTGCTTTCATTATAAGGGAAAACTAAGCTCGAACAACGCAACCGTTGGAGGCGAAAACAAAGTATGGCAAAAAAACAATGGAAGCTTCAAAAGCATTTTTAAAGTTCACTCTTCACGACTAGCTATTTCTTAAAGCACGGAGTTAAAAGGCTCCGCCTTCAGACGAAAGGTTTCAGTGCGCTCTTACCTTCGACCGCATTTAGCTTCCGTATAGGTCACATCAACTGTTTGAAGAAAACTCAAGCGCCCTTTCGATGCTCTATATGGGGGAGATTAGTAGGCGTAGTTTTAAGTTGATCCGTCAAGGCTGCATTAAGACGAAACATACGGCAGCTACATAGTTGAATATCGAAAGAGGGCTGATTCGTCTCACTGCTGACGAGTCCAAATAGGTGAATCAAGGTTTGCCTGAAACTGTGGTAATATGAACACGTCAGCATTCATGCCTGCTCAAGTTTGTACCGAGCGGGTCATAATAAATAGAGGCCTACGGGATTCCAATCCGTCTCACTAAGTGCCGACGAAATTGTGGGATGCATATCTATACCGTGTCCGGGATGCATCGGCTACTTCACAGACTCAGGGTTGCAGCACTACGATTTGTAAAACAAAACGTCCGAATTTTCACCTGCCCGTCTATTCCTTGTCCTGCCTTGAGCAACTCATAGAACTAGATGTTGTGAACAACCCAACAGTCACAACTATGATTGCGAGAAATTAGGAAGAACATTACAAGACTGGCGTGAAAAGAAAGACAAGTCCACATAAAAATATATATGTTGTCTGATTAGCTTCATTCATCCTGGAGAGCACTGCAAAGATGGAACAAAATATCTTAAGGTGAGCTCCTGCTTCCGGTCCAAGCCGTTTTCCCACTGATCTCTGTCTCGAATGGTCCAAAATGCAAAACAAACCATCCATCACCACGTAAACCACCGTTTACTATACCGTATGCATTCCTCTTCATGTCCGCATTAGTTCGCAAGATGCAGGACTACGTTATTACGGTGTTTCTTTTTCGCTCCATTTTCTCCATTTCACTCTCGCTCTCTTTGAGCCTTTCAGTGTAGCATTTGGTCAATTATACGTGAACAAAACAACAAATGGGATAACCTGACGCTGCTTTTACCAGCTTGATTGGAAGCAGGTTTCCGTTGCTCATGCCACAGCCACGACTCGAGTTTTTGCTTTTTCTTTCACATGAAAAGCGAGCAGCATGCTGCTTCCTCGGCCGAATCTAGCGGCCGTATTTAGCGCGGACACGACAGCAACCTTTTCCCGCGCACATAAGCGCGCATACATCCTCATTAAGTCAGCGCTGGTGAAGAAGGGTTGCCCAGGGGTCGACAGGGAAGAGGACCACCCGTGACACACCCCGAGAAACGGCCGCGGGGATCAAAGTAAGAAAAAAGTGGAACGCTCAAAATCAAAACGTAAAGAGAAAAGCGATGAGAGGGAAAGCTCTCCCAGTTGAGGAAGATGGCGAAGAGATAGCAAAAAATAAGAAAACGAAAGGCGGCTGCCGGTCATTACGACGACGCGGCGAACGCGTCGCCGGTCGGTTGTGCGTGAGCGCTGTCCACGAGAGCCTTGGAAGAGTTAAAATATGAGGCACCTCCGGGGATCCGAGAGGAGGAGAAGAATAGAGAGAGAGGGGAAAAGATTCTTCCTTACTTTCTTTCCCCTCTTCCCTGTCCGCCCGTTTTCCCTAACCCGTCTCCGGCCACTTTCTTCCTCGCGCCCGCTCGGGCCGGCGGGGGCTTCGGCTCCCGGGCGGTCTTTTGTCGGGCATTTATTATCACTCGATCCGCAGGCACGTGCCCTTTGTTTGATTAACTCGCGGCCTCCTCGCGAGCACAGGAGATTCAATTTCGAGCCAACGTCTCCCGACCGTCGTTCTTAGGCGGCAGAGCAAGAGGTAGAGGGGGTGAAAGTACCGCAGAAAGGACATGGCCGTGGCGAAAAAAGGGGCCAAGGGGAAATATGGCAGCGGGGTTAAGAATGAGGTGGAAGTTTGGTGGATCGGCGGCTCTCCGTCTTTCCGCGAAGGTGAGGATGCGCAGACTCTTCTCAATAGTGTCGCATCGCATACCTTTCTGTATGCACTAGTGTACTCTCACGCACAATGTCTCGTTACACAGTTGAGCCGAAGCGGCGGAGACAGCGTGGCGAACTGTAACCATAACCACAGTGTAACATTTTCAAGGATAGGGTCACCGGAGTAGCAACAGTTGCTTAGAAATTTCAAGGTGTTTCTTTCTGGCTGTCAAATTATTGTTTATGCGTTCCTGGTCCTCCAGGCCAACCGTCAGTCACAACACGCACAGGATGACGTGACTAATCCATTATGAGATGAAACTGGCTGTAAACGTCAAGTTACTTGGCAGGCTTTGAGTTTATAAAACGCATAAAAAACTATAGACAGGAAAGACACGGCATCTCAAAGTGGGCAATGTCGGTTTTGCTAAGTGATTGCTTATGGTCAAGTAGGACACGTGCGTGGTAACTTAAAAAAACGTGCTCGTCGTGGTGCATCAGTGCAATACATTTTAGGGGACATCTTTTACAACACATTCCACATAAGGTTGTGGACCTCGACGATATTGGCGCTCAATCGTATCCACATGGTTCGGGTGAAAGTTTTGAATGCATGTTCCGACACGCAACAATTTTAGAGACGTAGGTCGTTCTCCCACGTGTCACAAAGAAAGACGTAAGGGCGATGGGGTATCCGGCGCGCCCATTTAAAGCACAGCAACTGGAGACAAACACAGAGGCGGTCAAACTGAAGTGCGTTAGTTCAGCGACAGAGAAGGGCAAGCAGATTGCGCGTGCGAGCAACAGCTTTTCGGGAAAGGGAGGTGAAGGAGGAGGGAGGGCAGGGTTGAAAAAAAAATGCAGTGTAGCTCTCACATTTGTCTTCGCATTTATTCCGACACGAGAGGGCAGAATCCACGTATGCAAACAAAAGACTGTAAGCCTCGAGACGCAGCTATACGAAAAGAAAGATATGGTCTCCCGACCAACTGTCCTGTTCTCCCCTCCAGTCTTCGACACTAGCCTCTTCTCAAGACGAGGCAAGAGACAATGGCGAACTCTAAACATGACTGACTCTTCCCACCTCTCTGTCTGCGAAGAAACGCGCGGTAGAGACTCACACACAAAGGAAAGAAAAAAGAAACACATTACTCCCCATGTCCGTATCTATTTATACATACGGGGATAGACCATCCGAAGCAGTGACGGAAAGATAGGGAGAAGAGAGTGACGGAAGCGAGGGAACCGAATCCCCACAGCTATCTGTAGGGAGAACCGCTCTACCACTGTCGGCAGACGCGAGCGACCGAGCGGCCGGCCTTTTTTCCTTCACGTTTCCTTCCTCGTCACCCTACTTCATCTCCCTGTGCTCCCTTTCTCCCCATCCTACTACCTCCTCTTCCCCTTCAACCGCTCGTGAGGGTCCGCCGTCCCCGCTTCGTCTCCGCGCAACAAGAGGTTCTATTGATCGCGACGTGCAAACAGGTGCCCTTTCCTGCTTTCCCTTCCACTCCGTCTTTGTTCTCCGCTCCTTCGTTTTTCCTTTACGCGCATTCGCCGGAGAGTTCGCACACCATTTCGGGCGTTCCTTTTTATTCCTTTTTTATACACCAGACCCCGACTACGTTTTGGATCGTCGTATATTTTTTTTTTTCGTCGTCTTCGGCGGTCTTCGCACCTTTTCCCTTTTTCCCGTATCGCTTCCCCTGTCCTGACACCCCACCGTTCTCCTTGTCATTCCTCGCTTCGTTCTTTAGGCGCAGTCTTTCTGCGCGCTCGTTCCTTCGTCCTTATTATCTTTCCTTCTTTATGACATCTCTCCTTCGTTACGTCTTGCTTTGGCGCAGCCGCATCTTTCGCCCCCTGCCAAATGACACCGTTCTATTACGATTTTCTCCCTCCCTCCTCTCTCCCTATCTTCTTCACTCCCTAATTTCTCCATTTTCTTGATTTCTACATTCTCGTCGTCAGCAGCCGTCTAATGTTACGCGCCGCTTTTGATGGTCGGCGCCTTTTCTTTTTTCACTATTTATCTATTCAGTATCGTCAGATGCCACCCGCCTATTTTTTTAAATATTTTTATTGACGTTCATGTTGTTACGTCAGAGGCAGTTATATTTAGATTTTCGGCGTTTGGAAAAACGGGTACCGCTGATACTGTGTCCGCAATTATATTTCCGTCCTGTTTTTTATGGTATACATATCTCTCGTTAACATACAATACTCCGAGGACACATGCTTTGCTCAGTGATGTGTCGCTTATATTGTCAAATCTTCAAATCGATCTTTGCTTCTCACTCATACTCGGTTCGTGCTTGTTAGGCACGTGCGCAATTAAATTTAGCTTTTGGAAATTTCAGACATTTGCCGAAGTCGTAGCTTACAGTGGATAGCTTCCCTGGCGAACTTGCACACGAGAGGTTAGCCAAAGTTTCTGACGTCATCTCAGCGTCACAAGGAGCCCCGTTCATATCTCCACAGCCCGGGTTCCCCATTCTATTTTTCACATTTCAAAAATTGCTCTGCCCACAGGAGGCGGAGAAAAATCTTAATTACAAAATTACAAAAAAAAAAAAAAAAAAAGAAATCGGAAGACGTAACTTGGGGTCGGCGCTAAGATTTTTATTTTTCCGCGACGAACAGTTCAGTTTAAAGAATAGAACGCTGTAACAAACAAAGCACGTTTGCGAGAATTCCAGAATATTTCCTTTTAACGAGACATTAAAGACCGACTGATGATGCGATTTATCATTCGGCTACCCTGTTTCAAGGAAGAAGAGAACTGACTCGAAACGGGTGTTTTATGAGATAGAAAATGTAAAATAATCAAATGCTGCTATCCCTACCGCCGGTCACTCACTGTCTGTGCTGTCGACAAGACAACGTGGCTATCAGAGGATGAGCTTATCGCGCACAGCGACGCTGTAAAGCGGAGGGGCTAAGATCGGCGTTCCCAGCCGGATAAAGAAGAAACGAATGTTGAACTGCGCGTGCATGGTGCGCACGTGCGTCACTAACTTCGGTTCGAGAAGCCTGCCGTGCTGGTCGTTTTGTTTGGGTGCTTCACTGCGACCCCGTAAATTTTCTACAAGCTAAACAATCAATCGCTTGCACGCCGTAACCACAGAAAGTTTATATAACCGTTGTTTTAATTCCCAAATAAAAACTAGGTGGGGTTTTCCATCGTGTCTTTCTTTTACTTTCAAAATAGCTGCGATGACCTCAGTGAAATGACCAAAAGCCAGCACCGCCCTGTTGTTTCGGTGCTAGTCAGCCGTTCCTGTAGCTTAAATATCATCATCAGCCTGACTATACCCACTGCAGGGCGAAGGCCTCTCCCATATCTCTCCACTTAACCCGGCTCTGTGCTAGCTGCATCCACTTGACCCCTGCGAACTTCTTAATCTCATCCGCCCACCTAACTTTCTGCCGCCCTGCTACGCTTTCCTTCCCTTGGAATCCAGTTTGTTACCCTAAGCGACCATCGGTTATCCTCTCTTCGCACTACATGTCCTGCCCATGCCCATTTCTTCTTCTTAGCAAATGTCGGTAACTTATTTGTCTCACCCACTCGGCACGCTTTCTATCTCTTAATGTTACCCCTACCATTTTTCGTTCCATAGCCCTATGGGTTGTCCTCAACTTAAGCAGAACTTAAGCTCAAATATAAGAAAGCAAAAACAGAAGCTATGTTGTCAAACATGTCTCGACAGTCCGTTTTCTGTGTCTGAACTTCTCGTCTTTGTGACTGTAGCTGTAAGCTGTTATCGCCATAAAGGCGTATTTGGCGATCAGCCACCCAAATAATGGCACCCGCATCGGGCTGCGCCTCGAATGGACAGGGTGTCCGACGACGTATTTGCTATTTGCACGGCGCCGGAAGTGGAGATTCAGAGAAAGGACGTTACTCGTGTCCCACACTTCTCTTTGTTTGGATAAATAAATAGGTAAGAGAAAGTTAAATAAAAGTCAGAGAGGAAGTGGGTAAGAAACATTTAATGTGGACACCGTCTCCGTAAGAAGGAAGGCAGCCCAGTACGCGGAACAAGCGTGGAGCAACGAAAATAAAACGAAACTTGAATAAACTTTAATCATATTTAACAAGTCATAGACATGTCTTGTATAATCAACGCTATAATGGGCTCTCTACCCTCTAGTGCTGGGGTGTGGTAAGAATTAGGAAGGAAACAAAAAGTTACTCAATAGACATTTGAATACTAGGCGTGTCCTTAAAGCTCTTGTATGGAACTTCTGTAAACGGAGGAGGAGGGATATATCAGGTTACTTTTTTAACGCTTACAGAATTCATTTATATTTAAACTGCGAGAGATACATTGATGCGGTCTGTTCAGGTGGATTTTAAAGGCGACTATTAAGGCAAGGAACACTGAAGGTGAGCACAAGTTTTAAACGTTATTTGTCTGTAGCGCTGATCGAAATATCAGACGACGGAAATACGATCTCGAATCGTTTATTTGGTTTTTCCGGATGTGATACTTATAAAACGGCGTTACATGCATTTTTTTATGCACCAAATACAGACGCAGTTTGTGTCTGCGCATGTGCGCTCGAAAATGCGAAAGCTTTCAAAGGCATACACGGAGAAATCTCAGCTCATTACACCAGGAGTGACCTGCCGGCTATTAAAAACAAACACGTGGTACTTGTATATGAAGTCGGCAGTGAGAGCTTTCTTGCATAAAACGTGATACAGGCTGAGCCGTAGCAAGCGCCACTCTGACGCACTAACGCTGGTAGTGCTTTCGCACTAAATAGGCTTAGTATGGGTTTAGTTAAGCCTAATCGAGTTATTTAGGTTTAGGAAAGTGCAATTACAGCCGGTGTGTGTTCGGAAAGAACGTGTGTGACCTTTTGACAAATTTAGGTCCAACATGATGGGTTATGCACAGAAAGATGCAAAATACATCGATATGCGTTCAAACACGTTCAGACTTCATTTCCTAACCTGTGCTCAGCGTTGCCAGTCACGGTAATCTTGACAGTCATGGCCAATCATAGTAAATTGTAGTATAACCACGTATAGCAAAGCTAGGCTTGATTGTTGCCACAATGCTGTTAGGCAGACCGAAGCAGGAATCCGGAAATAAGTGAAATTCACCGTGGTATGACAGAATAACTTAAACACTATGTCAGCCGAAAATTAACACGTTCCCAGTCCATTAGAAATGGGTAAGAAGAAGAGTATAAGATTGAATGTACGAAAGATACAAAAAATTTGGGAAAAGCAACGAGAATGACTCCCTAAAACCAGTTTACATCCCGTTCGGATTGAGGCAGAAGGTTGAAGCATTTCCTGAACCGCTACAGACTAAAACGAAAAAATACAAAAGAAGGCAACAGAGCTCTACTGGAACCATGTTGTCGCCACGACCGCGCTAACAAAGTGTCGCTGAACAAACAAAGAAACGGGTGCTCCTGGGAACCGGCTCAAACCAACGGGACCGTAAAGACCACCGAACGCGGAAACAAGGAGCCACTGTTTCTTCTTTTATTCTTCCTATTTCTTTCTGTCGATCACTTTGTGGCTGCCTTGCCTACTTCTCTTACTTCCCCGCCTTAGATGAACGCTGCTGCTAGTTCCTCCTCCTCCTCTTCCAGAATCCCTTGTTATCGCCGCAGCGCCTAGGGAGCGAGTGGTCCGATTTCTTTGGCGTAAAAAAACAAAAAAAAACCCGAATGGGGAAAACGGAGATATCCCTCGCAACCTCCAGATTTTCAGCACCAATCGTTCACTTCTCGAAAGAGACAAGACAGATTTCTCTACCCAAAGATTACAATCCCCTCCACCCCCCTCCACACACACACACACACACACACACACACACACACACACACACACACACACACACACACACACACACACACACACACACACACACACACACACACACACACACACACACACACACACACACACACACACACACACACACACACACACACACACACACACACACACACACACACACACAGCGCGTTTTTAGTTTTAAGTTCGAGATTATCTCCTTTGGCAAGGAAACCGGGTGACTCTCTTAAAGCGAAAACAGATATTCTAGCCATGGTATCCTTTCATAACTTTCTGATATTCTAAAGCGGCTTGCTCAATATGTTTCAAAATTCAAACCAAGCACTAGTATTTATCATATACTTTGCGTACGGCACCTTCGTACTCTAATATTAAATCGAAGAGGGGCCTCACTAACGAAAGAACGCGAAAATTCAACTTATACGTTCGGTTACATAAAAATATTTGTTTAGAGTGATTATTTTCCCTTTTTTTTTCTCAATGCTCGATGTAGTAATAATGCCCGTTTTTGTACATGGCCAAAATTAGCTCGCGTGTTAATATTCTCGCTCGAGTCCAAAAGAAGTTCCGAAGGCAAGGCAAGATTCCCTCTTCCCGAAATTAGGGATTCGCTTTTTATACTGGGCATTTCCTCAAAATATCTGACAAGAAAGTAAACATTGAGAAAAGTCTTTATTAATAAGTATGATAAAGTCGTTATTTCTTGCATTGGCATCTTATCGAAATTAAAATTATATGGTCTCAAAAGACTGCTCCATATTTTGTCTCTCTCCTACTTTTTTTTTTTTTTTGTTGTGCTCCTATATCACTTTAAAAATGAAGGTCCTATACTATAGCAAAGCCCCAATAACTAGACTGTACTGTGCACGTCATTAACACTTTCCAGGCAAAAACGTTCTGTCTCAAATCTGTGTTATACATTGCTATATAACCGAGATTCGCTATAACCGATTGGACGGTACACCGTCGCTCCTGTCACGTGGCTTTCCTTGGCGCGCTTTAGTTGTAGAAGTGCTGCAAGTATAGGGTTGGCGGTATGGCGTCGCTCATCGTCCTGCCTCCTATGTTGCCATGGAGACGGCAGACATGCTAGACAAGGAAAAGCCATCTCGGGAGCAAATCTCGCACACGCGAAATTGGTGTTGAATACCGCGTTCGTCTATGTGAACAATCACCGCATACTAAGGACTGGTCTCGAGGCTTCTCACAAGCGCAGCATTAGATAGGAAAGTGAAACCATCCATCAATATTCACGGTGAGTTTGAAGGAAACAACGCCGAAGTTGTCCGTGAGACGATCATTTTAAGATTTTGACTCTCGGCTAATTTTAAACTGCATATCGAAGCCCCCTTTATAGTATACTGAATTACCGCAGCTTTCCTCCGCTATGGAATTGCTATCCAGCCATGCATTTTTCTAGATTTACCTACGTACTAACTGTTTGCAATGAATAAAAAAGACTCTTAGCATACCTGATAAATATTTATTATGGAATAAATTTGTGTTTCAATGAAACATTGCTATTATGGACCTGGTGTTGAAGGATTCACTTTGAAAGAAGGATTTAAAACGTTCCCAATTTTGTGTCCAGCAGAGAGGCTTTTTCGTGAGAATGAACTGCAAAAATATCCAACTTTATCTTGGTTAAACTCTTGAAGATAGCGGATAAAAAAATAAAGTTAAAAATTCGTTTTATTTTTGTAACAAGAATATGATTGCTAATTTTTAAAATCTTCGCAGACAGAAAATCAACCCTTACGAGGGACGAAAAATTTACAGTCAGTTTACTTGCACATGCGCTGGAATATTGGGAACAGAAGTTGAATCCTAGGCTAACCGACAGTCCCTCTCAGGTCGCAATGATAGCGAAAGACCTATCACCTTTTCGTTTCACCCCTTTTCTTAGCCCAGAAAACTTGTCGCCGCAAGACCCTGGCCGACGACAGGCAAGCCACGCCAATTTTGCAACGGTGGTGGAACGTGCTACATCGGAGCCACAATTTTTCAGCACCATCGCAGCATCGCCGCGCAGGTGTCAGCGGTAACAACGCAGAGGACGAAAGATAAAAAAGCACATTATATGAAAGCAGTGGAGACACCTTCGAGGAGCGCGACGCTAGGTGCGAGCGCGCGGAGGCACCTGGGTTAACGAGAGCGCCCCGAAATGATCCCGCGGCCTGCGACGTCTCCGCAGTCGCGAACGTACGAGACAGATACAAATGGAGCCACGTACGCGGCAGGGTAAAAGATTTTTGCGGGAAACTTGCGAATTGGGTTTCCCTCCTTTACGCCACTTGCACTATCTCTCTACTTCCCTACCGACCCACCCACCCACCTAGCCAGCACTCTCCGACTCGTCTCGACCCTTTTTCCCCTTTCATCGCCAACTTGCCTACCGGGTGAGCGCCGAACCACCCGCCGCTGCTTGGCGCTGCCATCGTCGTAGGTTTTGTAGGGTGCTCGAAAAGAAAAAAAGGAGAAGGAGCGTTCAGATACTCCGCCTCCTTTGCGTGGTAAGAACCACTTGGATTACTTTCGGTTCCTCTTTGCCGCTCGGTTACGACAAGTTCTTTTTTTCCTTATTTCTTTGGTCGTTCGTGCAAGCTCGCCGCTCTCGGTGTTCAGTTCCTGCGCATTCAAGCGTGGGTTCTGCTTGTGCGAGTTGTTCCTCCCAGTCCGGGCCCCTCTCTTTCCCACTCTCTTCTCCATTCTCTCATCCCCACTCCTTCTCTTTTTCTTCACCTCCACGCGTGTTGGCGCGAACGAGTCTGTGATTGTGTAGCGAAGCCACCAAACGTGGAATATTCGGCGTGGGAGTAGAGTGAAAATGGGGGAAAAGAGAGAGTGGGAAGAGAACGGAGTTCGTTTCCGAATCGTGCGAGCGTGGCAATCGCGCTTCACTTTCCGCCGGATATTGTGAGGATCAGCGCGAGTTTTCGAGACGAGTGCCTATGCAGTTGAAGCTTTATGGCTCCTTGCGTAGACGCTCATAGCTGCATGGCCAACTGCGAAAAATGATTTGGTGTGTTTATGTAACATGGTACTGTTCAGAAAAGGGAACAATTAAATACTAATACTAGTTGGTTCACAGGAAGGAAAAGGCGCAGTATCTGCCATACTTGTCTCTGTGGACACCTTAACCACGCCGTAAGAGAAGGGAGGAAGGTAGGAGTGAAAGTGGAGAGAGAGGAAGAGAATCCGTAGTAAAGGGCTATGGAGGAATTTCTACCACCTGGGGACCTTTCGCTGACATCGCACAGCACACGGAAGCCTCGTCATTTCGCCTCCATCGAAACGAAGAGGCGTTCGTATGCTGTGTGGTGCCAGCGCACGTTAAAGATTCCCAGCACACGATAAATTTTACGCCTAATAGGGTGGGAAGGCCAAGGCTACGAGCGCGTCACTCATAGGATGTTTTTTTTTTATTCAGCGTTAACGAGGAGCTTCTATTGGTATGTTCCTTTTTCTTTCACAGCGCATGCGCGTGTCAGCGACGTGAATTAGCCAATAGAAGGAATCAGCACATATAGGTATTACAAATTTACTCCACCTTGGGGGATTCCCCTAATTATTCGATGAACAGGTATACTACCGTTTAAACTTCCGTCGCGAAGTCGCGACCACGCTAACAGCGGAAAGTTAGCGGCCCTGCTGTTTGACGAAGTCTACCCTTAGCTTCGTATCTACATCTCGCTTCATCGGAAGCTGCTAGTTCTACGCCTCGATGTAAAGGGCATTATGTCCCATTGCCACAAAAGCCGGTGTCGCCCAAAATGTGGTCAAGAAATCAAGCATTAACAACTCTTGA
Organism: Amblyomma maculatum; assembly: GCF_055883805.1. Classification (NCBI taxonomy): domain Eukaryota; kingdom Metazoa; phylum Arthropoda; class Arachnida; order Ixodida; family Ixodidae; genus Amblyomma; species Amblyomma maculatum. Next base: position 89,784,177 of record NC_139351.1, on the reverse strand, counting down.
CTTCATCAGCAGAAGGGTTATAGCGATCTTGTGTTTACCCGAATGAAAGCCCAAACATTTTTGAGCCCAACCAAGAATTTTCAAACTCGACCATCAGTTCAGTTCAGTTCAGTTGTTCAGTCGTGTCCGACTCTTCGTGACCCTATGGACCATATCACGCCACGCTTTCCGGTCTCGCACTATCTTCCTAACATCACAAACTCGACCATATCCCACTCCAAATATTGCAGGTGTACTCCTGAAGTTTCGGCTATATACCAGACCCAACAATTCGCGTGATCAACACAACGTTCTCCATTCACAGCACGCAGGTGGCCTCAAGTGCTCCTGCAACTTTTCATAATAGCCATAAATATCATCGCAGGCCAGATGACGTCTAAAGAGAGACGAAGGACCCTATCCTTGATAACGAATTACACTGTCCTGGGCCAACTTGAGACTGACCTCATCCGCAAACCTTTATACTTCACATTCTGCAGTATTTGACTTAGCTTGGAACATACTCATATAAATACCCTAGTGTTCCTCGCTCTCTTTTTCCACCCATTACATTACCCTGCGAGTGGTCATATACGCTTCTTGATTTCGAATATGGTAGCAATACCTCACGTTTGTTCCCAGATTCTGTCTTGAAGGGAGACTCTCCTTTCCTTTCCTTTCCGTCGCCAGCTACGCTATCGCTGATCTAACTTGAATCCTTTTTAATAGCTTTCAAATTTCCATCCTAATGCCAAGGTACAGCTTCTGCATACATTCGTCTTGGGCGGTTGTAGTAATATCCTATGCATGGCATGAAGCTACCTGTTAACTGGTTTTCATTCAGTTGTTATTGGGTTAGCGATCCCATTCGCAAGGCCCTGATTTCCAGTTATTATTCCCACTAGATAGATGCATACAATTTCTACCTTTTTACTAAGAACCCTACTGCAGCTCTTATTTTAACACGATATGGTTAAAGGGAACGTAACGCAAAAAAAAAAAAAAGAAAAAAAAGCTGGAATTGGCGTTGGCTTCAGAACGAAAAATTACGAGCATGGCACTGGCTGGTGGTAACTAGAAGCTATGACTACGCAATGATTCATCGATATTTTGTGCGATATTGGGTATGAGGCGAAACGTCGAAATAGCAATCGACCTTCCGGTGCTCTTGGATCCCGAACCAGGTACGTTAATACGCCTTGGTTAAAGCAGCGCTTTATATGTCAGATGGCGGCCTCCGCTATCGCGTCATACCCTTAAGGGCGAAGCTTAAGTGTCCCCCATAATCTTTTGAGACTGGTCAACATTACCTTAGGTTTCTTTATTTCTAGCTTATCCTGCGAAGCTTGGCACATTATTTCAGTCGAGCGCCCCAAGCATAGAGCCACCGTGACGGGGCAGATAGATATAGTTGAGATAAATGTAAAAACGCTTCCAGAATATTTAGTGGGGTTTTGAAGCAGGATTCGTCGGACCACTTTTTCTTTCTTATATTTTTCTTTGTGTGACATACTGCTCTCTTGTTTCGCTTATTTCAAACTCTCGGCGCACAAATATTAGCTCAGTGCAGCGAGTTCGATGACACATGTGCGATGTTCAGCAGAGCTTGATCTAGCCCTCACCTTTCATAGTAGGATGCAACTTAAAGAAATTAACAGTGGTTGCTAAATATCAGCCTTGGTAGGCGACGAGTATATTGATCCGCTAAGCAGTAAACAAAGTCAGTATTTGAAACTAGACCATACCAAACAATCCGGAGGCATCGAAATTCTTGCGCTGGTAGTCTCGTCTCAAGCTTAGTTTTTCGTTTAGGTGACCGGAGAAGCTTTAACAGCGAATTACTTTCTGTTGCGGACGAATCGCATGTGATAGTTACTGTGGAATTGGGTTTAATACGACTATAAGCACAACGCGCACTGCATAATTCCATTGTAGCTATGTCCACGTATACGCGGCCTAATTCAGTCCGCGGCTACGGGACCTCCTCCTGGATACTAACTTTATGTAATATTGTTCATGAAAAAAAAATAAAAAAAAACTTCCATGTTCTATCTTCGCACTAACAGAATAGCCCGTGTCGACAACAATAAGTGACGCAATATTGTGGAAATCTTTTTCATGGAAATCGGCAAGAATATAAAACATACCTGCATGAAAGGAAAAAAAAAGAGTAAGTAAACTTATCAAAATAAAACAAATAAATAACGCTTTTTTTTTCTGGTTCGTAATACTGAGAGTAGATACGAGAAGGGAGAAAACGAAAAGCTGTAAGTAGCAACACCACTCATGGAGAACAAACTCATTTCCCTCCATCCTAATCATCGTCCCTATATTAGTTTAGTGGCCTCGGGCATAAAGCGGCTAATACCCCTAGAGGAGGTCCTCCAGCAGATCCATCGAATGATTGTTATGAAGTCGCAGTTTATTCGATACATTTCTTTGGTTTATGGACTATAGTATCTAACTTAGCAAAGCGACTCAGGCTACGAGAGAAGCCGTAGTGGAGGGCTGCGGAAATTTCGACCACCTGGGGTTCTTTAACGTGTACTGACATCGCGCACAACACGAGTGCCTTGCTTTTCGCCTCCGTCGAAAAGCGGCCGTCGTGGCCGGGATTTGATCCTGCATCCCTGGGCACAGCAAGTGAGCACCTTAATCACTGCACCCCCGCGGTGGGGTTGATTTATTCGTGGTTTATCCCAGTCCCCTTCCATTTTCCAGTCTGGTGCCACGTGACGCTAGAAGATGTAGAGTGATTAACTGTGACGTCGCGACAATCGGTCCACGTCAGTGGCGGAAGGACCTTCTTTGACAGGAATTTCCCGCTTCGCTCGAACTGTATTCGACTATAGCAAGTCGTGTTCACCTACACAAGCTTCTTTAACTCTTTTAACATATCCCGACGCAACAGTACTACAATGGTAGTCGATAAGGAAAGCTAGCAGCTACGACCCACCACAATCGTCATGGAACTTATTTCCGTATACGCAATCTAGCAATCAATTACCGATCTTGTCAGACGAACAGTTTTAGTTGGATTCGAAAAGATCACTCTCCGAGATATGAATTGAATTTTCCCAGCTGTTGCTTTCTAGCAATACCTGCGCAAGGGCCTCAAGGTCCGCAACAACCTACCAACGTCTTGTGCCGGAGAAGAACCGAAGGAATCAAGTTCAAGTAGAACAAGACAGCGAGGGAAGAACATGAAGAGGGGACGGAGTTCATTTCGAGTCTGCCCTGGGGCGTGTATTCCATTGCGAATAACACTCACAATCGCGGCTGTTATTGCTTGAGAATACACGTCACCGGATCAGAACAAGGCAGCAGCTGCAACCGGGCCCCGTGCAACATTCGAGTCTACTCACACCTCTGGTACGCAGGCAGGTCCGACGCCACGATTCTGACATGGACAGCAATACGACCTGCAGGTTTGAAAGAAAAGGAATCAGCGATACCACGTTGTGCGAGAGACGAAAGATATTAACTCGACTGAGCTGAATACATGCGTCGCAGCGGAGTCACACTTGCTGAAAAGTAAGAGCTCAACATATAGCTAAATCGTTTTCGAAAGATATTCAGGTGGCCGGTTCTGATCTTACGCTCTACAATATGCTGGACTGGTGAAAACGAGTTTCACTCACTACTGATATGTTTAGAAGATGGGCGGTAAAAACTTGTTTGGGCTGCGGCTTAAAAGGAAAACCGGTAGTTTGTACATTTCTGAGAGGGCTACTACGGTTATTACTACTACCTCCTTCAGGTCCTATTACCACCGCTTTGATCATCACCTTCTTATTAGTACTGTTGCTAGTACCACTATTCGTATCATTAATGCTAATGCTATTGATAATACTGCTACCAGCTACTACTCCAACTACTTTGCCTTCTTCGAGTCATATTACTGCTTCTACAGCTACCATTGCTACTTCCATGGCAACTGCTAGCACAATTTCGCCTCTGGTGCAGTCAGAAATATTTTTCAGGGGGTGTTACACGCCGCAGGCCGCCGAAAAAAAAATGGGCGAAAAAATCCGAAAGGAGGGACTGGGGGGAGGGGGGGACGCAGCGCTCGGAAAATTCTAACACCGAAAGACCCCCCTGTCTACGGCCCTGACTGCCACTACCACGACTTCTACTGCAACAACTTCCTACTTTTCCTGCTGTTACTAATACATCGATTACTACTACAATAGCTACCATTATGACTTCCTGCTTAGATTAATAATTCCTCAACACATATCGCTATGACTACTACTATTAGCTCAACTATCACTACAGTCCCCCTTGCACTGTAATACTGCTGATAATAATAAATATAATATGGCCATAGAATAGAACGAGAAGAAGATATCTACACAGTAAGAAATAAAACTGAGCAAGGGTTGAGGAGAGCCTGAGTTCGCAAGTAGAGCCAACATTTCGACAAGGGGACTCGTCTTCGTAAGAGGAAGGTTCTTCTTCGAAATCAGAAGCGCATTTAAAACCTGCCTGTGATGATCGCGCTGCCCAGACGAAGACAAGTCCCTTGTCGAAACGCTGGCTTGGTTTGCGAACTGAGCCCCCCCCCCCCCCCCCTCCCTCTCTCTTCAGTATAATACGGCTACTAATACAACTAGTGCCCCGCTGCGGTGGCTTAGTCGTCATGAGCTCCACTGCTGAGACCGAGTACGCGTGTTTCTATTCCAGCTGCCGCTGAAATGTTTAGATAGAGGTGAAACTGAAGGCGCCGTGTATTGCACAACTTCAGTGCACGTTGAAAAACCCCCGTTGATCGAAATTAACGGAGTCATCCACTGCGATGTCCACACAGCCATTGTCGCCTTAAGACATTAAACTCTAATATAATACAGGACGGTAATATATACAGCCTGACCGCTACTACTTATATTGCTGCGGATGTTATGGCTAATTTTAAAATTTATTTTCCTCAGCTCGCCGCAACACCGGCAAAAGCTACCGACTTTTCAGAGCCTCTCCAAACCAAAGCAGCTCATCACGCGTACCACCTAAAAATCGTCTCAGCGAGCCATTACGCCTACCTCTAGCGGATCAAACAGCCAATCACACGAGACGAGCGTTCGAGGAAGGTGGAAATCTTTGGGTCAGAGAGGTGCGGACACAAGAGCCAATCTCGCGTGAACCTGGACGCGCACATTGTGTTCGAAGCACGGCACCGCGCATTCAGCACTCGCGTGCAGCCAGGACTCGTTCGCTCTGAGCGGCGGCGCTAACTTCAATTGTGTCGAGACAATGCGAACACTCGACGCTTTGTAATGCGCTCACGACACGTGCAGTCGGCCGGCGTCAATACGCGATGGGGAAGTCTGTGAAATGAGGTCGTCTGGAAGGATGATTGCTCGTTTAACGGCGGGTACGTATACACCTGTTTTGATGGCTGTTTAAGTTAATAGCCGGATGAGAAGGAAGAGCAGTTTGTGAGAAAAGGAAGCGGACGGTAACATTAGCGTGCCGGTAAAAATTCGATTAAGGTCATCGGAAGTAATGGGAAACAATTTTAAACCCTAATCAATTATTTACACGAGGGCTGCAGTGACTGCCGACAGCGTAGAATTAATGCGAAAACATTTCTTGTCTCTTGAGTACGTCACTAAAGTGTTTCTGAAGTGTGAGGACACAGCCTGTCATCACAGCGTGTCCAACACGAGCTGTCAGTTATCCATCGCATGGGTAATTAATATAAAAGTCTAAGGTGCAATTATGTAATTAATAGGAGTAATTAATTAGGGCTGCGAAGTGGTCAACCAGATTGTTAAAATTAATTGATTCATCCGATTACTTATAAATAGATGGGCCAATTTATCATTTAGTTGAATTGGTTAATCACTCAAATATTCAATTAGGCAATGTATTTACTTGATCAATTAATTGAATTAGTAAGTTATAAATTTTAATGATCATTTCATCATTGAGGTTATTCAATTGTTTGCTTATTTAGTGAGCTAATTATTAAATTACTAATTAATTCGTTGAATTAGTTAATTGAATTAGGCAGTTACATAAAAATTGACGGGTAATTTCATCATCGAAGTGACTTGGTCATTATTTATGGAGTTTATTATTCAATCACATTCAATTGCTTTATTTCATTCGCACTAGACGTTCCAGCAACGGGACACACGTCTTGGGATGAATTAGAGCGAAAATGCGTGTTAGGCATGGCAAAGGCGTAAAGAAACAAACATGGAGTAATATAATCGGCAGCAGTGAGAGCAATGCTTTCGCATTTCTGCACCCAAGCAGACTTAAACACGTCCGTGAAATTTTTACTTGCACAAATACACTGGTGGATTAGGGGGGGGGGGGGGGGTGTAATTACGCATGCTGTGGTGTAGCGCTGCTGATTAGTGAATTGAAACTTGCCCCAATACCTCCCCAATATTTACCCATATCGCCTTCTTTGAAATTCTGCAGTGGCGACAGCTGTCGAGCCTGTGTAGTCGGACTCAGCTAACAAATGGAACGGCAACTGAGTAAGCGTGGACGCTTGTTCGTCTGAATGCAAATGCCTAAAAATTCCGTTCAGCAGCATTCCGTTCAACAATTATTTCCTTCCTCTTTTTATTTTTCAAGAATATTTAAGGACTTGCGAGGTTGAAGCATACTTCAATAATAACAAGAGATGTAAAGGAAGTAAAGAATCGAATGAATTTTTGAAGCTTCTAATAATACTAGCCACACGGGGAAGAAGGGATAAGTTATGAACACGATGGCATCTAATCAATTGATCTGTGGCCTTCTAGTTGCTGTTTGTGCTGCCGTTTATGGCTTCCTCTGTCTTTCTTTTTTTCCGCTCTAGATAACACAGGAACATTATTATCAGACAAAACATTTCGATTACTTATATATTTTGGAAATGCAATTAAACTAATTTTTCATCAACTTGTCTCTTGCGTACTACGAAACTGGATGGCGGTGAGCAAAAGATGCACATCCAAGCTCTAATTCTTCTGCGTGTTTACTAGTCGATACCAATATTATTAATAATCTAGTAGTAATAAGTCGTTGATACGCAGCAGCTGCACCGGCTACTGATTGTTAACAGGTTACAATTAATAATGTGCAACAGCTAATATAGCTACAGCAGAGGACTTACCGTAAAGTACCCAGGCAACGGGAGTTATTTCAGCCGTATACTGGAGCACTTAGGCAACTCGTTAAGGCTTTAAAGGCCGGAAGGCTTCCAGAGTGGAGGTGAATGGTTCATCCTTATCTTCCATTATACATAGAAATGTGATTTATTGCGTGACTAAGTGATACACCTCGTTGCGTTATTACTTTTAGCAATGATATCTAGTTTTCATTGCACAGGGATGCACGTTAGTAATACTAACAGAGTATACCTCAGGTGAAGCATCCTAAACAGCAGACTGGACAGAGGGGGTAGGGTAAAAGCTAAAGCGTATGCCCACTGTACCCAATAAAGAGTCCTCTATACCAAGATCAGGAATAAAACGACCATCCCGTTCGGAGCGAATACTGACGCATACTTTTCCCTCCGAGTCACAGACGAAGTGCTTTGTGGAGTCCTGCCTGAAATAACGATCGCAAATTTCCCTTTTAGTACACTTCCAGTACATCATCGAGTGTGCGTAAAAGACCAGGCGAGACCAAAAAATGACAAGCAAGCAATGAGTTGTGCGTATTTTTTTTGTCGTGTCTTTTACCCACTCGTTCAAGTAATCATAATTACGGCATTTCTACGCTGGTCACGAGCGTGAACTGACCCGTCAGACCGGCACACTGACAACGACGACATAACGACCGCCAGTACCCATGTACAAGGCGGCGGCAAGCCTCTCCCTCTCTTCCACACTACCTTAAAGTCACCGCGAAGGTGTCTCTGAAAATATCGCTTTCCGAAAAGATGAGGAGGTCTCCAGAGCTCGTGTGCAAGCCTCGGGCGCGTCACTTATAACGAGCAAAGTGAGGGATGTTTGAAATGAGAGGGAACGGGGGGAGGGAGGGATGAGAGAAAGTGCTGGGGTCTCAGAGAGATGTTCCTCGGTTCGCCCAAGCCTAATTAATCCGCTACGGTGCCTCATTAACGGCAGCGTCTCCGACGAGCGAGTACACCACGGCGCGAGAGGCGGCAATTTGCGTTAAAACCGACCAATCTCTTCGCCCGCTGACCGCTGCGGTGTGTTTGTGCGTGCCCGGCGGCTTCGGTGTGAACGGCGGCCGTTTAAGCTGCAGACGCGAAAACGTGATTTGCGCATCCGGCCAGGCTCAATTTCCATCGCATGACCGCAGCAAGTCGCTCTTGCTCACCTGTCGACCAGCGCACGGGAGATATTCCAGGCCAGCGCGGAAGTCAATGGCTTAGGCAAGCAATGCCGCAGAGAAACGAGAACGCAATATATGAGCGAAATAAGAGCGAGATTTCAGTTGCTAAGGGGATGGCATAGTGGGGAATCACCTTGGAAAGGCGACCGGGACCTGCGCCGCATAAACTCTTATAGAGAGCGGTATACTGAGGCAGCATATTGCATAATAATCAATTGTCCATTGTTCATTTTGCATCTTTCCGGCGTAACACCAACGTGACGTCAGTTCCAGACGAAAACGGCAGTTGGTCGGTCACAGAAATTATGAGGAAGAGTCGAATCGCCATATCGTCCATACCTCTCATTACTCATCGCAAGCATAGCTACAGCTAGCGGCGTATGTAGACAATCGCAGTGCCCGCACTCCAGTGAGCCAACGGTCCGTCGACTTCTCATGGACGCTTAAAAGCAACGGATGCGTCAAAAACAGTATTGAACTAGGCCAGAAGGCCAGACGTATCTGAGATGAAAACAAACGTGCAGAGTGGATCAGAGAAATAACTCAAGTTATTGACATTCTAGTGGGAATTCAGAAGAAATGGGCATGGGCAGGACATGTAGTGCGAAGGGAGGATAACCGATGGTCGCTTAGGGTAACAAAATGGATTCCAAGGGAAGGAAAGCGTAGCAGGGGGCGGCATAAAATTAGGTGGGCGGATGAGGTTAAGAAGTTCGCAGGAGTTAAGTGGATGCAGCTAGCACAGAACTGGTTAATTGGAGAAATATAGGAGAGGCCTTCTCCCTGCAGTGGGTATAGTCAGGCTGATGATAATGATGAAGCCACCAGCAATGTTTTTTGCAATGGTTGCTTTGGCGTTCCCGAGAAGCATAGACACACTTGTGTTGGTTTTCAGGTGGCCGTAGCTGCCCAGATATCGCCAATAAATGGTGCGGCATTTTCTTTAACCGACCCACCATTAACGATAACGCAATCAGATTTAGCATCCACATTGTTGACGGCGCAGAGGAAGTCCACATGCAATCCGGGCTTTGCGGGGGTTGTGAGCGGCGAAGTTGCAGTGCTGTATAAGTGGACGGTAATTTTCACTACTCGAACTGTGCAGCACATTTCTGGAATGATTTACGGATTAACAGCGCTGATTCGTATCGTAAGTAACCTTTATGATCACAGAAATTAGCTGTGGCTTAGCTAAGGTTAAGCCTGGATATCTCGAAGCGAAAAGCCGCTCGTCTAGCCTTGCGCTTTTCATATCTTCGCTCCTTTTTAGCCAACTCCCAAACTACCACTTCTGGAGCAGTGTTTCTGCTCCGTCTGATTCCATGGCGAGTGTCTGCGCCTGTTCTATGAGCAAGCGCTCCTTATACACCCCCCCCCCCTCCCCCTTCCCTTAAAATGTGCCCTGTGTACGGCTGCGGCGAAATACCTAAGTGTGGTGTACCAATTTGTGGTATACCAAACTGTGGAAATTCCCTGCAGTGGGAGCTCCGGCACAGTAGTCGGGCGTCTTACCACTGCACCACCGCGTCGGGAACCATTCTTAATTCCTGCTCTTGTTATTCAGGCAATTCTGTGTTCCCTCCCAGCTACAATTTTCAGGCGAAAGTCTTTCTTGGCTCATGGAACGAAATCTCGTGCGCGAGAGTTGTGCGCGAGATGTGTGCGTGAGATCTGTCATATTTCGCTAGATTCCGCGAGATGTGTTCTTGTCTAGCGTTCCTGCCATCCTCAATTCCACGCTTGAATGCGCGCCAAGGAACGCCACGCGACAGATGCGATGGTGTACCATCCAAACTCATACTTGCCGGAGAAAGTGACAGATACTGCGCCTTCCCTTTCCTGTAAACCAATTACAATGTAGCACTGCAAAAAACTCCGATAAGAGGCAAACGATGAGGGGCAAATAATGAGAGAGTAGGGGTAGGCTTTCGTAATTCTCCTCTTAAAAGACATTTAAGAGACCCCCTAATTTTTTTCGTACTGTTTCATAGCATCGGTCCCGCATTTATCTCACTGATCGACATTGATATTGTCGATAATGATATTGTTTGGCACTTGTATGATAAGTGTATGACTATTTTATGAACCCTGCCTGAGTATAGTGCACCAAAAATGTTTCTATTGACTAATGTACCAAGCATGAACTGATTTCTTCTCCGTTACCATAAGCGCCATGCACGCTCAGACGAACGAGCATGTATACACGGCCGTGTAATAATAATATATTAAACGCATTAATTGATTATCGTTGTTTCAAAATATCACCTTAAATCTTGAGTTTGAGGGCAAATGATCTCATTCTACTTAGATACAGTCTATAAGTTTTCTGCGATGATATAAACGATGCGACTGGCTTGCCCATATTGACAATGGCGCGCGCTGCTGCTACCACCGAGAAGAACGCGATTTGAATGTAAATTTAGAGATGAAATAAACTGAACAATAAAAGCTTTCGCACACTGACCAATATGTTAAATTTCCCTCTTCCTAACGAGCACCTCGTTAACCTTACTGTCAGTGCATTCTCGTTCGCAAACTCCGCCTAAACAATATCCTCATTTGTTTTTTTCCTCACCAGAACAAGTATATTTAAGTAGGCAACACTGTTGAGGTTGCACGATGCAATAATTTCATAGAGGTTTTGTCAAATAAATCGCACGTATTGTCGCAAAAAACATCGTACAAAATGTATGACAATGTATGACAAAAAATGACTTTGACAAAATGTATGACAAAATGTACGACAGAATAACGGCCTGGGGGGCGAGTTGGTGCATGATGGAATTGTTGGAAGTGTTGGTTTAGGTTTTTGACTGATTTTGCTTCCTTTGTTTGACTCGGCCTTTGCTATGATCGTCTTTTGTTGTTGTTTACTGTTGTTGTTGTTGTTACTGTTTTTTTTTTTACTGCTTTTGCTTCGTTTGTTTTGGCTCTGCTTTTGCTACGATCGTCTTTTGTTGTTGGCCTAGGGTTCTGACTGCTTTTGCTTAACTGTTTTGACTCTGCTTTTGCTACGATTGTTTTATCGTTTTATATTTTTTTATTTGTTAGGGTTCGGGCTGGTCGCTTCTCATGTCTTACTCTGCTGTTTTCGGTCCACACTGCATTTGCTATGAGATATGGCCTGCCTTCCGTTTTTTTTTTTTTTTTTTAAAGAAAAAGGGAAAAAAAAGTTTTTTTTTTTTTTGTTTTGTTTTTTTTCCCGTTTTTGATAGTTTATCTACTGAGGTTAGAAATATCTTGTCTGATTTTCTGTTGGTGCTGCTCGGCGTTCACGTGTTGGGTTTGGAGCGGACTGTGGTGATGAGTGTGATGCTTGAGATGGACGTATAAATATGCCACCTTTCCGTTTAATAAATAGTTGGTAGTGTGCGCATGTGGTGTCCCCTTCTTGTCTGTGTCCGTTTCCGTGTTGCGCCGCCGTCCAATTCCAAAATGTACGACTTTAGGACAGTTGTGCGATATTGGTATGACATTCTATTATCAAGCTTTCATGATTTTACTGCATGGTACAACTTCGTTCGATACCATTCTGAAAGTGTTCTATCATCCAGTAACAAGATTTATTATGTCAAACCACTATCGTGCAAATATCATGTTATATTATAAAATATCCTACATACTTTATTAAAATGTATTACAATGTACGACATTATACGATAGTGGTGTGACACCAGGATGACAGTGAATGGTATAGCCTGTGCGAGATTATTGCATCATAGAACTTTTTTCAGTAGGCTATGGATGAATGAGGACATGACATATAAAAGCGACGGCAAAAAAAAAAAATTGTTTGCCTAACGTTATGCAGGAGCCCGGTTCTGAACGTCATATTTACATAACAACCTCTCTAACAGCTTAAAATTGGGAAATGCATTTCTTCGTGAAAAGCAGCCGCACTATACTTTCACGACCACCTTTATCAAGATACATCCGACAGTAAGGGATTTCCTCGGCAATCCCTTACTGTCCCGATATGAAGAATTTTGACCACGACTGTAAATCCCCCTGCCGCAGAACCTGGCGCCATGGAGACAAATTAATCACTGCTGCTTTTTTTTTCCTTCCTCATTGCAGGTCGGTAGTTGCATATGTCTATTTCGTGAAATTCATGCCATCTGCTTCCTTAGTGAAAATGCTACTTCCGAGACTACGGTATATTTCAGCACTAATTGATGGCCTCTTGAAAAATAGAAACTTGTGTTGTCAAAGAAAATTTTTTGACCATTCTTTCACACCCAGAACTTGCGTCAGTCGCACTCGCGCTCCCCGCGACAGCTGAAAATATACACAATATGTGCCGCCTCGTGAAGCGGCCAATGTCTTGTTTCTCCATGAGCACTTGTTACTGTCTATATATACTTTTGTGTTGTATTTACCATGTACCCCACTACATTGTGCAATGCCTTAGGCCGCAATGTAAACAAAAAGCAAGAACAAGAACACAAGGAATCAATTTCCGTTAATACTGTATTAGCAGCGCGACAGAAGAATCTGAAGCTTTAGACGAGCTCTAGTGCATCAAGCTCCCGCACGATCATGTAGGGATATTACTTCTACTTTGTTGTGAGGCGGTCTAGTATTTCGGACAATACGCCCGTAGAAACATTCCTGGTTTGCGTTGACACATGCAAAATGTTTCAGCGACAAACTGCACGCAGATAGTACAGGACCGGGTTAATGACAGAAATATGGAAGAGGCTTTCGCCCTGCAGTGGGTACAGTCCGGCTGATGATGATGATGACTCTATCAAGCCTTTTTCATTTTAGTACGACCACCCGACCAGCGCACAGATATTATTCAATGGCACACATTGCACAAGTACGCCTTCATAAACTCCGCAAACCTCTATTCATTAGTTTAATCATTTACCATTTCATGTCCTGAGGCAATAAATATCATTCATAAAGAAAGAGCAGTGAGCCCGCCAATGCTCGGCTTGAACATCTTAACGGGACTCCGGCGACAAATTAAGAATAGCTTTTATTGATTGGTTCCATTGTTTTATTGAAAAAGAGGTAAATTTTCTTCAGATCAGAGCCTTCATTAGCTAGATAAGCACCCAAGAATGAAATGCATGTATCACAGGCATCGGTCACTTTTACAATGATACTGTAACCATGTCAAGACTTACCTTGCATGAACGATCTCCAAGAAGGAATTACACCTCAGTTATTTTCCAAACGCTAATTATCAACCTCATCATTGTGTTAAAGCCACCAGATTGTATCGAGAAGCAGGAAAGAGATTTCACTTGTTCTAAATTGAAATTTTTTTGTCAACAAATGATTATTTTGTGGTCTAACCAGCTTCAAAATGGCCAGAAAGAAGCTTACAATCGATTTTTATTAAGAGGAAAATGTCCTCCAGACTCGGACTTCCGCAGAACTGCGAGGCCTTCGTGGAGTCCAGTATCAACGGCGCAAGGAAGGCGTCAGTGTAACCCAATCTGACCTAACGCGGGTTTCCGCCATAGAATATGGCTTATCGTGTGCGTTTCACTAAATCCGGGAACCCCACAGCCATCAAGGAAAGATTGTCTACACTGCAGCGTTCCTCTGTAAAGCGGCGAAGCAGGCCTCGAACCGTGCTAACTAGAGGAGGAAGTTCGACGAGATTTGCAGAGGCTCTCGGTACGGGAGTCGCGAACTGTGGCGCAAGGAACCATAGGAAGTGCAGCGCTGGCGACTGAGGACTTACTGGAGTGAGCGTAGAGCATGCTAGTAGCACACGTAGGCTAGAGAGAGGGAAGAGGGGAAGGGGGGGGGGGGGGAGGGGGGGGGGCTGCAAGGGCTTCCATAGTTGTCGGCCGCCATGTCGCTTGCTGGTCATATTTACGACTGTCCATAAACGTCAGGCAGCCGCGGAACCGTGGAGAGACAGGGAAAGGCAGCTCTCTGCGTCTTTTCATTCCTCTCTCCCATCTTCCCTTCACCCTGTTCTTCGCCGAAAAATATTTATATACGATACACACGAACCTTCAAACGATGCGGGCTGTAAGCGCCTGACGTCGATATAGTAGAGCGAGAAAAAGAAAAAAAATAATATGAAACAAAATAATAGATGGAAAGGAGTCAGAAGCAACGCTAGGAAGCAGAGGGAAGTAGACACTGCAGTGGACCGAGCGACTACATGAAGGCTTATGAGCCATAGCAAGCCGAAGCCGGTCGAAGCCAACCACAGAATGAGTAATAACGAAGAGAGGCTGCCACGAACCGGCCGCGGGGTGGGTGGCCTAGAGTGAGGGGGGTAGGAGGGGGAGGATGAAGAAGCCTGTCATGGCCTTTCTTCCTGTCACACTAATATGCCGTTACGTAGTGCCAGGCACGGCAGGCTTTTTGAACGCGGCTCAAAATGAGGCTGACCGCAAAACTGGCTCAGACACAAACAAAAGTTGTAAAATGGAGAGAAAAAACAAAATCGGGAGCCAAAAGCCTCGTGTGTCGCGAATAAACAAGGCAGCGGTGGTGAGGAGGTCAGGCTTGATGCTGCAGCAGTGTTAGAACGTCGAATTTTGTGGCGGGCGTGTTCTGGCGTTGCTCTGTAAACCCCTGCTTGTCAGCCACGTGCTCATCGGCAAAACACAAGAACACAGGACAGAGAGGTGACGGGGAGGGTGATGGTGGAGAAGAGCTGTACCTGCAGCATCGCTGAAGTCGCGCGCTCCCTCGCCAGCTGTCGGCGGGAAATTAACCTCTTTGATTAGGCTCACTCGTAGCGAGTGGAGTGGCCTCGGAGGCAGTCTCCCGGGGTCTGACACATTGCGCGCTGGGCCATTCGACATTATGTCGCGGCAGTATAGGTCTGGTTGCAACAGGCGCGCCGCAGACAAGGGTGGTGGTAATTAAATGGAACAGAGTGACGCGGTTTAATTCATCACAGCTACCCCTCGCGGTGACTTCACGAAGTTAAAAAAGCAAAGAGGTTTTAGGAACAAAAGGAAAACCTTGATAAAAAGAAATGCCACCGTGCGCTATAGATGCTAGTAATGTTCCAGAATTGCCGCTGAATACGTCGCCGAAGCAGGTGGCGTGCCCTATTTCCGTTTCTGGAAACTAAACTGGACTGGCTACACAACTCCTACACAATCTTTGGTGTCTCATCTTTGTCAGCCTTAACAGATAGAAATAGCCATAATCCATCTGATGTACCCTTCGGGAAACACGTTTAGAATAAAATCTCCCAGAACGATTACGAGCGATTACTTCGAATATTTGAGTGTTAGCTGTGTCGTAAGAACAATAAAATTTTAATGACATCCTGACATAAATGGCTAAGTTCCGTTTCGATGTTCCAATCCATGCACCACATACGTCTTCATGTCTACCGTGGTAGTAGTCTTAACGGTTTTCTCCAGATATTTACGCTTTCAACCAGGTGATGGTTGCAGAACCTACTATAAAAAAAAAAGTTAAAACAGGCGACAAATTTCTGTTTTCAATAAACAAAGGGTGACCCCTTATTTATACATGGTTATTTATTATTTTCCGCATGGTTATTATTAATCTGTCCATACTTTTTTTGTGTTGTATAGAATATGAAACATGGCTTCGCTATAGTGCAATAGATTATTATTATTATTATTATTATTATTATTATTATTATTAATATTATTATTATTATTATTATTATTATTATTATTATTATTATTATTATTATTATTATTATTATTATTATTATTATTATTATTATTATTATTATTATTATTATTATTATTATTATTATTATTATTATTATTATTATTATTATTATTATTATTCGCTATAGTGCATTATCCTTTTTATGCCTCTTTCAATGTACTGTGCACACTCAAGTGTTGACGCTTGTACGACGTGTCTGCAAATACATTTCAATACCCACATGTAGTCTAAAAAAACGAAAATTCCAAACTGATTGGCATTGTCACGAAATGAAGTAGATAGCTTGATTTGTAGGGTTTAAGGGCCCTAAGTTACTATGACTGTATACAATAACGGACGACCATCTGAGGTTCTTTTAACGTGCTCTTACATCGCACAGTACTTGGGCACATTTCTTTAGCTCACATCAAGAAGCTGCCGCCGCGACCGGGATCAATCCCGCGTTCCTGTGATCAGTAGTTAAATACCTTAACAAGGCGTCGAATTTAAAAAAAAATAATATACTGCCGAAGCCGGTCGTATCGACGTCCAGTTGCGATGCCAAATTCACCCAGCAGGATCAATAACGCTGCGACCGAGGATGGAATTAAGAAGAGTTTTGGCAAACAAAAAACATGATTGTATGTACAGAGGCGATCTACTGGTATTCGCCAGCAAACGTAGCAGCTGCAGCAATCATCAACGGGTGTGTATAGCTCAAAAGGGCTCTTGCGCAGTTTAACAATGGCGAAGAAGCGCAGCTGCCACTTCGTCTTGGTCTTCCAGAGTACGCTGCGGAAACAGGCAATAACGACGGCGCAAAACAAAGGAGGTTTCTAACACACACACACACACACACACACACACACACACACACACACACACACACACACACACACACACACACACACACACACACACACACACACACACACACACACACACACACACACACACACACACACACACACACACACACACACACACACACACACACACACACACACACACACACACACACACACACACACACACACACAACAGTTTTATTGGGAACAGTAAATGGTTTCGAGAAGAACGAACCAGCGCTCTAAAGTGAGATTGAGAGCCTCGTGCATCATTCCGATAGTGGGGCCAATGCCCTGTGCGTGATCTCTTGAAAACATAGAACGCATATTACGTGCATGTTTTCTACTGAAGAATTGACAGCGGGTTCCAACCATTATAGACTCGCAACATCATACACACCAGGAGTCTGCAGCATTTGACATAATGACACTTTCGCACAGTAAAAACGGCAGCCTTGCAGCACTGTGGTCAGAAACACTTCTTGCGGCTCTTGGTAACGACTGAGAGGGGAAACAAGACCCAGAATCAACAATCACGAACGTTCTTCCAACGTGGCTTGTTGTAACAACGTTCTTCTTAGTGTTCATTATAACAAGCTTGTCCTTTAATCTTGCGCTGCCGCAGATGCGATAATATTGCTAACATAATGAGGGAGTATCTTCAGTGCAAACGGCGGTGGTGCAGATAAAATTGCAATTCCCACGTAACGGCACATATGAAAGCTGCACAGTACAAAGCTAGTCTAGACACAGCAATATCCAGCTTCGGTTGAGCCGTGATAAACGGACGGGATCTCAAAAAAAAAAAAAAAAAAAAGAACATGCCCATGATTGCGAAACCTTCTACACCGGCCCCGGACGAGGACGAGGACGTGCACACGGACATAATTACGTCCGTGTACACGTCTCGAGCGGCATGAGTACTGTACGTCGTGTATAGGTAGTGACAAGGTATTCCGCTTAAAATGTTTGTTCAAAATAAAAATGGCCTTTCATTCATTGTCAAGAGAAGAACTGCGAGCAGTAAGAACGGTATGGCGCCTTCTTCTGCCTTCCTTCGATCAGCGCAGCCTCTCTCATGGCTCCACGAATCATGTTAGAATAAAACGTGCATTTTAGAGAGGTGTGGTTTCCGGGCCCGCATGTCTCATCTCATATCGCTCACGCCTCCTTTACTAACAATTCCGCTCGTCAGCAGAATACGCATGTTTTCAGTTATAGCATTCTGCGTCGCCGCCAGGAAAGACGCCAACGACACGACTGGACAGGAGAAAGTCCCTCCGGCTGCTGTCGCTGTTCAAGATAAACAAGAAAAAAAAAAGTTAACTCAGAACCAGCGCCAGACACGCGGCGCCGACGCCTCTTTTCGTTTTTATTTCCCTTTTCCCCGCAAAGCCTCACGAACATGCGGCGGTGACGCCAGCAGCTTGGCCGTGCGCTGGAAAGGCGACGCCAGTGCGGTGGACGCAAGAACCAGGGAAAGAAGGGACACGGAGAAGGATGTGCTGTGGGGTGAGGGTGGGGAGGACGCGCAGTTCTGGAATATATATGTCGTCGTCAGGATGGCCCAGCACCGACCAGAGGGTAAGGGGGCGGTCAGGGAGCCCGGGAAGGAGCGGTGGCCGGTTCACTCAATTAAGCTCGAACCGAATAGATTGGCGGAAAAACGGGTCGAAGGGTGGGGAAAGGGGGAAGTACCCCCGAGAGGGAATGGAGGAAAGAACGGCAGCGGCGCGAGTTTAGGGAGTAATGGGGAGAAAAAGAAAGGGGCATAGGGAGAAGCACAACAGCAGCCGCCAGTACGCCGCCCTGACGAACAATGCTGCTGGCTGCTCCTTGCTCCCGTCGTTCTGCCTTCAGAGGCCTCGGGGAATGCGTACAGGGTATAGTATAGTCAGGCCGTATTTGGGGTGTACTCTCGTTTTGCATGAAGTGCTTTGTGCGCCAGCCTTGTAAATTCAGAGGCACGTATACCTGGACCAATAGTGTAATGCGAGGATCTTTCAGCGATTTCCATTTCGTCGCCATCAGTCGCCCGTCGTGCTACTGTCCATTATTTGATTTAGGAATGGGATATATGTTCTGACACTTGTGGTGCTCGACGAGCAATGACAAGTGCCGACAAGAGCGTCGATAGTGTGACCCATACTGTTTTAAACTTATGAGCCAACAAATCCAAATCTCACCGTAGGCATCACAAGCTTGATGTCTAACTGAGCTGCAAATCTATACCACACGTACTTTTGTACACTATGCTAAGCCGCGGGTCCCAAAGCATTGCATGATTTGAAACCGCGGTGTCTCACCCATGCGGCGACCGAGTCGCTCCTGTTTTGGGGAAGCCTGCTCCCCTATCTGCTGCTGCGGCATGTCACTGCCAGCGTTCAAAGCCGGTAGCCTGTTACAAGCAAATATACGAGCTGAACGATGAACGTGGTCGAGACGGCGCCGCACTTCAAGGATAATCGCCGATGCCTTTATTTCCCTACATTTCCCAATTTCCACCCTCTGCTTCCACAGGGATAGCAGCGGTGACACAGCGGTTAGGGATCAGTGACCACAGAACGGGGTAGGACGAAGAGCAACGTGGAAAAGGTTAGGCAGTTTGTGTTAAATCGAGCGTTAATCCAGTGACGTGACCACAAAAGCTGTGTGTATGGGGGGATGGGGGATAAGGCCGGTCACCCATCTCTCTCCCCTTTTTCCTGTTTCCGCGTCCCAATATTTGTCTCTTTCCCCACTAGCCTGAGCAACTGGTGGTTTGCAGCCCCGTCTTTTCTCCTTCCATGTCGAGATAGTAGGTCGTCAAGTTGACCTCGTGTCAGCATTGCAAGCCTTGCACGGCCTCTCACATCCAGAGGAAAGTGCGTAGACATGCTTTCCCTATTCTTCCCGATTTCATGGGTCCGCGTAGTGGGTACAGACTTAGCTTCTTTTTGAGTTCTACTGTTTTTCAGTTCAAGGTGAAAAGTTTGTTAAATGCGCGGGAGTCGCCTGAGTACATTATTCTCTTTCATCGATATGGACAGTAGGATACCGATGGAGATTGCCAGCTAAATATGACACCAACTTGTTGGCCCTTATTGCGGATTTCTGCATCCGGGAAATATGATTAGGCTTCAATATGTTTCATGTCGAGACTTGGTTGTGTAATATTTTCGCTGTAAAGTCAACCATCCCAGTCACCGGGAAATCGTTTTGTGCATCTGCTCGTGTGAAGTGGGACATAGCGCTCTTTAACCATTGTTAGTATCTTATAGGTATCTTAAGGATGACAATTTTGAGTGATTTTTCTTTTTTTTGCACGTTGGCCAGCTAATGCAGCCGCAAAGATGTCCAGTTCATTTAATGTTTTCGTGATGTACACTTCTAAATTATTTGGAGCAGAAATACAGCAGTGTTATAATTTTTATCTTCAAAGAAAATTTATCAGTGACGTATTACCAAGTTTATACGCTCGGTTTACTAGGTTAAAATATATTCGGCATGCAATGAGTAGAGCTATTCCTGCCTTACCATTCAGATAGCTTAGCAATGCGGTTAAAGGAAATAATTGAGATAACTCTCCCAAAACTACGTGCTTCGTCCCCACATTTTCATATGTGTAATATGTCAAAGTCGGATACGAGCGGTATTACATTACTTCGGGAGAAAACAAATTGAAGAATATTTATTCAAAAATCTAAACACGAAAGCTGGCTCATGCGATAAAACCGTTTTATATATAGAAACCTCTCTTGAAACTCGGGGTGTGTGGGAAACGGGTCGTCCACTGCGGATACCGCACATCAAAAACACATTTGATTAACTACATCGGTTTCACAAAGTCTCACAGCTTTATCTCAAAGCATTTCGCAGCTAACCTCTCACTACCTGCGCTGAAGTAGAGAGCTATAGTGGCGATTGATCACGTATAAGCAGGAAAAATGAATAAAAAAAATAGACGCTCTGAATGTCCAAAGTGCAAATCCCAGGCAATGCGGTGTCAAATTTCAAACGAGCCGCGAAGATTGAAGCGGTAAGGATATCGTTTCGAGCCTCTAAAGAACGTGGTATATAGATCACATCTACGAGCACCTTGCATATGAAGAGCCAAAGTAGAGCTTCTCTCGCGGAGTACCCGTGGACGGCCGCTTTCTCTTCACTTTTCTATCTTTTTCTCACGTAAAACGCATATGTATAGCATATATGTATTTTTTGCGTCATGCTATATTTTAATAGGCTGCCACTGACGACGAGGCACGCTAAGAATGGTAAGCGAGATGAAAGAGTAGAAGAGGATATGAAGTAGGAAGCAAAAAAAAAAAAAAAAGAAAAGATACGGTTGGAGCCCGAGCGCATATCAGGCACTTTCCCATCGCAGAGCTGAGTGGAGACCCCATCATACATCACGCCGGTTCCTGGCCGAGCTTCTACCGAGGGAAAGGATAGCGGGGTGCCGAGATAATATGCGCGCACTTATGCTTGTATGCTTGTTTGGCGCTCACCTCTGGTCTTCTTCCTCTTCGGTGCGTTTTCAGTTTCTTGTCTTTATTTCTTTATTTTTACACCATATTTGTTAGTCTCTTCGTTTTTTACTGCTCACCACGAAGGACTAAGTTCGAACCAGCTCTCCTCTCACAACACTGGCGAACTGAGAAAGGAGAGGAGGTGGAGCGCAGTAAGGTGGGGAGAAAAAAGGCATGAAGGAAAAAAGCTTTGCGAGCGAAACGTTGAAAAGAGATCCGCTGTATCGACGTCTTAAATGAGTTTAGGCTCATCCCGCAAGGAATCTTTGCGGGCACGGAGAAACTGTTTATCTCATCACTGGAAGCTGGCCGTTTGCACTATGGGTTCGTTTAAGCTAATATAAGTTAGTGAAAGCTTGTACACGTTTGTATAACACTGTATAGGTTTGAACAGGTTCGAAAATGTTTTCTTCGGTTTCCACAAGATTTTATAAGCATAGGCTTGCTAGCTCCTTATTGGCTGTTTCAATTTAAGCTGCGTTGAGGAGGGCGAATCGTCGCAAGTATTTACAAAAAAAAAAAAAACAATTTCACTCTTATTTAGTGGATTTTGTTTTGTTTTTTGCAGCGAGAATTCGTTATAGAGAGTGCATGTAACAGAGAGCTCAGCTGCGGTGGCCTTCGTTGATCCGTGAAACACCGCCCTGCTTCAAAGAAGCACGAAATGCTCTATACACGCTCACGTCACCACTGCATCTTCTTTGCGGCTTAAAACGAAGGTCACGAGGGATTCGCGACTACTTCGGCAGGGAAGGTGCAAGACTGCAGCATAGCCGTAGTCAAAAGCCAATGTGTGCCGCACTCGTGAGAATGAATAGAAGCGTCAACAGGGAGCGTCAAAATCTAGCGGTATACGTGTGGAAGACTATTTTGCGGTTAAACTGAACATCCACTAGATGAATGCAACGTGTGTTCCGGAGTGTCGCTAGGCAGGCGCCTCCATATTTGCCCCTTTGACCGCGCCCAGATTGCCGACGGAGGCGCCACCTGCAAAGAACGCTATAACAGATAAACAGCGGGTGAATGTAGAGCAGCCGCGGAAGCACCGCCGCGTACTGACCTTTTCACTGCATTGTCCGCGTTAAGCGAAACTTTCTCCGTTGTGTCACCTTAACTTCGTTTGCATCGAATAGTCTGCCTCGAAAAAAAAAAAAAAGAACAGACCACCGTTTTCATATTCCCGGGTAGAAACAAATTGTGCTTTACATATATTGCTATCATCTGGGGGACTCTGCACTGGCAGCTGGTTCACTTTCCTAACAGCCTGTTTTCTAACGATCTCTTTTCTAAAAAGTTTACCAACACGTTTTCTAACAAGGTAAGCGATGCTAACCGCCTGGTGAAAAATTTCTACCTTTCCAATTATTTTTATATGCAAATCCTTCTAGGATTTGACAGGTATGCAGAAGTTTACCAGAAGTAATGTATGCATTTACGGATGCGTTCTGTGACGATGTGCCCATAATGGAAGTTTGGATGCCTGTAGACCTTAGAACGAAACGAGTGACAGGACGTGTTGCTTTGATTTCGGTATAATATGGAAGGAAGTGTGAAACAGTCGTAGTCTTTGTTTAGCACGTCATTCAATCAGTGAGTCGAGTGTTAATCTTTGCAGCTCCACAATATACTGACGTTTCGCGAAACTATAATGAGGATAAATACGATGTCTCCATTTCTTCTACTGCATTGCCGGAAAAACCCGAGAAATAGGCGAGTAGCAAAACTTTACAGCGTGCCTCTTTCGATATTTTGCGCGGAATTAGCAACTTAGTGAGCTAAACAACAGACAAGCTTTTTTCGCTTATGGTGCAAGACTATTTTGGCGCGAAAGTGCTAGGTTTACTGGTCAGTTCAGGTCATTGATTGGTTGGCTGGCTGAGTGGCTGGTTGACCAGTAATAAAAAGCTGTCTTTCCGCTGTGTTATTTCTCAGTATTTTCAAAAGGCTTTCCAACTGTTCCTTGGCTGATTAGGTATACCTAGACTTGCTTTTGTTTCGGTACCTGCCATATACCTTCGTCAAGCTCTGTCGCTTCCACGACACAAATGAGATGGGGAAGAAATGGAATGGCGTTCAGTATAACCAGATGCCTGTTCTGGTTGGCCGCGCTGCACGCGGAATAAATGGAAGAAAGGATGCAAAGGGAAAAAAATGGAGGGATGGTGTTGGTGTAATGATGATGAGTGACAGTCACAACTGCAAAGTCAAACTCGTCGTGCAGGCAAGCCACTTTCTGGGACTGGAATAATAATAATAATAATAATAATAATAATAATAATAATAATAATAATAATAATAATAATAATAATAATAATAATAATAATAATAATATAATAATAATAATAATAATAATAATAATAATAATAATAATAATAATAATAATAATAATAATAATAATAATAATAATAATAATAATAATAGGTTTAAAGGAAGAGAAAGGCGCGGTATTTGTCACACTTGCTCTGTGAACACCTGAAACGCGCCGTAAGGGAAGGAAGGTGGGAGTTGAAAGGGGAAAGAGAGAAAGGGGAGCCGTAGTGGAGGGCTGCGGAGTAATTTCGACCACCTGCGGATCTTTAACGTGCGCTGACATCGCACAGCGCACGTTAAAGATCCTCAGTGTCAGGAATTCGGGGTTTATGATTGACGTAACCAGAGTCCGACATTTTTGTTTCGGCCATTGCCAGCGCATTCCACGCGTCTAAAATGGAACATTTTTGGGGGCTAGAAATATTCGCTTTTGACAAAGCAGTGAGCGTTGGAGACCTGCTTCTATACGCGCCGCATCTGGGAAGCTTTCTTTGTGTCAGCCTCTTCCGAGGAACTACTTATGAGCTCAGGGGATATTTTTGAACGCCCGCGTTGAGATCCAAGAACAAAGCGGAGCCGGGATGCGTTCGGTGTTTACGTAAAACACGTCATGATTACGTAAAAGATGAGACCCAGTTTCTCTCCCTGTATTCATAGCACGTCGCATTACATTACACAACAGCGCCGCACACTGTTGTTCTTGCGCGGAATGCGGTTGCAGAACTGCCCGTCTCGTGACGTAGTAAATGGCATTTAAGTTGCACAGCGATGCGATAAACATGCTGGTTATGTCTATACTAGCTTTTGTTACTGGTTACAGAGACTGAAAATCTACTGATGGTATTGCAGAAAGATGGAAGCACAATAGAAAGTACATGGAAAGGAAACCAAGGCGCCCATGTGCTGTGCGATGTCAGTGCACGTTAAAGAACCCCAGGTGGTCGAAATTTCCGGAGTCCTCCACTATACGGCGTCTCTCATAGCCTGAGTCACTTTGGGACGTTAAACCTCACAAACCAAACCAAAAAAAAGCTAAGCCAGCAAAGTAACCGCATACGCAGAAGCAGTGCTGCCGAGCTTCCACCATTATATATACTCCGCTTTCAGAACTTTGAACAATAATAAAATTGAACGCTATTTTAATTAGCAAGAGCTCACAGTAAACAATGGGAGAATTTATAATACTCTTAATGCAGAATTGTCAAAGCGTCAGTTCCAATAAACCAAAAGTTCGAATCGTTCAAGTTAAGTTAAACGGGCGTCAAGTGTGCAGAGATTTGGATACATTTATAAACGCAATGCCACGATAACATGCTGTTGTAGATGATACAATAACCCTACAGAAGCGAACTTATTATTACTATACTACTTTCGCAACGTAGAACAATATTCTGTCTTTGCTTGTGTATTACAATATATCGTGTGAATCTTATTCTTGAGATACACTAATAACGCCACCATTCTGTATTTCGCCTTGGATCGGTCATTACCCTAAATGTATGCCAGAAAATAAAAGGGGATTTTTATTAATGATTCACCCTCAGTACGTAGGCAAGTTGGAATCAACTTCAATAACCTGCAGTCGAAATATAATAGTGCGGCACACTTGTGGTTCTGCACCTGCATCTACTGTAACTAATCTCCTGCAGTATAAGGAAAGCAAATTTTCGAAAACGCACGTCTTTAGAGCGTGAGCGATAGCACTCGCGGTGCAAGTTTGAGTTTCGATGGCCGTTGCACAAACGACCTTGAACTTTGACTTTAAACTCATCTTCCTTTCCCTTCCGGCGCAGTTGAGGTGTCCGCAGAAAACTCAGAGATACAGCGAGTTTCCTTCCCTATACTAAAAACATTTACAAAGTGTAGGTGTCCACCGAAAAGTGAGGCAGATACTGGGTCCTCCTTCATCGGAAACAAACTTAAATCAAAAATATAAACAAATGTTCCGGAATGAAAAGAAGATCACAAAGGCAGTAGCGCGTCAACCTAAGGTGAATATTCAGCTTCTTCCTATTTCAAACCATGTACACGGTTGCTGTACTATGAAAAAACTATACATAAGAGAGCTTTCACTCGCATGAGTAGGTTCAGGTCATACTTGATTTTGATTTTGATTAATTTGGTTCACAGGAAGGGAAAGGCGCAGTATCTGTCACACTTGCTCTGTGGACACCTGAACCGCGCCGTAAGGGAAGGGATGAAGGTGGGAGTGAAAGTGGAAAGAGAGAAAGGGGAGCCGCAGTGGAGGGCTACGGAGTAATTTCGACCACCTGGGGATCTTTAACGTGCGCTGACATCGCACAGCACACGGACGCCACTTCGTTTAACCTCCATCGAAACGCAGCCGCCGTGGTCGGGTTCGAACCCGGGAACTCCGGACAGTAGTCGGGCGTCTTACCACTGCACCACCCCGAAACCTCGCCACTTTTAAAGCTTGCCTTTTTTTTTTTTTCTTGTTGAGTACATGCACAGGTTCAACCTCTGTAATTAGTTTCTCTCTTTTTGCATGGTATACACCTCTTCTTGGTCTTTTGTGGCAGTTTCTTTTTCAGAGTTTCACCAATTATAGATTTATGCTCTGATACCTGCAACGGGTTTGCGTGTTTTAATTTTGCTTCCTACGTATTGCTTTTGTTTTTATTCTGCTAGTGTAGCCTGCTCTATTGTTTTCGAGTGTTACTTATATTTATACTCTTTCGATGCTTCGCAATAAACTTTGGCTGTAATCTGCTCCGCTCTGTAGTGTCCTCGGCCTCTTACTGTAAAGAAACACGGTAATAAATGCATGATAGTGATATTCCACATACACAGCGTATACCTGAAAGATTAATAATTCGCACTGTAACTATACTAAAGTTACTTAATGAATGCTTTGACCTGCCGTTGCGTGCGTGAAAAGAACACCATAGTGAGGGCCGTCATCTAGTTAACAGACCACAACAGAAAAAAAAAAAGGTCCCTGCCTTCATAGTATCGACGGAAACAAAGCTCGATTAAAAGGCAAGCTAAGCGTCTAACACACCGTCCCATAGTCAGAACCTAGTTCCCAAAGAAATATCAGCCTAACAAAAATACGCCCCCCCCCCCCTTTTTTTTTCTTTCTCAGAAGCCAAGAGAGGTCGAAGGCTGAAATATGCCCTGCTTTCGCGAGTAGTGTCCTAGTTAGGGGTAAAATATCTGCAGCATACAGTGTATTGCACCGAACATCAATATACGAGATTTCAATGACTACTAAGTTCTAATATACTGGTACTAGTACGAAGACCAACTATTGCTTGCTTCGAAGGCTCAATGCTTTCCCGTGTTTTGTGCTGATAACCTCCCCCCCCCCCCCTTTTTTTTTTTTTTTTGGCACGACGGAAAGTTATGGCACGACGGAAAAGAATCCCATGGCCAAATGTCTTTTGGCCTCAAGGCTTAATAGGAGTCATGTACAAGGGTAGTTATAACCAATCTTTTAACCTCGAAGTGTCTGGCGGAGTTGGGCAAAGGATTTCTCTGCCTTTCCAGAGTTTTTGAATTTCAACTAGGGTTGTAACGGGGAAACTAAAGCAACACAAAAGCAAATATTGCGTTCTGACCAGTTTTTACTGAGACTGAAAAAAAATTTCGGCATGGTCGCCATTTGTGCATTAACCTTTAGAAGAGCGAACTGGGCTTATTACAGCATCATTATAACACTGCACCGGAGCACTGTTTGCTGATTAAAACGCGAAAACAATCCAGGTGCTCTTTCATCGTGGGAAAGAGCCGTAAGCCAGGCGGCGTGGGGATCCACGTATATGGTCAAATGTCGACGTTGGTGCGCCGACATAACACTTCACTATAGGCCTGTTTGTGAAGCGCAAAGTGCGACCAATCCATGTGTTGTCTCTTCTTGCAAAACAACCACAGGCCAGACGGCGTAGGAGTCGAGGTATAAGGCTAGAAGCGTTGACGTTGACAACACCGACAGGATACTGCACTGCATTGTAGCTCTGTCGAGCGCAAAGCACAGACTATCCAGGACGTTATTCTCACACCTTGCGAAACAGCCGTAAGCAAGCTACCTATTCAGATATAAAGTGGGACTTTTGATGGTTCCGAAATTAGTAAGGGCGTTCATTATCTATAGCGTAACTTTCCTTATGTCGACATATTTGAAACTACACGTGCGACTTCAGTGTAAAAACTCGTGTTAAAAATGATATTCTAAAAGGCAAGATTTCAAGCACTTATTTTAAGGCTTTCGATTCCAGCACCTGTTATAAATGTTATCGACTTAAAATTTAGAATATGGCTTTTATATGTTTCTACCTTCCTTCCTTCCCATAGGCTGCGGTTAAGGTATCCACAGGAAAAAGCGTAATGGATACTGCGATTTTCCTTTCCTACAGAGTAATATATTTACTGTTATTGCATGAGCATTCATGAAATGATTATATATTTAAAAATGGCTTTAAAATGAAAAGATCAGGAAGGGTGATAGTGGATGTGGTCATAAACTATCGGAAGTTGAATTTAAGTGCACGTCACAACACGGGAACATGGAAGACAAGAAAGTACGCTAATGTCGCAGGCCAATGGATCGTATGAATGCCCCCAGTTAGTATGTGCTATGTTTCAAAATGCCAATAAAAAGAAGAAATATTATGAAGGATGGCCACGGTCTAAATCGACTTCTGTAGCCACCGAGCCACCAGGGTGGCTGAGGCTGAATTTCCATAGCTGAACCGCAGTATTGGAGTATGGTGGCGCTGGCGAACACTCTGAAGGATAAGTTATAGTCAACATAAGCACCTAAGAAACTACAAGATTGAACAGCCGCTGCCGTAGCTCAGTCAGTACAGCACCGGAAGCAAAACTCGAAGGTCGTTGGTTTGGGCCCCATGTACGGCATGTGGTTGTTTTATCGCGAAAGCAATACTGCTAACACTTCGAGCCATTGGCATGTCGTGGCGCCTCCATGTATGACCTTTCACTTGACCGTGTGACGTCACGCCAGACCGAGAGACGGGGCCCCAGCTCGCGCCATCGGATGGTGGCGGTGAGTCCTTACAGGAGCCGCAGCAGTGACGTCACGCCATTTTCACATGACCTTGTGCCGTCATGCCAGACCGAGAGACGGAGCCCCAGCTCGCGCCATCGGATCGTGGCGACGAGTCCATACATGGCGCTTTGTCGCAGCGGAGAGAGGGCGCTCGCTGTTTGTGACGTTCAAGAACTGGTTGAAATGTTCAGCTTGGGGTTAAATTTCTCAAAGAAGCTCCGTAACCAAAGGGAAATAATTGAGTGGAAGTGAAAACTGAGTCAACTTTGAGTGGCGGGTGGAAGTTACGCTAGGAGGATAAATGGGGCTGTGGCTCGGTTCCTCGCAGTAGTCGGGGCGCAGCCGCCGAACAAGGCGCAGCCAATGGTATTGCTTTCGCAATCTTCCAGGCTTAACCAAGCTAAGCCTTCAGCCAACTTTTTTTTTTCTTGCATCTTGCAATTTTTTTCCCGCTTGTACATTATCATTTCACATTGATCAACCCACAAAAAAAAATCATGCCCGATACTTTTCTTGGTGTAAATGGCTGTTGGCTGCCTTTGTATGTACCTCATAACGAGCCCCTCACTTTCTCTACGTTTGTTTGCTACTTACTTTCCACAAAGCGACATCTACTTCATCACAGGCCTAGAGTGATTTAAACGAAGCCCGAAAGGTGGAGATGTGAAACCAAGAATTTTTTACTGATTCTTATGCATTTAACTGTCTCCACCGTTCCTAAAACGTTGTTTATCCTTTTGGCCTCGTACTATTATCTCCTCGGCGCGATGTTTAGGTCAGTGCATGCAGTGAATATTCAGGCCAGGCGGTCGTTCAGTGTTCATTCCCTTGAGAAGGAGAAATTTTAGGTTTCTGTGGTAGCGGAGTAACTTTATCTCGAAGTCCTAGGGCAGCACTTGGATTGAATGTCAGTGAGTGATTGTTCCCTCATTCATTCTACGTCACTTCACTCGATCTGTCGACCAATCAGTCTGTCAGGAAAGAAATACGTAAATTGGACAACCGCGCTACTCTACAACATAACCGACATAACATATCGTCTAGGCTGCTGTACCTTAGTGCAACTTCGGGAACACAGGGACCGTGTTATGTCAAAAGAATATGTATGTACAATGCATGCGGATAAATAATAAGGTAATGAAGCCCGGAGGACCCAGAGTGTTATGGTTACTCAAACGGTATTTTCACACTTATACAGCTAACAGCAAAGTGCAGTATGTATAGAAGAAGCAGGGCAGGCATCAGGACGCATCTGAATGCGTTTAATTCCCGGCTGTCCCCGGCTATCGGTATTCCAACATGGCGCTCAGTCTCCACCACGCGCTCTCGCTACCAAAATCTCATCTTTCTTCTTTTCCTCGTTCTGTTTGCAGATTCTTGTCCGAATCTGCAAAACGCTCCGCGCCCTGAGGTGAGAGGTGGCTCGAAGCTTGAACGATGTCACCTTAATGGCCTCTGATGACCACCATGCGACTCATGAATGGAGTCCCAGATGCTGTCGTATAAGAGCTGTATACCGGAAGTTCATTGTGCTCCTACAGCATCTGCTTCAGTTTCGCGTCTGGACCCCTTGATAACACACATGACTGCCTATTTGCTCCAAGGGTGAAATTATTTTAAAAAGGAATAACGACAATATTTGTTTGTTGTCTTTTTTTTTTTTTTTTTTTTTTGCAGCGCAGCGCAGGGCGAAAACATACCAGTAAAGATACATTCTTAATCTGGTTCCATATAAGTTCCAGTTATAAGTGAAACTTTTAAAAATGTGCCGCTTATAAGTGGAACATTTTTAAACTTTCCACTTATAACTGGAACCAGACTAAGAGTGTAGTTTAGATATCTTCATAACTCACGTGATTTGCATGTGTTTAGTGATTTCCTTAGGAGAACTTGATTGCTTTCTGCATTGAAAAAAAAATAGAGAAAAAATAACGTTTTACAAAATCACCTTCTAAGAAATCGACCGTCCCATTATAATTTTCTGTGCTCCCTGGACATCTACAGATTCACATGCAGTACATATAATCTCGTCTTCAACAAGCTAAGCTACTCAACACTAATATTCCCATCGCATAACAACACAAGCGACGAGAAATTATTGTTTTATTACATCGTTTCGCCCTAGCGGCATTGTAGCATGTTTTGGTTGCATCTGTGTAAGTAACGCATGTTACGGTCTTCAAGACCGTGGCGACTGACGTCTAAAATATTCACATTCCACCCTTCTGTGCGTTAGGATTTCCATATGCATCTTCAATCCGATGCATACATCCTACAATGGTCTAGAAAACAAGGTGGTAGAATACAGCGCGTGAATATCATTCGACCACACACCCTTACGCATCACCAACATCACCTGGATACTTGGCGTAACACACATTGGAAAAGCAGCGCAGACAAAGTGCGATGTGGTTCGCAATCAGCGAAAAAAAAAAATTGTCAGAACTCGAAGAAGTCTTCATACTCCTGCACCCGTGTGCACTGGCCGAGTTCGGCCATGCTTTGCACGCGAGCCGTGGATCCACACACGACATTTTTATTTCTGTCATTTCACGTTTTCTCTCTGCGATTTGCTTCCAAGATAGCGTTCGCGACGTTCTCTGAGCCTGTCAGTTCCCGCGCACAAGACAGCGAATCCATCGCTGTTGCTGCTGCTCCTGCATCAAGCGCTTCGAGAAACCCAGAAAGCAAAAACAAACAGAAAACTAACGGAGGGGTAAGGAAAAACAAGCGCTCTCCAGAGTAGTGGGGGGGGGGGGGGGGGGGGGGGAGTCCAGTCAGAGCCGCCGCGGGTTATAACTGGCACAGGCGAGCGTTTTGATTTCCATAACTGATGAAGCGCGCCCGGCGACCGACCAAAGGAAGGAAAACCTCCACCGCCACGCCGCAACCGACCGCTATATTCTAGCGCCACATCGCAGCCAAGAACTCGGGCAGGCAAGCAAAGCAGAGCCGGCTCGTCTCTCGCGCCTGCATAAATAGGTAAACACCGATGATCCGCACGCGACGATCGGCTAGGACCGCGTGAAACGCAAGCCCGTCGTCGCCCAGCAGCCACAGCCTTTGCACACAACCGCATACGCACCCCGGTTTAGCCTCGTCTCCCGAAGCTTCGCTTCTCTCTCTCGCGTTGCGTCTTTTTGCCTCGCGCCCGAAACGCGCGACCATCTACACCGCGCGTCGTTTCGATCTGGATTCTCCAAGCCTTGTGCTTACATCGGCGACGTGCTTTACGAATACACCGTACGCATTGCTTTCTCAACCGACCCTCTCCCTGTCTCTCGCTCTCTCTTTCTCTCTCTCTCTGCCCCATTTCCCTCTTCAGCCAGCACTTCCGAACACTTTGACTCGCTTGCGCACTTCTGCGCTCGTTTGTGTGTTTCAGCGCGCACGGAGCAGCGGAAAGGAGCAGCGAGGCAATAAGTTTGTGAAAGAAAACGAAAGGCGTGCAAATCGGACTTTCGTAATGAACGATGCCACTTCCGGTTCGAGGACGCTAAACGTTTCGGCGCTCTAACTACGAGCTTCTACTGCTCTCGTGATTCTTTTTCATTGAGCTGGTGGCCGGGTGAAAAAAAAAATTAAAAAAAAAGAAAGTGATCTGCCGGAACTGCCGTCATCGAACGAGAACTTTTTATGTTACTTCACTTGGAAACCATAGACAGTTCACTTCACTTGGACATTTCAGCCTAGCAAGGTTGTTTGCAGTCTTTATAAGACAGAGTGATAATATTTACGCTAATAATAAGAAGGTTGCGAACAAAGTAACTACCCTCCACAGGTGTGTTATATTGCCACTCGCGGTTTTTGCTTATTTATCCTCAGAGAAAATAGAAGTCAAATTATTCCCTAGTTTGATCTGCTGCGCCATCAGCAAGTAAACACGCACAAGCACATACACACGCACGCACACACACAAACATTTTTCGGCGTATCCCTCGGTTTAAGTTACCGCTGACTTTTTTTTATACATATTATGAAGCACCAAGGATTTTACAAGCATTTACCTAATGGCTGGTGAAATAGAAATGAGTTTTAGTTATCAAGGTCACCTTTCTGTGTAACTTTAAAAAGATTCGAGCAATAGCTCTCTTTAGAGTCAGGATATCTTTCAGTTACATAAACTTTCTACTCTTGCAAGAAGAATTTTAAGAGCGCTGCCAAGTTTCTCCCTCGTGGCCACACGCACCTTCCTGGGTAGGATAAAGGGGAACAAAGTTCTTCAACAAAACTGCAAATTTTCATTTCGTCCCTTACCTTTGAGCATGACTTTGGACATAATACAGAAAGACGAAAACTAATTGTAACACACTGAACTTATCGCATAAAATGTCAAATGATAAATGGATGCTCACTGTTCCCTCTCATATTACACATGACTGTACATAAATTTTCTTTTATTCCTGCCAACAGTATTACTAGGCAAGAATAGAAAAAAGCTACTGACATAGCGACAAAAACACAGAGAAAGAGAGAGAGAGAGAGAAAATAGGTCATCCATAACGCCACTCTGAAGTGTACATAACTCCCCTACGAGAGGAACGGGCGCGGAAAAAATGACGGCTAGTATTATTCGGTACCACGACGAACTCATCAACGAACCCGAATAAACCAACTATCGTGGCAGTGCGTCTTCCATCAAAGTCTCATAATGGACGCCGGATAGCATTATCCGTGAAAAGCAAGAAGATAGCCATACATTTTTTTAATGTGCAGGTGCATCCAAAATGAATAACAGTTCCTTCTGGAAAGATAAGAAGCGAACAAGCTTAATCAAATTTTGACGCATGCGCTTCGCTTCACCATTGCGGAGTGCTTTTCTATATACTTCGTATGCATATACCCTTATTGGCTGCAGAATAATCCTTCCCGTGCGAACGAAATTGATAATACTGGCTCGCAAGGAGAAATTACAGCATCTATGATCTTACTCGGATTCATTGGCTAGAGAAAATTGGATTGTACCTTGCGGGGAAATCATGGGACAGCCTTATAGTCACTGCACTGAACAATTTTTGTTTCCTTCTACTCAGCAAGGAAAGGGTCACGTCTCTGCAGCTGAGAAACTAAGAGCTTGCGTGCACGCTTCCGCACCGTTACAAAGTAAAAACATATTATCTTCTCGTTATCGCAGGTGCCTTGCCACGGAAAACCTGCTCGAGTACTAATTCAGAGAACTCATCTCGGTCTACTCCCATTAAACGAGTATGAATTATTTATTTCTTATTTCTTCTTCGTACCTCGCTACGAGACTTGGCGAACTCGCCTCGCACCGACCCTACATTATAAGGGGTGCTCATGACAAACCACCCTCCTGCCGACCCTGGGCAAACATCCCTGTTTACACTGCGGCCCCATTGTCCGAGGTTTTATCATAATTAAAACGCGGACGCCCTCAACGGTGAAGGAGTGGCTATTCCGGAAATTTCTAAAAAAAGAAGGCAGATTTAGACACATAGACGTTCTTCCTCTCGATGTCTCTTTCCACCATATTTTTCGCCGAACTCACAAGCTTCCATGCGTACCAAAATAAATAAATAAAACACCAGAATTTTAAAATTAGCAATATATATATATATATATATATATATATATATATATATATATATATATATATATATATATAAATACATAGCTCGAACTTGTCCTGTACTGTGAGCTTCTTCCTGTGACCCCCCCCCCCCCCCCCCTCCCCCACCTTCTCTCATTCTTCCTATGTTCAAACACGCAAGCACATGGAGATATTAGCAGCGTAGCAGGGGCACCAATCCCTCTTTGTCATATGAAAGATCTATAGACCACGCACGTTTCTTCCCTGTACACAAAAGCCCGTCGCGGCGCCCTTCGACGATGGGAAACGTGTCGTAGGGTCCGGGCAAACGTGACGAACTGTAAACACACCTCTCCGCCTGTATCAACCTGCCGCCGCGCCCCTTCGGCCTGCCTCCTCGCAAAGAGATTTAATTATCTTATTAAATCTCGGCCAAGGCGCTCTGCCCACCACGGGGTTATTTTGTTTTTCCCTTCTTCGTATAACATCCTTACTTTTATTTTTTCTCCTTAGCGCGCTCCGTCTTCCTTCGCGGATGAGGAGGAGCCTCGGAGACTGATAACTGCACTGCGCCCCCTTGCGTTGTGTACATAAGCGAAGTAGCGAGAAAGCGATGAAGTTTGCCTGGGAATGAGGCTTTGTCTCCTACCACTACCTTTAATGCGGTGCCAGTATTAATCTGCGATCATCCTCTGGGGAGTAGCGCATTTAACGCTCTACTGGGTGCGTGATGCATGAGACAAGCTTAATTCACGGGTTGGCAAGCGTTTATAGGACAATACAGGGGAGGAGGACGGAGGTGAGGGAGGGGAAGATCAGCTGTGAAGAACGAGGATGGCTTGAGTGAAATGGTAGACGTGAACAGACCCCAAGACATGTGGCTTCATTAAGGAGAACTTGAGCCTTGATTAAACAAAACTTCGTCCAAAGGGATCACATTGCAGGTAGGAATGATATTTAGGTTGGCTCAACAGGTGCCAGACAAACACATGCGAAGATTTTCCGGTAACGAGCTTCCTTGGCGAAGCTCTTAGGCGGTCTATATCAACCTTGTTCTCCTCGCAAGTTAATATTTATTGAAAAAAAAATTAAAACGAAAGGACAGGGTGTTCCCGGCCATGACAGATCCTGTTAAGTGGCTACTACCATAAACACCCCACTGGAGGCCAGGGGAAATGAAAGGGTCAAAGTAAGGGGCAGTGAGGTGACGCAAAAAGGAAAACTATATCGAAAAGGAGCAGGGACGAGCTATTTACACGATTTAAAATATGCAAGAAATAAACATATTTATGCCGTTCTCAAATGAGCGTACAGGCAAAAGTTCGAATGAGAGCTGTGCGTCAGCGGCCACTGCAAATATTTATAGAAATAAACAATGTATATAGAGATCCCCGTGCGTAAACTATTTTCTGTCACTAGAGAAACATGTGCATGGTATACTGCTCAAACCACGTAGACGGGCCTGCATTGATAAATTTTGAACAACCACATTTCGATGCAAAAGCATTTCTTGGCTCTTGAAGGGCATGGACAGAGCCTGTCATCAGATCCTGTCATCAAAGCGTGTCCGCAGGAACTGACACCCGAGAATAAAATATCCTCTCACCGGTAGGAATCGAACCCCAATCTGAACAGATGTGCTTCCCTGGCGCAAGCACGAGAACGCTATACTGTCGCCACAGCCGATCACGCCTCGTGTAAAACTGCAACATGCTCTCGTGCTTTGCAGTCCATATAGTTTCAACTGAAAAATACTCTCGCGCTGTTTTATACCTGTTCGTAATGATGAAGTTCCATATGCACCGCTCCTTCATTTAACCTACACTGTGTGACTGAAACCATTACTTAGAAATAGTAAGGAAGGACGTGGATGGAGCCCCTAGTTCGGGATTCGAGCGGCTGCCTTTGCTATCTCCGTGCGTGTCACGCCTAGAAACAGGTTCTTTTAACCTACGTAAATACGCCGTATAGATACAATATCTGGCCGAGTGCGGCCAGGGACCGCTAACGTAGTGTCGGGAGAATTCACCAGGCAGCATGGCAGAACTCTCAATGCTTTCGCATTTCTGCACCTAAGAACACCTAATTGCAGCCCCAGAATTTTTTTCTCCTAAAATTGTTTATGAACGCATTTTTGCGTACCGTCACATTCCTCTAACAATTCGATGTCCTATCGGGAGGCTTTTAGTTTTTATATTTAGCTTCAAGAACGTGGCCCAATCTGGTGTTAATGCGTAAATAAGTAGTCAACCTTGTCTTCAGTAATGCACTATATCCAAGAACGTTGGTAATGCAACAGATTAGTAAGGTAAGCTATGATCACGGATGCTAAGGATGATGACCAGGAGGCAGGGGAGGTTGGGGGTGGTGAAGGGTGGCTGATCCTGGCTCTGATGGGGCTGGGACAGGTAGGTCAACGCCGCTTGCGGCGGGGGCTAGCCTGCCCCCGAATTTTATCTGTTGTAGGCCGTCATTGCACCCACCACTGCTCCGGTGGTGGACGACGGCTGTTGTTGTGGTGCGCGTCTTTCTCTCCCTCTTCTTTTTCTTTCTTTTCTATTTTCTCTTCTGTCCGCACGAGGCAGCGGAGATGGCTCAGCACAGATCCAGTACAGGCCCGTGCATTTTCTTTTCCTTCTTCCTACAGCCACAACAACAACACAACATCCCGTAAGGGAAGGGAAGAAGGTGGGAGTAAATGCGAAAAGCGAGAAAGGCGTGCCGTAGTGGAGGCTTACGGAGTAATTTCGACCGCCTGGGGATCTTTAATGTGCACTGACCTTTCTATTGCCAGCATTCAAATATTAGCTAACAATGTTTCCGTAAGGAAGCTGCAGTGTCGTAACCTCTTTAGCCACAACCTCTGAGTGGCGCCCCTGCGTTCGTCTTTAATGTGATACCGTAAAGGGCCCCGTGTCACAAAAAACCCGGTGTGGGCGTTGTTTTTGTAACGCGAAAATCAGAAGAATATAAAGAAACGATAAAGTTTTGCACAAACCCGTGGAGTTGAAGACGGTTCCTTTGCTCTGTGAGGCGAACACGTAACCACTCCGCCACAGATCCTTATTGCTTCTCTCCGAATAAAAGTGGATCTAATGTATGCATTGCCAGGTGCGTCATTAGAAAGAAACTAATTATAAAAAGTAATAGTAAGCGAGTAGCAAAGAGTATTTCCGCTTTGCTTACCTGCGATGCGGCGCTGACTGGAAAATTCCTTCTATCGTACGGCACTGCCGCAACAAATGGCGCGAGCCGCCGCCCTATTCAAAGCATTATTCATCCATTCATCTATTCATTGTCTTCAAAGCATTGGCGTTTAAATGCAGCGGAGAAGAGCAGCCTACAGACTTTAAGCGGGAAGAAATAACCAAACGGTGGTTACCTGATTGGTGGAGAACATCAAGGCAGAAGTGAAATTTCACCCTACACTAAATACAAAAATAAAGGAATGGTATCTCATGAGAAGTGTGTCATGAGGATGAAGTGCATAACTATGCGATGCGAATGGTGCCCGTAAACGCTATCGCATCGAACTCTTAAAGGCGAATCTTGAGCATCCTCCAATATTCTGTACTGTTTTCCAGCCTGTCGCAAAAACGTCATTTGGCTACTTTAGTATGAATATGTGCCAGATAACGGACGGCAATTTCCAGCGTTAATTTCCGGAGTCCTCCACTACGGCGTCTCTCATAGTCTGAGTCGCTTTGGGACGTTAAAAGCCACATACCAAACCAAATCGCGAAATTTCCGAACGCCATAGAAGTTCTGAAACACTTCCACACAATTCACGTCAATCTTTGTGATCAAGGTGACACATCAAAGCTTTTCGCAACCCACACTACTGAACCCTACAGTAGCGCTTTCCTAGTCTCGAAAAGCCCGCCGGGATCACTTTACAGGCCCCGCCGGGGTGGTGCAGTGGTAAGACGCCCGACTACTGTGCCGGAGTTCCCGGGTTCGAACCCGACCACGGCGGCTGCGTTTCGATGGAGGCGAAACGAAGAGGCGTCGTGTGCTGTGCGATATCAGCGCACGTTAAAGATCCCCAGGTGGTCGAAATTACTCCGTAGCCCTCCACTACGGCTCCTCTTTCTCTCTTTCCACTTTCATTCCCACCTTCCTCCCCTCCCTTACGGCGCGGTTCGGGTGTCCACAGAGCAAGTGTGACAGTTACTGCGCCTTTCCCTTCCTGTGAACCAATTTATTATTATTTATTATCACTTTACAGCACAAGCAACAAAAAGGGGCACGTTTTCGAAGACCCTCATATTTTAGTCCAATACAATACATATCACTCCTTAAATCAGGAAGTGCGCGAGGGGAATTTTTCCGCCAGGAAATTCTTCCTTCCATTAAAGTCGAAGGTAATTACGTCGCCGCAAATACCCCCGAACGCTGCAGTGTTATCCTTCACCCTACCGGAAGAAATGACAATGAAATATATTGAAGAGAGTAAAACAACGCGCGGCAAAACGGGACACGTGCAGGACAGAGACATGCGCTGACGAGCAACCGAATGGTTTATTGCTACAGGTGAGGCAGCGCATAAAGAAAACCAAATGAGAAAAACACGAAAAAGAAAACGTATAGTCACGTTACAACTAGAAATGGTTCAACGTCACGAATTTAGATATTCATGTTCCTTAAGAAATAAAGTTATCGATAGGCTGCTGATGCAGGTGCCTACAAGCCTTTCTATATTGAAAGCTGAAGTGATCCTAGAGGTTTCATCTTTATGTTTGGCGATGATAGTGGTGTAATTGAGATGCGCTTCGCAGTCTTTAAATTCTGCGCAATGCATAGCAAGGTGATTACTGAGTAACCAGTTTTCTGTATCTTTTGCATGCCCAAGTCAAGTAGTGGATCGAGGCAGCTTCCCGTCTCGCCGATGTCAAAAGTGCCACATGACGTCGGGATCTTGTATACAACACCAACGCAGCAGTCGGCAAACTTCTTATGTTTCTTGTGGCAGCCTCTTTTCTGACTTCCACCGTCATTCACTCGTTTGTACAATCCGCTCAATTTATTCTTGGCCGAAAGAAAACCAACGTAATGCCGGCTTTGCTCGCAATTTTATTTACATCGTGCCAAACTTTGTGTACGTACGGGATACACGCGGTTTTAATTTTTCCGCCAGATAAATATCTGTGCGCTTTTTATTTCGCAGTCTACATTCGGCCAGCAAGGACCCCGCAACACTTGACACAATCTTCTCTGGATACGCTGCTGCAGATAAGCCTATTCACTTGTGCAGAGAAACTGGCTTTTTTTGTGCACATATGGTCTTTTTAGTGCGGCTTGTAGTCATATCTTGACGATACTTTGCTTAACAGCCTTAAAAAAGCCGACGGGAAAGGAAGAAGGCCCTTCTTGGACTGCGCCGAGTATGCCCAACAAGCACGTTTCTCAGAAATTATCAATTTCATGTCTAAACACCTGAGCCTATTTTTTCCTTCTTCAACATGTACCAACCAGCACGTATTCGCCCTGTTACGAAATATATACTGCTTGCTTTGCGATAGAGCCGACTACTAAAATACCCTGCTGAAGTGCTCTTATATATACGGCCCACGGAAAAGGGCTTCACCTGATGGTTACATCGCAAACGAAGGAATTTTCAGCTACCACATTCTGTTCCTATCAAGAAGATTACTTACAACGAGCGCCATGAACCCCGTGCAAAGTCTAGAGCCCAGCTATACCCCTGCAAAATGGTCAGGGCGCTTCGAGGGGTTTTGAGGTGCGGCACAGCGGAGCGCTGGGCCCGCGCGGGAGTGGCGGCGGGGGCGGCACTGGGACGGGTTTGGGGAAAAGGGGAAAAGGCGTGAGTTATTGATCGTCAAAGCGGAGCGCGGCTGCGGCGCTGGGCGAGGAAGGAGAGGAGAGCGGGAGGGGCCGAAAGCAACAGGCGAACATCCCGCCTGCGGTCGGGTCTCCAGCCCAACGACCCGACCAACTGATGGCCGCCGCACTGATGCAGTGGCGCGGTACCCGTCCGCGAGACTGGAAGAGGGAACAAATAAAACATCAAAAGCTAGACGGGAATAAAAGGGAAAGAAATGTGAGCAGAAGTAGGAAAGAAAGCTGTCATGGGAAAGAGAGAAGATATACAGGGGCACGAAGCACACAACGGTGGGGTGAGGACGGATAGCAGTGAAGATAAATGAATGAGGAATGGTTCCGGTGGGGACGTTGGAAACAAGAAGAGCGACCGTGGAAATAGATTCGCTCGCGGTGTGCCGTGCGCGTGTTTGTAAGAAAGAACGCCGAGCTGACACGTGCAGGAGGCGTGCATCCGCGTAAAGGTGCCTTCCACGATAGGTTTGACTTCGCTCAAGGAGAAGCAAAGATGGGGAAAAACATTCCTCGTACTGTAGGTCCGTAGGAAAGGCGTCGCGGGTTCACTGATAGTGTTTCGGAGCTTTGAGTCGCAGGCTTTCTCGTTTGCTTGCAGGAAAAAGTTGGTTTTTAATCCGCAGAAAATTCTGAGGTGTGCACTTTCTACTATACAAGGAGAGACAAGAACACTCGATCTGCCGTGTGTGCTGAAAACGTTGCAGCTTTTCTACAGGCCCCATATTGCGTGCTCCTCGTGGGATCGTCGTGTCGAGAAAGACAGCCAAGCCGCCCTCGCCCATCACTTTCCATTCTAGCTTGAAGGAGATCTCTTGTTTACGGGCATATGGGGCGAGAAGCTACCATTGCCTAATTCCCAAACTAAGTACTTGCTAATTTAGCCATTCACCTTTAATAACTCACCATACACAACTCACCATAGCATGTCAACGTTGCATGAAAATTTGTTTTATGACGAAAGCTACATTGCGCTAGATTGCCAAGCCTTAGGCGTGGCACCATGGCGCCGTGCCCCGTGACCGTTGCCTAGCAACTGTCACGTGGTATATACCGAGAGCTGGGCCAGGAGTTGGAGGAGGAAAGAATAAAAACAAGAAGAACATGAAGACAGATAACTCGGTAGTTGGTAGACGCGAACGACAACAGCGAGTTGCTAGGACAGAAAGTTCGTTCGAACGTTATGACGGCGGCACATTAAATCCACGTGTCCGCAAAAAAATTCGCTGCAACACTCACAGTTTCAGCTCTATCACTAGGTTCAAGTCATGCTTAACTCCCCCCCCCCCCCCCCCCCTCCCCAACTTTTTCGCAGCTGGACGCCCACAATCGCGAACCAAGTATTCCATTCGTGGATTATCATTCAAACCATTGTAAAGACAGTCATTCCACTATGCTTGGAGCTGTACATGGTAGTCCGGCTCTTTGTCACAAATTACGCATTACAAATCGCTTTTTTTTTTCTTTCGATGAGCTGTGGTGTGACAAAAAGCTTCAAAACAACGCTCGCTAAACGCGTCCAAGTACCAATAATGTGCATTATGCACAGAAGTCAATGTTTACTAGGAGCGCATTAGAAAACAAACTGCATCAAAACAAACTATCTCTGATCCATACCACAGCAATGACGCTATACTAAATAGCTCTGTTATGTTTTATAGCCCACAAAAGAGAAAGACTGTCAAATGCCAAATTGCACAATATTTTAAAATCAGCACATCAAGATTTGCAATCTTCTCCGTGGGGAACGTTTGGTGGCTGCTCAGTTCGATACGTGACTGCACGGGCATCATGTGCCAAATTAAATACAAGGGAGTTCTTAATAACTGCTGAGAAACGCGTGAAAAAAAATTCTGTTTTGAAGCTGTGCTGAAAATGTAAAGTTATGTTCTAGTTAAGCTGCACGAATGTTCCTGCGTGGTCTAGAACCATCGAGTCTGACCCTGGATACAAGAGGCATACCGGGTTCGATTCTCATGTCAAAAGTGATGAAGATTGCAGCTCATGCCATGGCAGGCTTCAGACAAACACCGGCGAAATCGGTGAATGGGCTGGCTAGTGCATTGAGAAGTGAGCACTGTCAAACGTTACACTAGCATGTTCCTACGGACGCAGACACGCCATTGAAGGAAACATTGTTGGATGCAGTCGAATCTCTCCTGAGTGCGGTAAGGCAAATGCCTTTCCTGCGACGCTTTTCACTCATTTGCATCTTTTTCACACGTTTGCATCTTTTTAGAACGCAGTTCTTTGGCGCCCTTTCCTGCGTTTCGCGTCGTCGTCGCCGTAGCCGTTGGCCCTCGTAACAAGCTCCGCAGCCTGGGCAGCGCGCGCTGCGTGTACCCTTCCCCCCTTCCTCGTGTTCTTTGGTTGCCGCGCGCGCTCCTGCCACCACCGTTCACCGCTGCGTGTATCTCTTCCCCCCCCCATCTTCCTGCCTGGCAGCGACGGTATTCTCCGGTTGCGGGGTGGTGCAGTGGTAAGACGCTTGACTACTGTGCCGGAGTACCCGGGTTCGAACAAGACCTCGGCGGCTGCGTTTCCATGGAGGCGAAACGAAGAGGCGTCCGTGTGCTGTGCGATGTCAGCGCACGTTAAAGATCCCCAGGTGGTCGAAATTACCCCGTAGCCCTCCACTACGGCTCCCCTTTCTCTCTCTCCACCTTCACACCCACCTTCATCCCTTGCATTACGGCGCGGTTGAGGTGTCCACAGAAAACAAGTGAGACAGTTACCGCGCCTTTCCCTTCCTATAAATAAATCAATCAATCTCCGGTTGCCGAAGCGCCGGCCTCAATTAGCGTATCACGGTTTGTGCAATCCAAGCCAAAACGCAGAGCCACGTTTACTTGACTCTCTAGCGGCGTCAGCAGCATCATTCAGGCGCTGCTATCTCTTCGCCGCGCAACGTTGCTATGGGCCCACGCGCAGCCTCTCGCGACCTCCCGATAACTTAATTGCTCCATTCGCTCCTCCTCCGATGTGACCCCTGTGCGGCGGTAATCAGAGCGCCGCATCGGTGGCGGCGGATCTCGATATGTGCACCACCCGAACCCAAACGCATAGCCACACCCATGAGTTTATAAAGCCTTAATACGCCTATATATGGAGCAGACACATCAGGCGTATAGAATAACTGACTGGACCCCCGTCTCGTCCACTCCTATGCTTGCTCAAACTTCCCTCAACCAAGCTCGAAATTTCCCTTTGTAACTCCGAAAGTCACTGACGAAACCGAAAAAAAGTTACCTGACGTAGCAAGGCGGAAGGACACTGAAAATTGACTTCGCGGAAATGAATTTGGCGCAGTAAATGTCTACCTCCTCGATGTACCCTCATTCACGCGGTGATGGAAGCAAGAAAGTTTGGAGTGATAGAATGGAGACAAAATGGGGTGCCGTAGCAGAGGGCTCAGATATAATTTCGCCCACCTGAAGTTCTTTAACTTACGCTGACATCGCGCAGCACACGGAAGACTTGCTTTCAGCCCCGATGAAAATGCTGCCACCGCGACCGAGTTTCATACTCGTGTACTCAGGCTCAGTAGCCAGGCACCTTAGCCACTGAGCTACCACAGCGGGTTATCTTTAAAGAAGTCGTCGCATTTTTACGCACTTGTACTAAAGGACCTGCATGCTCGTCAGAAAATCCGGGGTCGGGGTTGGCGTTATCATTGGAAAAGCCGTCGCTCTTGAAGGCGGTTATCTGTGGCTCACATGGCCGAACGCTGATTGGATGTATGGTGGTCTGACGTCACCTGACCACATGACGTAGCCAATTTGTCCGTAGCTGCCAAGACGAGGCTCTCCTGTCAGACGGGAACGTGAGATCAAACACCAGCCTGCTTTCCAGGATCCTTGCATCCTAAGTCAAACACTGGGATTGAAAATCCTGTTTATCCTATATCATTATATGAACCCTGTAAAACCTGTATCTTTATAGGAGACGTAGACGCGCTCCTACGGATTGGATAAGCGGGGCTTTATGTCGATGTCGGGTAGCCTTTGCTATAGAGTACGTGCTATAAAGTATGCTATGCTATAGAGTACGTGAGAAGTACTTGTGAAATACGTGTGAAATACAATTAAGGGATTATTAAT
Organism: Amblyomma maculatum; assembly: GCF_055883805.1. Lineage (NCBI taxonomy): Eukaryota > Metazoa > Arthropoda > Arachnida > Ixodida > Ixodidae > Amblyomma > Amblyomma maculatum. The sequence goes on along the minus strand of NC_139351.1, from coordinate 89,740,075 downwards.
AGGGTGAGTAGCACAGTTCATGTACGTAATCAAGGATCCGCAAATGGAGCCAGCAAACGGGGGCCATTAACGGTGTCTTGTCAGACCCTTAAAGAAGAGGCTTAAGTACCGTCCACATTTTTTTTTTCTCGTCCGCGTGTTGCTACATGTTGGCTTGTTACCTTACACCGTTTGCTCACGACCGCTGATGGAGCCTTCTGCAGTCGTATTTCCCTCCATTTTGTCTGCTTTTCCTCGATGCCAACTCTCCAAACAAGACGACTCCTTCCTTTTGCGTTCCGGTTTCGAGAGCCGCCATCTTCTTCGGTATCACGCCATGCCGCGACACTTCACCGCTCTTCACATCCGCCCATTTTAGTACGATCCTGTCATGCTATCCGCGCATTCCTTTCCCAACCATCCCGAACCCCAGCCGGCATAGGGACCATTCCCTATCGTCGCCGGCGAAACGATGAAGGCAACGAAGGATTCTTCGTCTCCGGAAGTGGAGAGAAGGGTAATGCGAAGGGTGAGGGTTGTTCGGCGTATGTGTTTTCGTCATCTCACCGGTTCGTCCGCGTCGGTCGTTACGACGTCGCCAGCCGCCTCCTTCCCAACATCCTTTCCTCTTCGGGAACCTTCTTGCCATCCACAGCATGGTACGAATATATAGACGTACGCTCACGTAGACCGACATATATAGACATGCGCTCCGCAGATATACAGGCATAGCGGTCCGAAACGTCGAGAGACACGGGCCCCTCACCTGCCTAACGGAGTCCTCGAGGCGAAAAACCGATCGCTTCTTTCCTGTTCGTTTGCACGATCGGAGTCTTGAGGAAAAGAGGGGAGAAGGTGCAGGGGAACAGGGAAAGGCGATCCCATCATCCGTGGGCATGCACGTCTAGCGTCGCGCCCCATCGTCACCGTATCCCTTTTTTTCTTCCCTATTTTCGGCGGTTTCCTTCCTTTGTTTGTTCCCGCACTGTCTTGCCTTCCTTCTCGCGCGTTCTTCTTGCCCTGGCACACATATCTTCTGCCGGCCCGGTATATGCTCACACGCACACACAGCCATTCGCACAAACACACGCCAGGAGTGCGCGACAGAAGCAACACAAGTGGAGCGGCGATCAATGGAAACAGCTCATTCTTCAACCTCAGCACTATCTCCCGGGCGTCGCTTTCCCTGCGTGTCTCTAGAAGAGCACAAAAGAAAGAAAATATGGCCGCGAAGACAATAGCGAAGAGAGGGGCCCGGTAAGGGAGCGCGAGAACGCGTTGCCAGAGTGAGAAAAATAAAAGAAATGAGAGAATGAGAACAGTAGGGAAAGAAAAGGATAGGCACGACAAATGGGGAAAAGCACCCGTGTAGAAGTAAGGAAAAGACAGGTTGCGGGCCGGTCAAATAAAATATGGAGGACGATGATGCCTTGAGGGCAGCGGTGAAGGGAAAGCTATGGGGAGAGATCGAGACTGCTTTATAGAGAGCGGTAATGGAGAGCATGGATCGCTGAAGGAAGGGAAAAGGTGATTCGTGATGGAAAGGACGCGTGCTGCGTTACGCATGCAGACTGCTCCTTCGGAAGCAGCGCAGACAACCTTAAAAGGGTAATTCCTTACGAGGTTGGAGTGCAGCGAAATCGGTGATGGGATTAGGGATGTAGGGAAAGAGTTCGCCCAAAAATAAAATGACAAAGGATGCGATAAAGTCATCAGAAGCGCACAAAATGTCAAACTAAGTGATATGGCTCTGCTGGTTAGAGTGTAAATGTAAATGTTACCTATTCTGTTTTTCATTTCTGTGTGCCCCACCCCTTATGTAATACCCTCTAATGAGTGTCTTTAAGGTATTAAAGTGAAGTGCTGGAGTGTGAAGACACTGTAGAACCCCTGAATCATGTAAAAAAAATGCAGCAACGTTAGTGTCTTTCTTAGCTATCACAGTCGTTCACTGACTGTAACGGCTATAGTTTCCGCTGCAATAAGCACCCCTCTCACGCCTTCCTAACCTAACCTAACCTAACCTAACCTAACCTAACCAAACCAAACCTTCCTTGATTTTTTACTCACAGCTATCACCTTTTCGCGGTAATCCGCTCTCGCCGGCGAACTTCTGTAACATCCTCACCAGTAGCGGTGAAAGCAGTGTTCTGAGTGTCAGCGTTTTTTCTCGTTTGCAGGAAAAAAAAATCAATGCCAAGTCGTCATTGACGAATTAAAACACAACCTCAAAGGTTCCGACGAAATTAGTGTGCCATATTCACCCATTGATCTGGGCAGGTCGTCTAAAAGCTGGTTTCACAATATCAAGCAATGATTTCTCTTGGGGGGGGGGGGGGGGGGGCTACTGAGACTACTATTTTGACAAGGTGCCACACGAATTTTAATTACGAACCCGTGAACGCTAATCTTAAAATATTCTAAAAAAAATTCAAAGAAAGTCCGAACCAAGTCTCACAATGTTTGTCTATAGTTAACGTAATCGCGGAAAGCCAGATCAGCGTTGTATTATTCCCGAAATGTAAAATGTCGCAAGCGACCGTTTCTAACGTGTGTTTGGTTAGAGTTTATTCTCAGGTAACAAAAATTAAATTTAAAGTGCCAAAGAATCACGAATGGTAGCATTCATGGTGTAACTGCGACACTGACGAAGGCGATAAAGATATGCGCGGTTAACTGTTCTTCGTAGTGCTGCGGTGTTATCTTATTTAACCAGTTTTATCAAGCATAGTGGATAGGCCGATGTTGTATGACAGCTAGACCTGCTTCAGTATGCTCATTTACACTGTAAAAAGACTAAAGGTACCAGAAATTCTACTGGTAACCCACAGGCCTTACAATATCGCTCCAGCTGCTACGTAACGTACTGCAGACCATCAAATTTTATGGGAAGTTGGCGGGCATGAAAACATGTTTTTCTTGCATTAGCTGCGACGTGAGCTTCATGTTACCGGGACAAAAGGTAGCGCTGTATTGCCTTTGTTACTGAGCCCATGTTTCCCACAACAGAAGGCCGTTGACCGTAAACACGCATTTTATATACACTCATTTGCAAAATCCTTATGTCGAAGGCTTACTATAATAATCAGTTCTACTCATTTGCGCTTTTTTTAAACCTCAGCTTCCTTCCCTGAAAACATTCGGTGCCTGCTAAGAGCCTTGAACTCCGGATTCTCAACAAGCCGGAAATCGCGACATAAGAAATTCCCACTGACAACAACGCTTAGGTTCACAACTGTCCTCAACCCCATTTCTCTTACCTAATCTATGTTTGCACTCATCACCAGTTTATACATTTTTATAAATCTGCGTTACCAATAAAACGCCATCTAAGTGAGTGCGCGTTAGCAAGGTTTTTCAAATGAAGAAACAAAAGAGGTGTCCACGTGACCTAACCTGGGGACAATCTTGTCGATGAAGAAAGTGTTAAGTGCTTTTTCTTTTTTTTCATTCGTATTTGAGCGCTATATGTCCGCCGATGGTTGTTACACACGATGATGTTGCAAAGTCAACCCATCAACACAGAATATACGATTTCTGGGAGACGCAGTAAAGCAGATAATGTCATGACGACGTAATAAAACCAGCTGGCTGAGAACTCGCGCATCCACAAGCGTGGGTCAACATTGTAGCTGGCGTAATGACATAGATATAGTTTCGATGCTAATTGATGACTTCGAATTGTGTGAACTTTGTACGTCGAGAAATGACACCTCTTATCTGCCATCGTCATCATCATCACGTGCGAAGGCCAATGCATGATGTTTAAACTTTCTAGCGTAATTACGAAGTATACCAGTATAACTTATATGGGCGCCCTTAGTAAAGCCTTCATAATCTAAGGCAGTATATTGAAGAAAATAAAATTCTAAGGACGATTACGATATTCCCAACAGGAAACTTCAGCGCAGCTCTTCAGGCGTTTTTGCGATATATTGAGGGAAAGCCACGAGCGACTTCATTCTCGTCTTCTCGCAAATTCTCGTTGTCTCGTAACCCTCGTGACTCGTAACTCCCTGACTCGGCAACACTGGCAACGGCACAAACGGTAACGTGGATCAACCGTCAAATTGGCGCTTAAAAACTGCGCACTAAAAAAATAAACTGTTTTTCAATCTTTTTGCAGATTTTTAAACTCCATGCAATGCCACGCTGATATACTGGAATCAAACAAAACAGAAATGCGCTGAAGAGTTTTGACAAAGGCAGAAAGAGGAAAAGAATGGGGGAAATAGTGCATATGCAAAAAATAAAATTGCAACGGCTACTTTAAGTGGTTGAAATTAAAATGATCCTGCAGGTGAAATCCCGCAATGCGGCGCCGTCAAAAGATACCGGCTCCTGCCTGAAAGGACTGATTCTCAAAAGTGAAGAAATGGAGAGGATTTCTTTTCTTCGTCGCCAATTTGAATTCTACCTTAAACGATAAGAAGACGACCAAAGTGTCGTCGACAAAATCAAGCACGACCCCTCCCACCACCACCTTTCCGCGGAGTGATAGAGAAGAGAACGGCGTGTACTGATATATTCTTTAGTCTCGCTCCCGTTTCGAGCCTTCAATATTATCCTCGCTCCTACGCCTCGTGCGGCGATGTTTCAATATTTAATTTACGCCTCGACGAAGGTGCCTGACCGGAGCGCCCTAGCACGGACGGCGGGGCAGCGACGGAGCGTTCGGGGAAATGCCACTGCATAATCCCACTAGGGTGGATGGAAGGAAATGATGGAGTCAACGCTGAAACTTGTTGCGCTGTCCTTCTCTATATCGGAAGTTTACGATACATTGAGCATTTGTTGATACAAGCATTTATTAAATCGTTTGCGTGCATCTCAATAGTGTGTCGCAGTTAACATGCATCGACGAACATCAAAATGACAAGCATCTCTCCCACTAGGGTGGATCGAAGGAAATGATGGAGTCAACGCTGAAACTTGTTGTGCTGTCCTTCTCTATATCGGAAGTTTACGATACATTGAGCATTTGTTGATACAACCATTTATTAAGTCGTTTGCGTGCATCTCAATAGTGTGTCGCAGTTAACATGCATCGACGAACATCAAAATGACAAGCATCTCTCCCACTAGGGTGGATCGAAGGAAATGATGGAGTCAACGCTGAAACTTGTGCTGTCCTTCTCTATATCGGAAGTTTACGATACATTGAGCATTTGTTGATACAAGCATTTATTAAATCGTTTGCGTGCATCTCAATAGTGTGTCGCAGTTAACATGCATCGACGAACATCAAAATGACAAGCATCTCTCCCACTAGGGTGGATCGAAGGAAATGATGGAGTCAACGCTGAAACTTGTGCTGTCCTTCCCTATATCGGAATTTTACGATACATTGAGCATTTGTTGATACAAGCATTTATTAAATCGTTTGCGTGCATCTCAATAGTGTGTCGCAGTTAACATGCATCGACGAACATCAAAATGACAAGCATCTCTCCCACTAGGGTGGATCGAAGGAAATGATGGAGTCAACGCTGAAACTTGTGCTGTCCTTCTCCATATCGGAAGTTTACGATACATTGAGCATTTGTTGATACAAGCATTTATTAAATCGTTTGCGTGCATCTCAATAGTGTGTCGCAGTTAACATGCATCGACGAACATCAAAATGACAAGCATCTCTCCCACTAGGGTGGATCGAAGGAAATGATGGAGTCAACGCTGAACCTTGTGCTGTCCTTCTCTATATCGGAAGTTTACGATACATTGAGCATTTGTTGATACAAGCATTTATTAAATCGTTTGCGTGCATCTCAATAGTGTGTCGCAGTTAACATGCATCGACGAACATCAAAATGACAAGCATCTCTCCCACTAGGGTGGATCGAAGGAAATGATGGAGTCAACGCTGAACCTTGTGCTGTCCTTCCCTATATCGGAAGTTTACGATACATTGAGCATTTGTTGATACAACCATTTATTAAGTCGTTTGCGTGCATCTCAATAGTGTGTCGCAGTTAACATGCATCGACGAACATCAAAATGACAAGCATCTCTCCCACTAGGGTGGATCGAAGGAAATGATGGAGTCAACACTGAAACTTGTGCTGTCCTTCTCTATATCGAAAGTTTACGATACATTGAGCATTTGTTGATACAAGCATTTATTAAATCGTTTGCGTGCATCTCAATAGTGTGTCGCAGTTAACATGCATCGACGAACATCAAAATGACAAGCATCTCCCCCACTAGGGTGGATCGAAGGAAATGATGGAGTCAACGCTGAAACTTGTGCTGTCCTTCTCTATATCGGAAGTTTACGATACATTGAGCATTTGTTGATACAACCATTTATTAAGTCGTTTGCGTGCATCTCAATAGTGTGTCGCAGTTAACATGCATCGACGAACATCAAAATGACAAGCAACTCTCCCACTAGGGTGGATCGAAGGAAATGATGGAGTCAACGCTGAAACTTGTTGTGCTGTCCTTCTCTATATCGGAAGTTTACGATACATTGAGCATTTGTTGATACAAGCATTTATTAAATCGTTTGCGTGCATCTCAATAGTGTGTCGCAGTTAACATGCATCGACGAACATCAAAATGACAAGCATCTCTCCCACTATGGTGGATCGAAGGAAATGATGAAGTCAACGCTGAAACTTGTTGTGCTGTCCTTCTCTATATCGGAAGTTTACGATACATTGAGCATTTGTTGATACAAGCATTTATTAAGTCGTTTGCGTGCATCTCAATAGTGTGTCGCAGTTAACATGCATCGACGAACATCAAAATGACAAGCATCTCTCCCACTAGGGTGGATCGAAGGAAATGAAGGAGTCAACGCTGAAACTTGTGCTGTCCTTCTCTATATCGGAAGTTTACGATACATTGAGCATTTGTTGATACAAGCATTTATTAAATCGTTTGCGTGCATCTCAATAGTGTGTCGCAGTTAACATGCATCGACGAACATCAAAATGACAAGCATCTCTCCCACTAGGGTGGATCGAAGGAAATGATGGAGTCAACGCTGAAACTTGTGCTGTCCTTCCCTATATCGGAATTTTACGATACATTGAGCATTTGTTGATACAAGCATTTATTAAATCGTTTGCGTGCATCTCAATAGTGTGTCGCAGTTAACATGCATCGACGAACATCAAAATGACAAGCATCTCTCCCACTAGGGTGGATCGAAGGAAATGATGGAGTCAACGCTGAAACTTGTGCTGTCCTTCTCTATATCGGAAGTTTACGATACATTGAGCATTTGTTGATACAAGCATTTATTAAATCGTTTGCGTACATCTCAATAGTGTGTCGCAGTTAACATGCATCGACGAACATCAAAATGACAAGCATCTCTCCCACTAGGGTGGATCGAAGGAAATGATGGAGTCAACGCTGAAACTTGTGCTGTCCTTCCCTATATCGGAATTTTACGATACATTGAGCATTTGTTGATACAAGCATTTATTAAATCGTTTGCGTGCATCTCAATAGTGTGTCGCAGTTAACATGCATCGACGAACATCAAAATGACAAGCATCTCTCCCACTAGGGTGGATCGAAGGAAATGATGGAGTCAACGCTGAAACTTGTGCTGTCCTTCTCCATATCGGAAGTTTACGATACATTGAGCATTTGTTGATACAAGCATTTATTAAATCGTTTGCGTGCATCTCAATAGTGTGTCGCAGTTAACATGCATCGACGAACATCAAAATGACAAGCATCTCTCCCACTAGGGTGGATCGAAGGAAATGATGGAGTCAACGCTGAACCTTGTGCTGTCCTTCTCTATATCGGAAGTTTACGATACATTGAGCATTTGTTGATACAAGCATTTATTAAATCGTTTGCGTGCATCTCAATAGTGTGTCGCAGTTAACATGCATCGACGAACATCAAAATGACAAGCATCTCTCCCACTAGGGTGGATCGAAGGAAATGATGGAGTCAACGCTGAACCTTGTGCTGTCCTTCCCTATATCGGAAGTTTACGATACATTGAGCATTTGTTGATACAACCATTTATTAAGTCGTTTGCGTGCATCTCAATAGTGTGTCGCAGTTAACATGCATCGACGAACATCAAAATGACAAGCATCTCTCCCACTAGGGTGGATCGAAGGAAATGATGGAGTCAACACTGAAACTTGTGCTGTCCTTCTCTATATCGAAAGTTTACGATACATTGAGCATTTGTTGATACAAGCATTTATTAAATCGTTTGCGTGCATCTCAATAGTGTGTCGCAGTTAACATGCATCGACGAACATCAAAATGACAAGCATCTCCCCCACTAGGGTGGATCGAAGGAAATGATGGAGTCAACGCTGAAAGTTGTGCTGTCCTTCTCTATATCGGAAGTTTACGATACATTGAGCATTTGTTGATACAACCATTTATTAAGTCGTTTGCGTGCATCTCAATAGTGTGTCGCAGTTAACATGCATCGACGAACATCAAAATGACAAGCAACTCTCCCACTAGGGTGGATCGAAGGAAATGATGGAGTCAACGCTGAAACTTGTTGTGCTGTCCTTCTCTATATCGGAAGTTTACGATACATTGAGCATTTGTTGATACAAGCATTTATTAAATCGTTTGCGTGCATCTCAATAGTGTGTCGCAGTTAACATGCATCGACGAACATCAAAATGACAAGCATCTCTCCCACTATGGTGGATCGAAGGAAATGATGAAGTCAACGCTGAAACTTGTTGTGCTGTCCTTCTCTATATCGGAAGTTTACGATACATTGAGCATTTGTTGATACAAGCATTTATTAAGTCGTTTGCGTGCATCTCAATAGTGTGTCGCAGTTAACATGCATCGACGAACATCAAAATGACAAGCATCTCTCCCACTAGGGTGGATCGAAGGAAATGATGGAGTCAACGCTGAAACTTGTGCTGTCCTTCTCTATATCGGAAGTTTACGATACATTGAGCATTTGTTGATACAAGCATTTATTAAATCGTTTGCGTGCATCTCAATAGTGTGTCGCAGTTAACATGCATCGACGAACATCAAAATGACAAGCATCTCTCCCACTAGGGTGGATCGAAGGAAATGATGGAGTCAACGCTGAAACTTGTGCTGTCCTTCCCTATATCGGAATTTTACGATACATTGAGCATTTGTTGATACAAGCATTTATTAAATCGTTTGCGTGCATCTCAATAGTGTGTCGCAGTTAACATGCATCGACGAACATCAAAATGACAAGCATCTCTCCCACTAGGGTGGATCGAAGGAAATGATGGAGTCAACGCTGAAACTTGTGCTGTCCTTCTCTATATCGGAAGTTTACGATACATTGAGCATTTGTTGATACAAGCATTTATTAAATCGTTTGCGTGCATCTCAATAGTGTGTCGCAGTTAACATGCATCGACGAACATCAAAATGACAAGCATCTCTCCCACTAGGGTGGATCGAAGGAAATGATGGAGTCAACGCTGAACCTTGTGCTGTCCTTCTCTATATCGGAAGTTTACGATACATTGAGCATTTGTTGATACAAGCATTTATTAAATCGTTTGCGTGCATCTCAATAGTGTGTCGCAGTTAACATGCATCGACGAACATCAAAATGACAAGCATCTCTCCCACTAGGGTGGATCGAAGGAAATGATGGAGTCAACGCTGAACCTTGTGCTGTCCTTCCCTATATCGGAAGTTTACGATACATTGAGCATTTGTTGATACAACCATTTATTAAGTCGTTTGCGTGCATCTCAATAGTGTGTCGCAGTTAACATGCATCGACGAACATCAAAATGACAAGCATCTCTCCCACTAGGATGGATCGAAGGAAATGATGGAGTCAACGCTGAAACTTGTGCTGTCCTTCTCTATATCGGAAGTTTACGATACATTGAGCATTTGTTGATACAAGCATTTATTAAATCGTTTGCGTGCATCTGAATAGTGTGTCGCAGTTAACATGCATCGACGAACATCAAAATGACAAGCATCTCCCCCACTAGGGTGGATCGAAGGAAATGATGGAGTCAACGCTGAAACTTGTGCTGTCCTTCTCTATATCGGAAGTTTACGATACATTGAGCATTTGTTGATACAACCATTTATTAAGTCGTTTGCGTGCATCTCAATAGTGTGTCGCAGTTAACATGCATCGACGAACATCAAAATGACAAGCAACTCTCCCACTAGGGTGGATCGAAGGAAATGATGGAGTCAACGCTGAAACTTGTTGTGCTGTCCTTCTCTATATCGGAAGTTTACGATACATTGAGCATTTGTTGATACAAGCATTTATTAAATCGTTTGCGTGCATCTCAATAGTGTGTCGCAGTTAACATGCATCGACGAACATCAAAATGACAAGCATCTCTCCCACTAGGGTGGATCGAAGGAAATGATGGAGTCAACGCTGAAACTTGTTGTGCTGTCCTTCTCTATATCGGAAGTTTACGATACATTGAGCATTTGTTGATACAAGCATTTATTAAATCGTTTGCGTGCATCTCAATAGTGTGTCGCAGTTAACATGCATCGACGAACATCAAAATGACAAGCATCTCTCCCACTAGGTTGGATCGAAGGAAATGATGGAGTCAACGCTGAAACTTGTTGTGCTGTCCTTCTCTATATCGGAAGTTTACGATACATTGAGCATTTGTTGATACAAGCATTTATTAAATCGTTTGCGTGCATCTCAATAGTGTGTCGCAGTTAACATGCATCGACGAACATCAAAATGACAAGCATCTCTCCCACTAGGGTGGATCGAAGGAAATGATGGAGTCAACGCTGAAACTTGTGCTGTCCTTCCCTATATCGGAATTTTACGATACATTGAGCATTTGTTGATACAAGCATTTATTAAATCGTTTGCGTGCATCTCAATAGTGTGTCGCAGTTAACATGCATCGACGAACATCAAAATGACAAGCATCTCTCCCACTAGGGTGGATCGAAGGAAATGATGGAGTCAACGTTGAAACTTGTGCTGTCCTTCTCTATATCGGAAGTTTACGATACATTGAGCATTTGTTGATACAAGCATTTATTAAATCGTTGGCGTGCATCTCAATAGTGTGTCGCAGTTAACATGCATCGACGAACATCAAAATGACAAGCATCTCTCCCACTAGGGTGGATCGAAGGAAATGATGGAGTCAACGCTGAAACTTGTTGTGCTGTCCTTCTCTATATCGGAAGTTTACGATACATTGAGCATTTGTTGATACAAGCATTTATTAAATCGTTTGCGTGCATCTCAATAGTGTGTCGCAGTTAACATGCATCGACGAACATCAAAATGACAAGCATCTCTCCCACTAGAGTGGATCGAAGGAAATGATGGAGTCAACGCTGAAACTTGTGCTGTCCTTCTCTATATCGGAAGTTTACGATACATTGAGCATTTGGTGATACAAGCATTTATTAAATCGATTGCGCGCATCTCAATAGTGTGTCGCAGTTAACATGCATCGACGAACATCAAAATGACAAGCATCTGTCCCACTAGGGTGGATCGAAGGAAATGATGGAGTCAATGCTGAAACTTGTTGTGCTGTCCTTCTCTATACCGGAAGTTTACGATACATTGAGCATTTGTTGATACAAGCATTTATAAAATCGTTTGCGTGCATCTCAATAGCGTGTCGCAGTTGACATGCATCGACGAACATCAAAATGACAAGCATCTCTCCCACTAGGGTGGATCGAAGGAAATGATGGAGTCAACGCTGAAACTTGTTGTGCTGTCCTTCTCTATATCGGAAGTTTACGATACATTGAGCATTTGTTGATACAATCATTTATTAAATCGTTTGCGTGCATCTCAATAGTGTGTCGCAGTTAACATGCATCGACGAACATCAAAATGACAAGCATCTCTCCCACTAGGGTGGATCGATGGAAATGATGGAGTCAACGCTGAAACTTGTTGTGCTGTCCTTCTCTATATCGGAAGTTTACGATACATTGAGCATTTGTTGATACAAGCATTTATTAAATCAATTGCGCGCATCTCAATAGTGTGTCGCAGTTAACATGCATCGACGCACATCAAAATGACAAGCATCTCTCCCACTAGGGTGGATCGAAGGAAATGATGGAGTCAACGCTGAAACTTGTGCTGTCCTTCTCTATATCGGAAGTTTACGATACATTGAGCATTTGTTGATACAAGCATTTATTAAATCGTTTGCGTAAGTCTCAATAGTCTGTCGCAGTTAACGTACATCGACAGACACCAAAATGACAAGCATGTCCCCCGACACCCATAGTGCGCGAGCTACAGTTTATTTCTTTGTTGTTGTTGTTGTTTTTTTTTCGAAGTGTTTGGGGCTGAATTTTATGCCCAAGCCATTCCATTACGGTGAGATTCAACCCGCGACCTCCCGCTAATAATAACAGCGTCATAGCTCTTAAGCCGTTGGAAATAGCATTAGAAGAAAACAATAAACTTTTATGCTTCCTATATGCACGATTAAGTAGAGATAATTCTTTTGTTGAGACATTTACCTTCGCGTGTTATCAGCTGTAAGACATTTTCGCACAAATCAACGCGAAAATCTGAGGGGGAAAAGCAGCCATAAACAAAGCCCTCAATGGGGAAAAAAATTAAACAACCACCTTATATTTATCAAATACGAAAACTGATTTCAAAGCGAATAGAAGTTTTACAGTAATCAAAAAGCGAAGGACCATCAATATTGACGAGTGTATATCTCACGAATGGGAGCTCGAGATTCGTCATAAATTTTTCCTGAACTCGGATCCCGTGTAGTTTACTGGTTGTGTTTACTAGATACCTTTTTGTTATTAACAGCTTTGGATAAGGTGTCGGTGACAGTTAAGAATAACACTGTTTCGAGGGGACGATGAAGACAAATGAAATACGCGTAAAGACCCTGTCGAAAGAAGGCGTTTTTTATACTTAACAAGACATAAATGTGCCACTTCGCATCGATATTTACAGCACGCATCCTCGACTGCACCCTCCGAGAGCGAGAAGACGTATATATGGGACAGGAATATAGCTTACAAATCTTGGTACCTGCGCCCACAGATCCCACACGTGAGTTGCTACGTTCAAAACACCGCTTGCATATAGTTCGCATCGCATGCTTTCTCGTTTAATCTTGCATCTCTAGAGACGCAGCTTCATGCTTAGCAATACTTAACTTGCTTCTTCTCGACGCATAGTTCTTTTTTTGCACTAAGATATTTCCTGAAACATTCCTCAGAGCTGTTCCACGTGAATAAGGAAAGAAAAAATAGAGTATACACTTTCTTTCCCGAGTCGCACGCTTGTCAAATTCATTTTGCGCGTTTCAATGGATTCTGTTAGTTTACAATTTTGTAGGGTTTAACGTCGCAAAACGACGTCGGCTATAAGGTACGTCGTAGTGAATGGCTCCGGAAATTTCAACCACCTGAGGTTTTTTTTTTTTTTTTGACGTTCACGGATATCACACAGCACACTACATGAGCGCCTCTGTTCCGCCTTCCTCAAAACGTAACTGGGTTCGCACCCGTGTTCTCGGTATTCGCAGCCGAGCGCCCTAATCAAACGGTTGTTACAACGAAAGAATGAAATATAAATTACGACGGTGAATTTCCCATTTATACCCTAAATAAGAAAGTGATTACTCATCAGCCTCCATCCAAAGAGCAGTCTGGTTGAGCGATGTTCTATGGCGAATAATAAATATTAATAATAATAATAAGATATAAAATTGGCGAAAGGAAAAAAGATGGCAATAGCAGAGAGTTTATTTAACGTCAGATAAAAAATAATATAAAAAACCTTCAAAGTGGAGGGCTACGGTTCAATTTTTACCACCTGAGGGTCCTTAACGTGCACTGACGTCCGTGTCATGTGCGATGTCAGCGCACGTTAAAGATCCTCAGGATATAGAAATTACTCCAGGACCCTCCACTACCGCTCTTCTTTCTCTCTTTTCACTTCCACTCCCACCTTCCTCCCTTCCCTGACAGCGCGTTTCAGGTGTCAACAGAACAAGTGTGACAGATACTGCGCCTTTCCTTTCCTGCGAATAAATTATTATTATTATTATTATTATTATTATTATTATTATTATTATTATTATTATTATTATTATTATTATTATTATTATTATTATTATTATTATTATTATTATTATTATTATTATTATTATTATTATTTACATGTTTTACATATTGCATCGCTCTTTTGTGGGTTATTCTTGGATGCAACGTTGAGGATAGCGCACGCGTTTCCCTTTTACACCGCAAATGTTAGGAGTGAGATAAAGGCGAAAGCTCTCCGCCGTGCGTGTGAAGACTCTGCCGCTTGTATGTATGTATTTGTCCCGGGTGCCCGGCAGGAGGCGAGACCCGCCTGCCACCAACCACGTCTGGTCTACTAAAAAGCCACTTGCTATAGTCGACAAGTAGAGAGAGAGAGAGAAAACTCTTCCATCTCGTCTTGCAGGGCAGGGATGGGAAAGAGGCTACTCGGACATAGCGAAAGTCCTTGACATAACGAAAGAAGAATATTTAACGGAAACTTCGATATAAGAAAAAGTCATATATATATGAAATGTATCTGATAAAGCGAAAGCATTTCATGTGGTTCTCGATACTACAAATGCTTGCTGAAAACATGTAAGCTACGCCATTTGCAATGCATAAATCCCATTGACTACCCCAATTTTTTAATTTTTTTTTTAACGCGAAAGCATTACTTCGCTATGTTTACAGATTTCTGTCCGCAGACCGTGTCCGCAGCAGTTGAGTAATTGAGAAGTGATAGTGGTTAATGAGTGGTGTCAATCGATAGAGCGTGACTTAATGTTGTGTCCGGAAAAATGATTAGGCCAAATAGGTTAATTAAGTAATTCGGTCTAGTCATTGGTACTTTCAAATTGCGCTCCAATCCCTTTCTAAGCCCTTTTCCGACTCTACTTCCGGTTGCGGGACGTCATATCCTTGACGTCATCCTAATTGAGGTAATTATTTTTGTCTTTGGTACTTTGAAATTGCTTGCCAATTCCTTCATATGCCCTTTTGTTGCTCGGCTTGAGGTTGCGTGACGGCACATCTTTGACGTCACCTTAATTGAGTGATTTAGTTAACTATTTAGTATCTGATGCATCTAGACATCACTCTAATTGACTGACATAATGAACTATTTTAGTATTTGATATATTGAAATGGGGCGCCAACCTATTGGCTAATTAGGCCATTTTCGCCTTTACTTCTATATTTTTTGCCTCAAATTAATTTCCTAATTAACTTATTGTCCTAATTTTACTTTTCCGGGCACAAAATTACGTTCTCCTCTGTCGATTGACGTCACTAATTAACCTCTACCAATTCTCAATTACAACTGCTTCGGACAACGTTTACATTTGTGCCTCTAATTAATTACCTAATTAACTTATTGGCCTAATTATTTTCTCGGACGCAACACTACGTCACCCTCTATCGATTGACACCACTCATTACCCTTCACCAATTCTCAATTACTCACAACTGCTGCGGACACGATTTTGCGGACGCGGTCTGCGGACAGAAATCTGTAAACATAGCGAAGTAATGCTTTCGCATTAAAAGACGGCAGTTGTCGAAGCCAGTTCCCCTCGAGCAGTACTGAAACCACAACAGCCGTCCGCGGAACGACACAGCAGAGCGCGTGTGCGGAAACGTCAAACAGACTGCGAAGGCCGCAGTAAATTAGACGGGCAGCGGGAAGTGCACATGGATCAAAGTACAGGACAGATGAGTGCGCAATCAATCGCCGCCCAGTGTATGGGCACACAACGGATGACGACCTTGGCCATATACGACATCTAGCCATTCCTTGCTTGCTTCCGCTTCCGCCAACGAGACAGGCGTGTACGTGATTATATTTCGGATACTGACGTATACAACGGAAGCGCCGCTACAGCGCGGGATCTGCAAAGCCTGACCTGGCGATAGACTGGGAGCATGCAACCATGAGGATTTTAACATGGTGACCATTTGGGCTAGCTGGTGCAAATCTAACACATGAACCAGCGAAAGACATCGTAAACGGGGCTGAACTAACAACTGAGGTTTAGTGGAACAAATGGCCAACCAAGGAACCAAATGAGATATGCGTATCAAACGCTCACAAGAGGACAAGTATATTTCATTCCGCACAGTATTGCGAGAACGATTACAAACACAGCGATGCAGACCTTCACTTACGTCGCTTACTACCTATATGCGCACACTGTTGCCTAACAATCTGACCGTTTCACTCGTGAGTAATAGTGAAGGTGAACTAATGCACTTGTCATTGCCTTGCATCCTAATGTGATAGGCCTTTTCATATTCTCTGCCGTGACAAAGAAACTCGTTTTCGTCTGACACGCTTTAAGTGAGTTCACAAGTTCACATGCACGGTAATTCAAGCATCTGGCAGTTTGACCCGGAAGAATTAGGCCAATAAGTTAATTAGGTAATGAGAGTCTTTGGTACTTTCAAATTGCGCGCCAATCCTTTCCTAAGCCCTTTTTCGGCTCTGTTGTTGTTGTTGTTGAAAACTTTTATTGTCCAACAGAGAAGGACCACACCGCCTGGGCCGCTTTGTCTCACCCCCCTGTAAGGGGGAGGGGACTTAGCGGCCCAGCCGCACGGGATGGTCGCATTAGATGCTGGCCGGTTTGGTTTCGCCGGCGGCCTCTGCTGCCAGTTGGACGGTGGTGAGTTGGAGCTCAGGGTCCGAGCTTCGCAATAAGGTTTCCCAGGCTTCCCTACTGCTAATGTTTTGCGCCCTGCCTGGGGAGTAAGCGCACTCCCAAATTATATGGTCGAGGGTTCCTCTCGCCCCACACTTTTTACATTTATCGTCCTCGCAGTCCGATCGGATATGTTTATTTAGTACTGGGTTTGGGTATACTCCAGTCTGCAGGCGTCTCCACGCCATTGCCTGACCTCTATTTAACGCCGTGTTTGGTGGGGGAAAACGCCTCCGGCATTGCCTGTAGTGTTCTGTAATGTCTTGATACGAGATTAATCGCCCTTCTCTATTATGTTCTGCCTGAGCCGAGCCATCCTGTACAGCTCGGAGGTAGAGATCTCGAGCTGCACTGTGGGCCGCCTCGTTACCGCTGACAGATTCGTGCGCCGGGGTCCAGATGATGTTGATCGTCCTATCAATCACTCCTTGTGTTAAAATTTTGGTGGTGAGGGGGTTTAACCTCCCCCTACTGAAATTTTGGATTGTAGTTTTACTGTCGCTAATAATATATCTAGCTTTGGTGCCAACGCAAGCGATCGCTATCGCAGCTTCCTCCGCTATCTCGGTTTCTTTCCCTAGTATGGTAGCCACCGTGATGAGGGTGCCTCCCCCATCTACCGCCGCTATGGTCATGTATCGACTGTGTCTGTTTCCTGCCGCATCTACGTAGGCAACTTCATTTGGGGGTTTGCTCCGATATATTGTTTCTATCGCTTCCGCCCTTTTCTGTCGCCTTTCCCTATTAAACTCAGGGTGCATGTTTTTGGGTAGGGGAGGGATTCTTAGGTGCGCCCTGATTTTCCTGTCAATGTCAACCCTTCGGTTACGTGACGTCACATCCTTGACGTCACCCTAATCGACGGACTTATACTTTCAAGGCGCCAATTCCTTCATATGCCCTTTTGAATGTTTGGTTTGGTTTGTGGGGTTTAACGTCCCAAAGCGACTCAGGCTATAAGAGACGCCGTAGTAGAGGACTCCGGAAATTTCGACCACCTGGGGTTCTTTAACGTGCACTGACATCGCACAGCACACGGGCGCCTTGCTTTTCGCCTCCATCGAAAAGCGGCCGCCGAGGCCGGGATTCGATCCTGCATCCCTGGGAACAGTAATCGAAAGCCTTAACCACTGCGCCAAGTACCAAAGACTAAAATGGGCAAACAAGAAGTGAATTAAGCAACTAGAAGCAACCAGAAGCAACCGACAGCAGAATCCGTGTTTTCGCATTACTCCAGTGCAGGTTCTGCAGTGCTCTTTAATTTTGTTATTTTTCCTCACATTATGTTAAAGAGTAGGAAGCCTTAAGCATTTTTTAATCACCTTGTTTCTCATATCTGAAGCTCGCTGGTATGGGCCGTTGCCATGAGAGTCTGTCGCCAATTCTGTTTTTATGAAGATATGTAGCACATAAAAGTGATTTTATTATTTCAGTAAATAATTTGTATTTCCGGAATAAAACCACACAAAGGCAGTGTTAATGAGACCCGAGATCTGACACGCTTCCATTTTCCGACGTAGCGGCCTCTTCAG
Organism: Amblyomma maculatum; assembly: GCF_055883805.1. Classification (NCBI taxonomy): domain Eukaryota; kingdom Metazoa; phylum Arthropoda; class Arachnida; order Ixodida; family Ixodidae; genus Amblyomma; species Amblyomma maculatum. Next base: position 89,721,864 of record NC_139351.1, on the reverse strand, counting down.
TGGGAAACAGTTTCAATGACATGACCAGACAACTTGAATCGTCCTACGCTGCAGAGATGGTTCTTTGGTGAACAAATCGGTGCATGCTGAGCAGTTGAAGGCACAGCCCCACTGGCGGAAAGCGAACGGGAGCAGACAGTCACTGAGACGATTCGAACTGAAATCCTGTCCCCCATGTTACGCTGTACCATTGCCTGCTCCTACCTTGCCATCCCTCAATGAAACTATTCGCGTAGTTATTTAAAGTGCAATCATTATTGCCCGTAATTAGACACTTCAAGAATGTGTCTGGGATCTTCGTGCGTGTGAAAAGGATGATTTTCATTAAAAAAAAATGCTTTGTTGAAACGGATTCTCGCCAAGCAATTAATCTCTCGCGGTAGGAGAGTCAGGTATCACATTGCCCCGAGGCGTCGTGTTGCTTGAAATATAGAGGCAGAGTACATAACTGCTGTATGGAATGCATCTAATACAGTTGAACCTAGTCGGTATTTGGCAGTAATGGATCGGCGATACCACGTGACAAAAAGTGATAGGAAGGGTATTTGGATAGAGATAGAAAGCTATAAAGAGATATGGGCCAGCAATAAAGAGGTGATTGAGGAACTGTGTGGTCAACTACTTGCTGATGCATTCAAAACTTGCTCTTGCACAGCATGAGCTACCACATTGTGGGCCGTCATTTAGGCACACCACGGAAACCATGCGGAATCATTTCATATATTTTGACAGCGAACGTTGGTGTGGGCCATTTGAGCTGTTTCTACACTTTTTTCGCTTTAATGCGTCGTGTTAAGGTATAAAAATGGTTTTTGTTTTTGTGCGACAGGAGAATCATCAACAGTGCTCTTCCCAGTAATAGGGACTTTGGGCGCTAGTTCACGCGTTAGCCGAGGTCTAGGTGAAAAAACTAGAACAACGAGCTTATAGTTCACTTTATGAATAGGAACAAAATCCCGAAGCTGATCGCTCGCTTAGTGCTTCTCCTTGTCACCTATCTGGCTTGCATAGCGCGTTTTCAGCAGCGGAAAAGGCGAGACGAATGTCTAGACGCTACTCTGGCCAAACGCACGCGAGTGCGGCTTCGCATAGAGCTTGCCCACGCCTAACCAGGGGGCCCACGCCACCTAAACAACGCACACACGCGTGCTTGCATGGCGTGTACGCCCACCAAAAACCTTGTTTACTGCTGAGACATGTCCACTTTACTATAGGAAGATGACACGGACACCGATAGCACTCGAGGTACCAGAGGTCGCCTCTCACGGTTCCCGGAACACTTCAGCAGCCTTGTTTGATCTGCCTCGGTGGGACCCAATACGCTCCGAAAAGGTTGTGCTCCGTGCTGGCGACTCTGCAAACAGCCGTTCGGTGTCAGGACGTAGTTTCAAACATGCTCGCTTGTTCACGTGCGCAGTATTTGACTAAAGTTATTCGCCGTCAACCTTCCATCAATGCTCATCGCAAGGACGATAGGAACCTGCGTTTTACGCTTGTTCGCGCACATTCTGACCGCGCCAGCAGCCCTTGCTTAGCGTAGCTCATGATCTGGTTGGTCGTGAATTCAAGCAGTCGCCCAGTGACCACCTAACGAAACGTCCAGATGGAAGTATGCCGTTATGATACAGAGACACCAGTAACTGCCTTTCATCGCCGTGTACTTTAATCTGCTTAGAGATCAGAGTATCATTGAAACAATCCCCCTCCCATACCTACACACGCGCATTCCGCCATTGCTCAAGAACGTGAGAAGGCCGTCGAATATCACAGCAGGCATCTTGAAAAAAGGGCGATCAAGTATGTAAGCTGCACCGCTCATCTTTTGCTTTCCTAGCTCACACAAATATTTTCAGCTCCTGGCCGTCCTAAACCCTTAAGGACTCCTCGCCGAGAGTCACAACTCTGCGCAACGTCTCAGCGTAAACTCACCACCATTCGCAAGAAGGCGCCAGCCGAGAACGGCGCCCGCGGCCTCCAATGCAAACGGCGTCGCTCTGAAAACGGGATCAGCTTTAGAAGACGGCGCAGCAACCTCCGAGGGGAATAAGATGAGAATAAGAAAGCGAGAGGCGTTTCTTTCTACTGTACTAAAACAAAAACAAAAAATAAGAAAGCAATGCACGTACGGAGAATAGAAAAAAAATACCTCTTAAATTGTTGGTTCTGCTTGCGTACGTTCCGCTGGCTTTCCAGGCCCGCTTCCACTTTGTCCCTAATTCTCTCCCTGTGTCTCTTTCTCTCATTCTGTCAATTGGATATTTGTTTCTCTCGTTCGCTCTCTCTTTTTGTTTTTCACTCAAGTCTGTGAAAACAAAGAAGCAACCGGTGGATTGTGTTGCTCGAGGCAACGGCAATCCAATGAGCCTCACAGGGTGTCGCGATTTTGCCGTCGCCGACTACCTCCTGGGAAGTTTGTTCGCTGCTGGAAATTTTCCCTTTCTCTCATTCTTCCCTTTCGTGTGTGAAATAAGCATTCATAGGACACAGCGGTTTCCGGGAGGGGAGTACCAGGTCCGGACTGAGGAGGGTCGGTGCTCTAGACACAACACATTTAGAGTGCATTGTTGGGAGAGTGTATCTAGGAGTTATCTCAGAACAGGTGGTCCAGGTTTTTCCCGCGTGTAGCGTGTGGTGCAAGTGAACATAGAGGTGACATGACAGTTAGGTAGTTCTTCCATACGGAGCAACAGCGCATACTCATGGGTGAGTTCATCCAAATTACAGAAGGCACCACCACCGGCTAATATACTGAAATTGGCCTCAGGTCATGCTCTAATTGAGCGCTGGGTTACGTAACTTCTTGTCCTTGCCGAGCAGATGCGAGACACACCAACTGCTTAATCCACTGCTTTAGTTATAATAAGACCTTTTGTCTCGTAACTGCTATCAACATGATCTGCAACGCCTATGCACAAGAAGACGCTGCGGTGGACAGTGATGTGACACAGCGGGATGAGAGGACTGTTGCTGTGAAGACAACCAAACGATGCCTTTAGAACTGGATAAGGATGACTATATAGATGGTGTTCGTGGCGTTGCGCCACGGCGGGACAGACTCCGCCACAGTAGGGAATTGACTTGGCTAGAACTTCTAATTGTCCACATGGTAAAAAAGGAAGCCTCAGTACCAATCCAATCCAAACCCAAATAGTTCCTCTCTCCCTCTAACTGTCACACTCAGAGAGCTGTTCTTATGAGATGCATGGAAGATGCATCTTTTGAAGGTAAATAGATTAAAAGGACTCGCTTTTTGCTGCGCCACCTGCGTGTCTAGAGCCGGAGAACAGAGCGTGCGCCAAGAATCATGTTCAAGCATCGAAACATACTCTGACCTTCGCTCAGCCAAGCGTAGAGAGAGAGAGAGAAACAACTTTATTTGCTCGAGCTAAATACGACGTCTGCTTAGACGCCGTCGATGGGAGTGGTTCCCTCTTCACGGGACCCATATGCATCCCTGGCCGCCTGGCCCCTGGAGATCAGGACGAGCTGGTCCTCTACGGCGGGGCTGGTTAGCAAGGTCTCCCATCGCTCGGTAAGGGAGGATGAGGGATGGGGTGGTGGGGTAGTGGGGCAGGTAAGAGGTGGGGGGATTTCCTTGGTGAAGTTGCATACTCCAATGACTCCAAGCTTAGCTTTAACAAATACGACAATACTTCCAAGCAAGTTACCAGAGCTTTAGCCACACACAGCCTTGCTAAAACTTTTCAGGTCACCCGGCTTTTTTTTTTTTTTTCAGCCTTGTAGTAGACCTCTGGGGGAACCCCTAAGGATTTATGTCAATCAGAGGTGAAGGGAAACCCGGCACTGACGTTTAAACGCGTTTTGACCTTCAGGAGTGTAAGAAGTGCTCTGCTATATTTCTCAAGTGCGAACCATGTTAGCGTTAATATAGTTCATTGTTGCTCGCTGCAGTCACTTCATCTACATTGTTTTGTTCTTTTTTCTTTTTTGCATTGTTCGCAGGTTCACCCTTGTGCCTGCTGCAATGCCCCGAGCGTGGGACTGCTTTTCCAGTGCCTAACCTGAGAGTACCAATATGGCGGCCAACGTTTCATTGACGGCTCCATGAAGACAAACAGCGCTTCATCTCGCCAAAGACTCTCCTCCACGGTGCCTGATTAACGGATGTGACCAGGACGGGACTCCCACGGACGTTTCAGCGACGTACCCGAAAATGGGCAACTGATTTTGAGTGAGATTATGGGACAGAACAATGGGATTAAGTGATAGCTGATTAACTGACAGCTGAATACAGCATACAAAGTGTTCCAGGTCACGGTTACAAACTTACAACTCAGTGTACAAATAAAATTATTTTTATACTTGATGGTATATCCCATTTGTCTCCGATATTTTTTAGTGCGTCTTAAAAAAAAGCGCAAAACTTAGGGAGAAGTCTCGAACGCCCACTCTCGAACACACCAGGACTTAAGGCAATCCTAGTGGTTGCGCTGCTAAAATGCGTGACGTAAAACTGACTGGAGCCGATTCCCAGTTTAGATAGTCGCTATTAAAAAGCCCATATACTACATTTTATAGAAGAGAACAAAAATGTATAAAAAATAGCGAAGGTGATTCAGAAAAATACTAAGGGGAACAACTATAAAAAAACACGGCGCAGGTGGCAAAAAAAAGAATATAATAAATGAAATTCAGTTATGAATCTAACATAGCCGCTTACCATCACAATCACGAAAATTGTGCGCATGTTATATAAACACATGAAAAAAGGTCTTCATATAAATGTTTAAAAAAAAGCATAGCGAGAACTGCAGGAAATGACCAGTTTTAGACATTGCGTTGATTTTTTTTTTTTTCGGATGTCTATATTGAAGGCCGTCAACTTATTCAGAGCACACAGCAGCCCGTTTGTTTTCTCCCGGTATTCCATCCTGTGCGCCGGCAGAGATAAATAAGGTTTAAATAAGGTTGATAATGCTGAATGCGATACCTTGCTTCCCCATGGACGCGGATCATGGTCTACAAAGAAACACTAAAAACTCGGAATAACCAATTTTTATTTATTCAACCCAAGGTCAGTGAGAAGTCTAAATTTCTTTTTCCTTTCAAAGGAGCACTGAAGTAAGAGCCACGCATCACCAACACCCTGCAATTAGGAAGGCTTTCTGTTATAACCCTTAATTTATCTCAGTGGTCCCAATAATTTTGATTTGGAAGGAGGATGATTCAGGGTTAAATTACAACTTTTCGAAAGTGCGCCTATTAGAGACGATGTTTACAGGGTGATACTCCAACGATCATTTTATCTCTCTCAGGTTGTCGCAAAATATCAACAGCTTCGATTTCCCTCAGATGATTTCCCCCTGAACGAAAAGGTTCATGCTGCGAATAGGCCGCAGAAGGCACTGACCTGGGGTGTACGTCTCATGACTTTACAGTGCCATGACTTTCAAAAGGGACGCGGATGACCAGCGTGCTCAAATTTGCTTTAAGGCTCAAGCTTCTTAAAAGTGCAACCTCGCTTGAACTCACTCATACTTATTACCAGGCCGAAGAGTTCTCCTGCGTTTCATTAATTGCGAGAGTGAAAGAGTTTTTTATTTACACTAGCACATGGAGGAGCTCCGGACCTCCTTCGCTTGGGAAGGGGGGCCCCTCCTCATACGCAGGCTGGCAGACATTGTTGGCCGGCGGCGTCCCAGGCCAGCTGGATGGAGGCTAGCTGGAACCCAGCGTTCGAGCAGCGCAGCATGGTCTCCCAGAGTTGAGGTATCATATTTAGGCCCCTCTCGGGAGAAAAGGGGCAGTCCCAGATGATGTGTGCGAGCATCGCTCTCGAGTAACAGTTCATACAAAATTCTGATCTTCTTCCTGGGGGAAATAGCCTGATATAATAATACCTAATATAATAGACAAATATTCCGATTTGAAATACATGAACACACCCTTCGGAAAGTGGTGAAAAATTTGTGGTGAGAGTGATACGACGATCAGATGGCAAAAGAGACGGTGGTAATTAGCGTCGGCAAATCTACCAACCCCATATTTTCCACTAGGACATGCGATAACAATACCATTTACCGAAGAGGAAGTCATCGCTTTAACAAGGATTCGGTATTAAACAGGGGCTGGGAAGTCACTCAGCTTACGGTGTCAACTTTATCCTGCGCGGCCCATACAGCGGGACATGACTCCGTCGATAAGGATGCGTCCGCTTTAATCTCACTTCATTGCGGACAACGGCGGCCGTGTGTGCTTTCCCATATAAGGCCCAGACGGCGCATAAAATGCAAATGCATATCGTTTCGAGCTATGCTTCCGATTATGGTAATATTCACGCGCCAAGGGGCTCGACGCCACGAAAGGGGAAAGGGAGAAACGGTATAGCACGCATTGATCAGACTCTCGTAGCTTGTGGACCAAAAAGAAACCATATAAAAACAAGAAAAAGCAGAGAGCGAGGGAGGGAGGGAGGGAGGGAGGGAGGGAGGGAGGGAGGGAGGGAGGGAGGGAGGGAGGGAGGGAGGGTTGGTTGGTGGAACATGAGGAGATAGGCAACGCAAGAGCAACAGGCTTAGCGTCACCGCCTCGCGTTACGCAAACACCTCGGGCAAAGTCGCTGCCTTGGCCGCCGGTTTTTTCTAAAAAACTTTACATATCTTGTAAAATGGTCGTATCGATTTCCCCGCCGTTGCCCCTCGTGTTTTCTCTTTTCCTTATTTTGTACAATGTCTTTCTTGCATCGAGATTTCTCGCTCGACTCTCGAGTCGTGTCTGGGGGTCTGTTTGTTCTCAGCAGATCTCGGTAGCTGTCGGGCAGCAGGCCTTTAATTCTGCTGCGTCATGCATACGACAGGGTCCCGCGGGGTAGACGAAAGGCGCTCTACTTCAGTCGCGTATTACAGTCCCTCTTTGTTTACACTCTCTCTTTCAGTTTCACCTACACTTCTTGTTGATTCCTTTATTTTCTTCTTTCCTTTCTGTTTATTTTCTTTGCTGCCAGATGACATAGTGTTACTTGTGTCACGTAACAAACTGACAGAAGGCGCGGGTGTTCATTCTGAATCAAGACGACGTAAATGACAGAACACAAACTAATACAGCGCAGTAGCGAGGCCGACAAATGTGCACGTTAAAAAATAAATGATATCAAGGAAACAAGAAAATAAATTACCTAATGCGTAAAAATCGGATGCCTCAAGCTCTCACAATTTACCGATGTATCTAGCTGGTACGGGCCTTCGGGAGTATGGATGCTAACGAAACGGTGTACAATAAATAGGGCGAAATGAAGTCACAGAAAAATAACCATGGTTCCCTCAAACTGAACGAGGACGTGAGACATACGAAAAAAGGAGCCAAATAACACAAACGAAATAAAAAAGTGATACAGGGAAAGGGGCACGCCGAACGATGCCGGATATCGCGAAATAATACAGATGGTGAAATACCGCGTCAGTAAAAAAGGGGCGTAGGGAAAGAATAGGGAAGGGCGTAGGGAAGGCGGGAGGTGGAGGTGGGGCGGAAAAGCGAATCGTCGCGGATAATAAAAACGCTTCCGAGGCCGCCGAAAGCTTCGGAGCCGGGGAGAAATTGCGGATAGGGGGGCGAAAGTGAAAAGGAGAAATCGGGAGAAAGGGAAAAATTGGGAAAGGTTGAGCGGTGCTCAGTAGCGAACGATATAGAAATGGCTGGAGGGGGAAAAAAAGAGACGACGCGAACAGACGAAGGCGCCGGTGATGGTCTAAGGGAGGGAGGGGCGGGGAAGGTGCGAGGCGCGCCGGCGAAGGCACGCTGGCGACAATAAAGCAGAAAGGATAAAATAATACGCAAAGGCGGGCGCGGCAATCTCTTTTACAACTCGACGCGAATGCGTCCACCACTTGTTGAGTCGTCGTCATCGTCCAAGCGATTCCTTCCTCGCTTCCCTCTCATCCCATTTCTTTTCCCTTATATCCCCTAGCAGCGGTTCTTTGCTTTTCTTCACCTGCCTAGCGGATTTCACGGATGTATGAGCTTTCCGTTTGTGTGTCCGCGTGTTCGGCGTGCCGTTTATTGTTATTCAGTCATTTTCTTCTTTTTACGCCGTTTTTTTTTAAGCTTTCCTCTTTGACTTCGCGTCTTCCGTGTCTTTAGGCTCGTTAAGTTTGGCTTCCGTTTTTCTTCGCAGCACTCTAAAGCAAAAAGATATTTACATAATCAGAATGCATAAATATAGTCATACGAAGAGAGATGATGCGCCCTTTGCGTTTCTTGCCGCCTTGTAAAATCGTTCAGGCAGTGCACTCAATGGATGCTCGAACGGCTTTCCGCGTATTTCACCCTGCACCACCCTGTTATTTTGTCATCGTTTCTTTGCCGATACATTTTTTTTTTTTTTTTTTTACTGTTCGATTGTAGCCCATCTTTAGATTCTTTGTACTGATCTGTCTCCAAAATCTAACGGCAGTGTATTGTCGTCCTTACAATGTAGTTATTTCTAAGGTGTTGCACTGTATCACGGGAAAAGGTGCGTAAGTGGCATAAGTCGTTGGGAAAAGCTGCAGAACGTGGAAACATCTTTTCGTGAGCTGAATAAAATGCCCGGCTTGAGTCTGATGCTGAGATATGGTTAAATAATAATAATAATAATAATAATAATAATAATAATAATAATAATAATAATAATAATAATAATAATAATAATAATAATAATAATAATAATAATAATAATAATAAGTGAACAATGAAGACGCTGAAGCTAGACTCTGTTGGTCCTGCGAATGTGTTCCTAACAGCGAACTGTTGCGGCTACGTAGGAGTGTGCCCCACAACATTTTGGTGAAGGTGACGCTATTAATTTGAGAAACACATATTATATACATATCACTAATGCGCATTACTATCCTTCGACTGACACTCACTCCTTTCCCAGTTCTTAAAGGACTATAGACACTAAATTTTGGTGGCATATTTCTTCTTGTTAATGATGCGTAAGTCATTCCTGTACATTGATCTGCACGCAGTTCTCGCCTGCGACCGCTGAATAATTTATAATTGATTTTTTTTTCTCACTGATTTCTTTTTCAGTGACATAGAGATGACTGTGACGTCAAACTCAAGTCTTGATGCGCGACAAGAAAAACAGATATAATCGCTGATTCTTGACTTATAGTGATTCCTGTTCTTGAGGCGGTCTGGCTTTATCATTGTAGTGAATTCAAATGACACACCATTGATTATGTCGCTGTACATTCCTCCCTCGCATGACGTAAGATTCACTGTGACGTCACAGCCACCGCTCGGCTGTTGAAACCGAAACAGGTGAGAAAAGAAGTTGGATTTTAAATTATTCAGCCGTCTTAGCCGGATATGACGTGGTGATCCGTGTACCGCAATGTCTTAAACATCATTACAAAGGAAAAAGCACGAACACAAAAATTATGTGTCTATACTTTAAGTGTAATAATGAACCACAGCCGTGACACCAGCTGGCGCCTCCACATGACTCGTCGACCTTGTCTCGCGCCTGCGTAAGCCTGCGTAAACACCTTTCATCACTGAAAAGTTACGAGCTCCGCCTTTATATGCGTGATGCGATCACGATGATGGCTTCCGTGAGCGGATTCTCATTCGCGTACACGCGCTTAACTATTCGCTTAATCACTCAACTATTAATTTTTTCTTCTAACATTACATATCTGCTCTCTAAGACACGGTCATAACTTACCACACAACGTGAAAGGCAATTAATTACACACATATATAAATCCCCACTATAACCAAGCCGTCCGAAAGTGCCTTCGTGGTCTAGGACTAACGTATCTTGCCCGGCACACCTTTCCATCTTAGAAGAACTACTACCTAAGTAGGCACCTGTCGACTCAGATAGCAATCTATGTCACCTGCCCTGTAAGTGCATGTGTTTGTGTTTTAGTTATGTTCCTCGCGAAATGAGAGAACGTCAGCCAGCGCCGGAATCCATTCGTCTTTTCAGATCGTCGAAGTAGCTCATTTCGCAGTTTCAGTGCCCACAACAGTCGGAAACCTGTGTGCATATTGCCATGTTATGAAATCACGAAGAGGAAAAATATACGCGTATTTGGAGCTGACCCAGAGTCCACTTTGTGCAAGATTATAAACGCTCGAGATTTCTCTCATATAAAATAAGGTTCCAAAAATAAATAGCTTTGTGTGTGCGCGCGTGCATCGGGAAGATTTCGTGTTCGATCCTGATCGATAGCATGACCGTGATCGATAGTGATCGGGAGAGTTGTGATCGATCGTATTCGAAGAGGCAAGTTTCTTCCAAGCTACGCTTACTCTCTCTCTCTCTCTCTCTCTCTCTCTCTCTCTCTCGCTATCTGTCTATCTCTTTCTCTGTCTCTCTCTCTTGTTATCTCTCTCTTTTTCTCTCCTTCCTAAATATGCAGAACAGAAAAGTTATTTCACTCGTTCCGCAAATCACTCGTCTTGCAGTATTTGTGCATTTTGGCCAATTGCTTTTGTGTGATCGATGTATCAAAATCGAAAAGGTTTGACAAAGAAGAAATGCTCTGTTATGCCAATGATAACTCGTGTTCTTGCCGACGACAGACTGCACGCAATCTGGCGGATGTGTGAAGACAGGCGAAGTGTTCCACGCTTATGTTACTTCATCTCAATTTTTAATGTTCCGGCTTCATGGGCTGCTATGACCGACTTCAGCGATGTGCCTGCGGTCTTCATTCATCAAATAAGCACGAAGAAAAAATCTAGAAAGAAAATAAGCTCTACTGGAACGGATTCGTACCCACGAACTTCTTGCGGGAAGTTAGTAAGGAGCATCGTATAACCACTGTCAGTTTACGCGTGTTAGCGAGTGATAGAAATATATGCTATCACGCGACAGGGTGATATAAAGTAATAGGAGTGGTGTTCAATGTTGATACAAAGTGTCAAGGAGATAATGAGATAATGATAATTTTGTGGTCAACTGCTTACTAGTGCATTCGGACTAGTTGCAGAGCCTGAATCCTTTTCTGCTGACATTCTGGTAGCGAAAGCCAATAGTATTTTTTTCTCTGAAAACATCTAATTTCATTAGTATAGGTGAAGAAAAGCGTGCTTGCTAACTTTTTTGAGAAGAGCCACTCGCCTAGCCTGTATCCAGGGCGGAATTTTTATGAAGAAAACATTCAGCGTTGCCGTCACAAACTTTAGGTTCATGAAGGTGTTTTCCAACATCTCGGTGTTCTTGCTTGCTACGAAAGCCTTGCTCCCAATGAATACTTTATTTTGCTAACAGTCAATTTAAATATTGCATTTTCTGGCCGAAAGGTAAGTAGATGTGGAGGAGGCATCTCCTGAATTCTCAAGTTACTTTCAAGCGCGCTGTACATGCCTCGTCGACAGTGCACAAGTAGGTGACACGAGAGAAGGAACTATGCGTACTTACTTTGCAAGGTCAACAAAATAGAACGAGGTACAGATACTTTATAACTCGTAACGCCACCGCAAGAATTGCTGAGCTATATTCGGCACCACCGAAGGCTACCGCGCTTAAAACAAACCCTCCAACTGATGAAACTGCACGCATTGCCACTTGCTGACGACGACTGACACTGGCAGTCCTATAAGATACATGTATATCGCTCACGCACGTCGTTAAAAATGCTACCTCTGTTCAATGCCTATAACCACTCGCTGAGTTTGCAGCCGGAGAAGCAAAAAGACGTATTCGTCTCAGTTGTACCCAAAAATCTAAAGAGATGGTCTTCAGAAGAAGAGGAAAATAGTGATGTACAGGCTTTCCCGAATGTGTGCCACCTCCACGAGATCCCGTGCAATGGGTACTCTGTAGATCAAAAGGGCCGAATAAGCGAACTAACTATGCCTATGCCTATGTTCAAATGCGTCTCGCGACTGGCGTTTGAGCAACCATAGGGAGCCTGAACGTTTCCCCTCCATAACTGATAACCCCCCTCGCACCTCTCAGCACCGAGCGGCTCTGAATTACACCGAGAGGGCGCAGACGAGGGCTTCAGCGCGGCATGCCAGCTAAGGCAAAACAACACATCAAAATAAACCTGGAGAAGCAATGAAGCCTTGGAAGTGTGGAGGGGAGGACAGGTATGCTATATACAGTAGAGCTGGAAGAGGCAATGAAGCAAAGTGCCTCAGATGCCCTCCGGAACGACGACCCAGGTGCGCCGGCAAATATGTGCCTTATTCGTTCCTCAGCCTCTACCCCCCACTGGCGTGTGTGTTGGTTTGGTCGCTGGTTCCTTCGTCCCGGCGCCAGCATGAACGACGGGATGGAGCGGCGACGCACCCGGAGAGCCGGAAACCCTGCCCAATCCATCGCAGGCGTCGATCGTCAAATCTCATTCGTTCCCCGCGGCGCTGCGCTAGTCCTGCTTCTCAGCATAAGCGTAGGAAAGGTATCTGAGGAGGTCGCCGCTAGGGGAGCTGGGCGCATGCCTGGAGAAGGGGCGTGGTCTCGTTCACCATTTATTTGCAGCTATAGACTGTACGTCATTGCGCAGCATTCCGAAGACGGCCTAGTCTACCCCGGAATTCCTGTTTCACCCATGGTCAAGTTACGTACGGGCTACGGGGTTCGCTTGCAGGTCAAGTAGAACGCGTTCAGACGTGGTCGGTATAACGTCCCATATATGAAGCGATAAACCCTGGACTTCAAGTGGTCTTCTTCTGGTCATCTCAGTGATGCACGATGGTTTCCATGCAGTTGGGTTTACCTCGAAAGTTGGCTTCACTACAACTCGACGGACCAGCTTTGCTCTCGGCACAAAAATCTTTCTCATAAGCGAAGGCAAGAAATTCCGTCAGAAAGTCGCGAAGCTGGATGTGGTTGAAACTAAAAAAAAAAAATAGCGTACGAGATGTCTGCGCCTGCCTGGCACTGCACGGGTTAGTTGAAGAGATACTGCAGAAGCATTTGTTTTTGACATACAAGTATCGACTGATTATGGCGATACCTCTAGCGCTGACAGCTTTAAGGCTCCCGGCATAACCCCATACGGATACTATAATGAACTAAAATGATGGCCAAAAAGTGCTTCGTTACCTTAGGGGCCGACAGAAACCATATTCAAGGATTTGGCGATCCGCCTGTTCAAGAAGAAGCTGCTCGTTAACACCCTCGAGCTCATTTTGGTTTTCTTACTGCGTTTTCACAGGTAATAGATCATTATTTCTCCCGAGAATAAAGTAAATAGTATTCAGGACCATTCAACCTAAAATCACGCATTTCCCCTGTGAAATCGAGACAGAATGGTATATGCACCTGCGACGTTGCTCCAGATTTTTCAGCAACGACCCATTTTGAGTTTCCACTTTGTGTACAACATCAGTGCACAGATTGTGTACTCAGAATCAATGCGATTAAGTCGTATGGATGCCCCATTGAATCATGGCTGGCAAAAAGCGAAAAATACGATGGTATTGCCAAATATCTAGCCCGCAAACACATTTCATTCCCTTGAACTAAATTATCCTTCACTTAGTCAACATTCTGCGCTTTACAGGTGAGATTCCTTCTCTTCAGCACTCTGAAGAAGGTTCGTGTGGTTTATGGTGTTTACGTCCTAAAGAAACTCAGACTATGCGAGACGCCGTAGTGAAGGGCTCCGAAAATTTCGGCCACCTGCGGGTTCTTTAACGTGAAGTGACAGTGCACGGGCGCCTTCCTCTTACCAGTCATCGAAAAGTGGCGGCCGCCGCGGCCGTAATTCGATCCCGCGTCCTTGGGTTCAGCAGTCAAGTACTTCGACCAATGAGCCACCGCGGCAGGCAACTCTGAAGAAGGCCAGAGAGAAAATGTCATTTTCCAGTCGCATCCAGTCGGTCTAGTAATTTCTCCACCAGCTCTCTCCATGCCTAAAATACAAGTGCCGGGTTGGAAGAGGTGCTAAAAGCAAAGGAAAAGATGAAGCTTAGAAACAAAAATATTTTTCTTTTTATATCACGCCGTAACAAAGATGCGCAACAAAGATGCACAACAAAGATGCGCAACAAAGATGCGCAACAAAGATGCACAACAAGGGATACTACAATATAGGGCTTAAGCTCACAAATACAGAAACGCTGCGCACAGAAGTGCAGAGGGGGGAGGGGGGGGGGGCAGAAAGGATCGCTCGAGGAAGGAGACCTTATAACAGAGACGTGAGTGGAGAAGCTGAGGAAAGGAAGCAGTGGAGGCCACTTATTTCAGACAGACCTAGCAGAGCGGGATAAACTACACGAGAAATTCTTGGAGGAGTGAGTATCCCTCAAAAAAGTTCTAACGAAAAACACGATACTACCTAATGCAAGATTTGAGCAGAGCCATTTAGGTGATATATTGAGCCAAATAATTTCATAGATGCTTGTATGCATGTGTATGTGCAGTTACAAAACACTATTTTTCTCATGAGAAAGATGGAATTTCTCAGAAGAGAGAGCCACGTGCTCTGCGCAGAGCACGTGGCTCTTCTTTCTCTTCTGAGAAATTACCTTTGGCTTGTGGCTCTCATTCGCTCGGAAAATACCGGAAATGACGCAAACGATGACGACGCTCGACCGCCGAACGGGCACATATGAGTTGCTCTCCAAAAAGACGCTGAAACTTGCTGAGTAATATTTGACGCCTTGAAGAAGCTGAGCAATTGCTGAGGGGTGGCTCATATTGCCCTCAGGGGCTCGAAACCATGAATCTTCAGTTGTGACGAGGGTTCCTTGCCACGGCAGCATCTGTTGTTCATGCAGTCGTCATATGCTTATTTCTTCGGTACCAGGCGACGACTGTTGCGAAGCAACTTCTCTTTCAATCTTCCTTTTCACGTCCCTTTTAATTTAACCAACTCTCCTCAGTCCGCAAGGAGTAGATATGATGGGTCAGCCGAAGCCAGTTTCAGGTCCATGTATTTTCTTCTCCTTCTTCGTCCATATAGCAAGAACAACAGCAAGTGGCGGAAGAGATGAGAGAGTCGGCGTAATGGATGACTTCGAAATAACTTGGACCACCTAAGGCTCTTCAAGTGCACTGAAATCATTTGTCCACTGAAGGTCACCAAGTGCATTGAAATCATTTGTCCACTGAGATAAGGATCTGGCTTCAAAAAGTTTCATAACAAGTTTCATAACACTAAATAAACAAGAATCCAGTGTAGAAGGAAGGGAACCAGAAGGCATCTACACAGTGAGAAAGACAATCGAGCAACAATTGAGGGGAGTCTCAGCTCCTAAGCCAAGCCAACGTTTCGATAAAGGGACTTGTCTTCTGCGCAGCGCGATCATCACTGACAGGATTTATATACGCTTGTGCTTCCAAAGAAACAATTACAAGGGTTCAACGCTGCTGAATCAAATATTGAGCGAAAGCATTAGCTGCGGGTGACCGAGCGTTTTTCTTCTCTTTTTCTTCTTACTCAGTCCACATATAAAGCCCCGATTTAACCAACCATATGAACGTGCCTTAGTGACATATGGGGGTAACGTGAATGCCAGAGTCCTAGCAGGCTAATTCTGACATAACCGTCCCATGTGAAACGAGAGACCCAAGTTGGCAGCTCCTGCCAGCCCGTGTGTCACGTGGGGATTGACGTCACAGCGTCATGTGTAACTGCTGCCGGGTCACGCCAAGGCTCGGAAGTGCGAGTAATATTGCTTTCGCAATAAAAAAAAAGCGAGCAAATAGGCTTGTCGATGAGAAGTTGGCAAGGAATAAAAGAATGTTTCCTTAGGTATGAATTTCAATTGATATTAAACTGGTGGTCCCTTGACCCGGAAAATAAAATAAAAGGCCGGCTGTAGCGGGGAAAAGTAGAAAGCGGGGTACATCATAAGTCAACATCACAAGCAAGTTCGATGTTGGTAACTGTTCCTTGGAAGAACCCAGGCATTCCAAAGAAACCTAATGAATAAAACATCAACAGCGGAATACTTGTCCGCAGCCTTCTAGAAGGGGTATAACAGCATAGGCTATGAATATTACACTAAAATATTTAAGAGAGAAGGAAAATTGAAGAAAATTAGAATAATAAATCATTAACAACTACTAAATTCATTCAATTTATTATCATTAAATTTATCATTAGATATATGTGTCATTATATCATTACTAATATAATCATTAATGTATCATTAAATTATTATCATTGTTATCAAACGAGATTATAATTGTTTTTCGATTGTCCTTCCATCCTCTTTTTTTTTCCTTTTAAGTCTAACATCTTTGGGTTATGTTGCTGTTTAACCACTCCCCGAAGGAAATTGACAAGTATTTTGTTTTAGCTGTTTTGCTTATGAGGTCCCTTTTGAATGCCTCCCCCCTTCCAAGAAACAACTGCCAAAATCGAGCCTGCTTCTGATACTGGCTCATCAAGTACCCCTCATTATACTGTTCTCTTCCGTTGCCGACTTTGTAGTTTTTTTTTCAAGTCAGAGTACCACCTTTTTTATGTGCATGAAGTTCATACCCAAGGAAAACTTCATTCGTTGCCCTGCTCCTCTCCCCTCCCTTTTTTCGCTTTTCTACAAGTGACAATCGCGCTGTCCAAACTAAGACCAGTCCTTTTGTCGAAACGTTGTATTGACCTGTGAACCGAGGCTACTCCTCAGCCCTTGTTCGGTTCTCTCTTATAGTAAGCTAATAAGGATCTTACTAACTGAAAGTGGAGATCAACTATGCGTCCGGTTTCGCAGTGCACCTCGGTCATCACCAATTCATTACATGTAAAGGGGTCAAAATTAACCACTCTAGCTATGCATCTCCTCCAGCCTTTAGTGTCTGTCGTGCGCGGAGCAAGGTCAGTGCAGTCACCATATAAAGCATCGAGCTCAAGTGGGTTGAAAGTATACTAAAGCCGCCACTACCGTGCGCCAATATATTGGTTACTATATCTTACCTTCAGCTCCATTTCTACGAGATATTATCACGAAATGACGTCATGCTGATTAAACGCTATTCGGTTCCCCAGTCCTTCGTCGACATCTTTGAGTAAGTTCGTGCCACTGAGAGCTTTTATTACAGGAACAATAGCAACAACTGTGACGAAAGCGACTGCGAAAACAACACCATGGAAGGAAGAACTGCGGAAGGATCACCCTGCGCTTCCGGTTCTCCAGGTCTCTGAGAGTAAATGGCGTCCAGGAGGGTCCCTCTTGTGCTCTACTATGGTGCTACACTCTAAGCACGAATTAGCCTATAAGGGAGTAAAAAGGGTGCAGCTTGTCCTCTAGCGCAGTCCATATTAAAGTCGGGGCATGCTGCCCTGCTCCTGGGGCAGATTTTCATCGCTAGACATACGGAAGCCAATTCTCACAGGAGAATATTCAAATTTGTAGCAAGTACGAAAATTTTAAATGTTTCTCTGTCTGCAAGTGCTAATGTCAAAACTTCGGGACGGTGGTTAAAAACCTCTTTTCATTGCTAATTATATGAAATAAATATTATTTGAGAAGGCATTATGATTCTGTTGCCAAAGTACAGCATTCCATATAGTTAGTGGTGAATCTACATGAGTGTTTGGAGCGAATACCATGCCACTACAAGGGAGTGCATTAAAGGGCATGCTACTCCCTTTTTACTCCCTATTAGGCTTATTCGTATTCAGGGTGTACCGTTCGTTCATAGTGACGTAGACAAATTCGTTTGTTGTGCTACGTGGCATAATTCAGCTCTCGTTTAGCACGAGATCGTTTAGTTAGGTCGTGCCACAATTCCACAGCGCCACACAAATGGCAGGATTCGTAATTTAAGTGATCGTTGGTTTCGCGAGAGAAATAAGGAAGGCAGAGGGGTTACCAGAAAGATGTATGGTTGGTTAGTCCTGGCTAAAAGAGATGAAAGTGCGAATTTATATACGAGCGGGTAAAGAGAAATGAGAAATTATGAACCAATAACCCTCTAGCTCTTTCTGCGTTTAATGACGTACGTCCTTCAACAGAGGGACAATGGGCGAGGAAATCGGGTTCAGAATTCTTCCTGCCAGCCTATTCACATCTGTTCCTTCCTTAGTGAAAAGATTCGGTTGCTTGAAGTTCATGGCCATGCCGCGTAGCTTCTAGGATAAACGCGGCAAATCCGTGTTGAAGCATGCATTTGACTTGTGGAATCGGCTGGTGGTGACGACAGTTTCGTTTCATGTTTCGGCCTTTCGAGAGCGCTTAAAAACTCCCTTTTAAGCGGCAGGAGTGTCTGTGATTCAGTCCCCTCAACTGCACTGACAGCTTAACTGCATCGAAACAGGTCTACTTATATTGGTCATCTGTGTCTCTAGAGTGTGTCTGTACGCAAGCAATAATTAACCAAAGTTCACTTGGTACACCGGACTGCATCTTTCCCGAGGGATTAAACGCAAATACGTGTGCCATCCCAAGACGTGTTCCGGAACGAATAAATGATCACACTGTGTTGGGCGCAACACAGGTTCGCAGTATACCACTTTATGATCCGTGCCGGAACCTACTGCCACAAGGGTGTGGTCCCTGTCCTCCCTCTTCCGCCGGGCACGGCTTGTAAACGAGCCAAGCCTCGGACCGACAAATGTCCCGCAAATAAACCTTAAAGTAGGCAAGATTGTGCGAGTTACAGCGAACTGGGAAATAGGAAGAGCATGCTGTGGAAAATAGACCGGAACACAGTAGGAATGCGGGGAATAACGAAGAATGAAGATACGACAAACAGACAAACACACCAATGGAGTCAAATTTACGCCGAAATATAGAGCCAAGAGCACATCGAAATAGCGAACAAGCAAATTGGAAAGCATCAAACAGAAAAAGAATGAAGCAGGAAGGAACAATCGGAAGGGCAAAATAGGAGCGGACTTCGTCGATATCGCCGCGACCAGCAGAAGACCGACGGGGACAGAACAAGATGAGGAGGACTCCGTTGGGACAAACGGCTAAAGGGAAAGGGGCAATGGCAGCGAAGAAAGGAAAGCGAGCGATAGGATGAGACGCAAACCAAAAAGCATTGTGTCCAGCAGGCGCAGTTTTTCCCCTCGGGAGCGTTAGTCGAGGACAGCGTCTTCCCTAATCGCATTTGTAGCTCCTTATTCGACCTCCTCCCCCAGGGATGCTCCCGTGCTGCCCTTCCTCTGTCCCACTCAGCGCCACTCTCGCTACTCGTGCTCCTCATTGCCGGTGCCGCCGCTCCATCTTTTCCTGGTCGCCTCAATTTTTTTTCCCCTTTGCACCTACCTTTTCGCTGGGCTGATTCCGGCCCGCATCCCCAGCAGCCGTGGCGGCACTATTTTCTCTCCTATTCCCTATACCCTTTCTTTCCCCTTCTTCTCAGCCCACACGTTTGCCATTCTTGTCGCCGCCTCCGGACGCTGCTGCCAGGGCCACAGGAAGCAGCAAAGGCGAAGGACGCGCAACAGGTTCCGGCGTGTTTGTGTGGCGCCATCCTGGCAGCGTTTCGTTCGGGAACCTGCTCTCATCATTTCGGCTTGCTTCGCTTGCTCGTTTGTGTGCTTTTCTCGCGGCCTCGACCAAGGCTGGACCGTGTCGACTCCCCCACTCGCCCTCTCTCCCGCGCTCCCAAGCCCCGTCACTCATTGCCGAAGCAGGCTCGTAATTGAAGGGACCGCGCCCCGAATGGCCGGCCGACGGCCAAGTGGTACAGTGAATTGGACATGACGCCGGTACGACGGATGGAGTGCGGCATCGCGGGCACCCCTTTCTGGAGGGCGCTGAAAACGGACTTCTGGCGCCTTTCTTTCCCTGTTTCCCTGTTTATCTTATTTTACACGGATTGGTATAGAGACAACTTTGTTTGGGGCAAACCCAGTCCATGTTGTACGCCATTAGTTGAAGCTCCAGCTTTGGCCCCACGAAATACAGAACGTTACTCAGCCACCCACTACTCTCTCTACGCTAGGGCAGTTAAGTCGAAGGTTATAGGTTCGAATTCCGATCACTGTAGTAATATTTTCACGGAGAAGTAAAATAAAAATGTATTATACTGTGCTCCGCGATGTTAGAGCAAGGTAAAGATTCAGGAGTAGTCAAGTGACCAGCTCCACAAGGGCGTTCTGCATAGCCGATGGGTACCACAGCGACGTTAAGTCCCGCGTACCATTAGTAATCGATTGTCCTGCAGTGGTTAGCTTTAGCTATTTTAGAGATGTGAATAGGAGTGGGTCTCGAGACCGTTGATGCGAGGATGAAAACAGATATTACTTTAATTGGGTCAGCTAGGATGCAGTGAAACATATGTGTATAGTATATGGCAGGTGTTTATAGTTTCAATCATTCAATAATCCCTGCCTCAGTTGCCATTATTTCAGAGTATCGGTATATTTTTCTTACATATGCGCTGTGTAAGGCATATGAGAACACTACCAGAGATGATCATTATTAGTACATGCCGAAGAGAACGACATAAGAGGCTTTTTATGTGCCATATTTTACTTTTACAACAGAACCAGGGTTTCCTACTGTCGAAACGTTGTAGACTGGCTAACTATTTCCAACAGATGAAAGTTTGGATTTCCAGTCTGCATCATTTGTCAAAAGGTTATGGCTCAGGGGTTTTGCTTCGAAGTAGTGTAACGGCGCTTCTTTAAAATTCATGAAACTCGAACCTATTGGGGAAGGCAGCACCAAAAGTCTTCTTACAACCGAGACATTTCGAACACTGGGAACGCATAACGAGCCACACGGCGTAGGTCACAAACAAAACCCTCGGTCTGATTTTTTCTTACAAGTGGCGCACATATTCGTAACATCTTTTATGTCAAGCTTACCCATAACCTACCCAAACATGAATTGTACTCCCCTGATGGGGCTGAGGCAAATAGGTCACCGCCGCTTGCGGCGGGGGCTAGCCTGCCACCGAATATTTATCTGTTGTAGGCCGTCATTGCACCCGCCACCGCTTCGATGCTGGATGACGCCTGTTGTTGCGGCGCGCATCTTTCTTTCCGTCTTCCTTTTTTTTTTTTCTCTATTTTCTCTTCTGTCTGCACGAGGAAGCGGAGGTGGTTCAGCTACAGATCCAGTAGCAGGCCCGTGCATTTTCTTTTCCTTCTTCCTACAGCCACAACAACAACCCGAACATAACACAAGAAAGCCATGTTCAGACGTACTAGATACTGCGTAGCTCGCGTCTATTGGGATGCGCTGTAGTTTTTTTCCCAGCACCTCGTTAGACTTTAGGATTCGTTTAAAGGGACTTTGGGATTCGTTTTATAATAGCAACAATCAGCATATCTATCCAGTATATTCCCACAGGTGGTAACCCAGTCGGAAAAACTACAGAAAATTTTCTGATGTTACGACAGACTTTCTGTGCGGGTTTTGACGGGAAACCTGTTGTGACAACAGAACGTTCTGTAGTAACATCAGAAATTTCTGTAGTTACAACAGAGAAGTGCTACAGAACTACAGACAACAGAAATATACTACAGAAAAACTACAGAACTACAGAAATGTCTGATGGTTACGACAGAACTACAGGTTATTTTGTCGTATTTTTGACACGGTTCTGTAGTTTTTTCGACTGGGAAAGGCAATCGAAGAAGCCAGAAGACTGCAAAAAGCTTCTGAAGAAAGCAAAATATTCTAAAGTAAGTCGTTCAAAGGTCGAGCTTTCAGCGGAAAACAACTTGGCGGCTGATGTAGTGCCCAACGCACACAATAGCTGCCGTCGCGCTTGGACGCGATGGAGTTAACACCAAAACAAACTTCTCAGATAACACACGTGGAAAGCCGGCAACAATTTTGAACAACTTCTCACTGCCGAGCCTGGTTATATCTCGTACAGAGCTCTCACGTAGCGTCTTGCGCAGCAAACACAAAGGGGTCGGACCGTGTGCCGGAGGCGATAACAAGGAATTTTCGGGACAAGATGCTGGTGAGACACCGCGTGCCTTATAGGCGACATGGATTGAAACTTGCAATGTCAATTGCAGCGCCGTAAAGTAGCCTAGCAAGAAAATCAAGCATTTTTGGGGCGTATGCCCAAAGAGCTGATTTTTATTATGGCACTCCCTGAGATTCCGCAAAAGATTACGCGCTCCTCAATGCCACGCACAGAGTGCGTCAGTAGTCTGCACTGTGCTGAGAGCGGTTATATGCCAGGGATCTCCAGCCAAATGTGAGCTACTAATTGTTCAGAATATTACCTCGCACTTGCAGCGGCCTTTGCGTCTGGCG
Organism: Amblyomma maculatum; assembly: GCF_055883805.1. Taxonomy (NCBI): domain Eukaryota; kingdom Metazoa; phylum Arthropoda; class Arachnida; order Ixodida; family Ixodidae; genus Amblyomma; species Amblyomma maculatum. The sequence goes on along the minus strand of NC_139351.1, from coordinate 89,699,775 downwards.
GCAGCAGTTTTAATACGTGCATTTGAATAATTACAGCCCCCGCCTGACCACGTTGAGTATAACACACAATTGCCTTCCAAGGCATTTGTTTGAACAGATACATCAGTTCTCCAGACCAAGTTATATTTAAAGTACTTACTCTCTATGGTGCCCCCTATAATCAATACCGGAACAACAACGGTATGAGGCTTTCAGCTACATTCTGAGCTGGTTGCTGCATCTTAGTCAGCTACCTGCTAGCGGCAGCCCCGTAACTCCTAAACTTCTTGCAGTTCACCAGTCTTTTTTCTTTAATAGTTGCCTAAATGCGCACTATTTCACGAATGTATTAATATCTTCCATGAGACGTTGCTACATGCTTCCCAGTTTTTGCACGGGTCAGAAGAGGAGGAAATAGAATCCACAATCATCGGCAGTGCCCAAAATACTTGACATAAATTTCCAAATTACTGCAGATCAGTCCTTTACTTCCTGAAGAAATCGACAATGGAATCACGGTAACGGAATATCCGTCGTGTGAAGTTCCTTTTCTTGTGATTGCGTTGTAGTGCACTCGTGAGAACTTGGAGCATTCAAACAAAGGTTCCAGCACTAAGCATCAAAATTGGCTCTTTTGCAGCTTTGATGACTCACGTCCCCTGGATATGAATGACTGTATGGCACGTCGCGTTTATCATTGGTTTGGTTTGGTTTGGTTTAGTTTGGTTTGTGGTGTTTAGCCTCCCAAAGCGATCCAGGCTATGAGAGACGCCGTAGGGGAAGGCACCGGAAATTTCGACCACTTGGAGTACTTTGCCGCGCACTGGCATCGCGTAGCACACGGGCGCCTTGCTTTTCGCCTCTATCGAAAAGCGGCCATTGCGGCCGGGAATCGATCCCGCAGTAGTAAACAAAGCAATCAAGCGCCTTAGTCACTGTACCACCACGACGGGGCGTTTATCACAGATTGTCTGCTCATTACAAAGCATGCATGGAAGGCCAACACACACCAATAGCCATGTAAGTGGTGATCCCATTTTAATTGATTGATCTGTGGGGTTTAGCGTCCCAAAGCAACTCAGGCTATGAGAGACGCCGTAGTGGAGGACTCCGGAAATTTAGACCACCTGGGGTTCTTTAACGTGCACTGACATCGCACAACACACGGGCACCTTGCGTTTCGAAAAGCGGCCGCCGAGGCCGGGATTCGATCCCGCGTCCTTGGGAACAGTAGTCGAGCGCCGTAACCACTGCGCCATCCCGGCGGGGTTGATCCCTATTTAATTTACAGTTACCGACATCTGTCAAAATAAATGCTTTAACTAATGCATCCTGCTAGCATTAACATATGAGGCCACAAATGGTAGACTAGCAATGATATCGCAATATTCCACTATACAGCCCGCTGGCTATGCATGTTTGATATTTATTCGTTCTAGCTTTGCGGAATATGCACAGGCGCGAACTACACAACATTTAAGCTCTGAGTATCGCCCAATATAACGTGAAACGGTAAACACGATTCTATGCTACGGGCGAGGATCATAAACCGTGTGCAGACATAGCAGAAAAAAAAAACGCACAATCACCAAGGTTACCGCTGCATACAGGCGAGAGCAATTGGTCTTCTACCAAATGCTGCATGATTACGTTATCGCATATATAAAGAAATGAAAATGCATTAATGCTCGTTCCTGAGTCGTTCATTGTGTGGGGGCAATTTCCTTTCAGATGACTTAGATCAAGTGAGCTATCTGTAGTTCCCGACAATTTTCAAGGCGAAATCCAACTTAGCGCATGGTGAAAATCTGTTGTTGTTGTTGTTGTAGTGGTTATTTATTGTATGTACAAAAGGAAAGAAAAGATGTTTGCCAGCCCCGGTATCTGCTATCTTATATCTGAAGCACCTGAACTGGGGCGGCGGAAATAAAGGGATAGCGAGGAGAAGGTAGAGGAAATCAAAGAGGTGAGTGATAGGGAGAAAGAAAAGAGTAGCGTGCGCGAAATCTGTTCCCGAGATTCCGCGAGATGTGTTCTCGTCTAGTGTTCCTGCGATCTCCATGGCAACGTAGGAGAAGCGACGACTAGCGACGCCGCAACGTCCAATCCCAGACTTACAGGAGAACTGCAACGAACGCGTGCGATGGAAACTCCACTGTGCGGCACGACCCCTGGTTTTGCTAGCAAAAGCTATACAAGAGACGCGTGATGTACCGTGTTCAGTAGCAACACTCAGGAATTTGCATTTATACCTGTATGTCATGCAATGCTCTATGATTTTTTTATTTTTTTTTTACATGAAGGCCCCGAACTGATTTGGATCATCATAGCCTTCTGGTGCCACGTGTTGACACTCCCGTGACACCTCTCAGAGGCATGATTCTGCAGTGCTCTCTAAATTCCTTTTTTGCTTTTTGACGTGAATGTCCCGAACTCAGTTGGATCGTTATGGCCTTCTGGTCCCATACGTTGACACTCCCGTGACACCTCCCAGAGGCATTCCCATGCTTTTTCGAGGTAGCAAGGCTGCATATGGGGTAGCAAGGGTCTGTATGTCCGATTCCCATCTCACCCCTCCATATGAAGGAGCAACTCTGGTTGGTAGGCCCTTCCAACTCGACCACGCCATACGGTCTCGTGATGTCACATGATCCGCCGACCAATCACACGTCATGTAACTTCCTTAGCGAAAGAGAAATGAGCACCGTCGCACCAGTCATTTACGACATACAGGTACCAATGGCTGGTGGTACTTGACACCTGCTAAGTACCAACGAACAGAGGCATGCTCCTAACTTGTCAAGGCGACGAAACTCTAAATGGTCGATGCCTATAAATAATGTTTTTATTACGAAAGCAATACTACGCCTGGTTTTGGTCCGTCGCGTAGTCCGTAGCTGAAGTTAGGAATGACCTTGAACCGCCAAGAAAAACAGGAAGAAGAAGAAAGCTTGGTAACCCGCGGCTAATGCTTGCCCTCCATATTCGGATCAGCAGCGTTGAATCCTCCTCATTTTTTTCTGTACGTGGGTACTAACTTTATCGCGTTAAAGAATTCGGCCAAATTTTAGCCTTGCCGGCTTTGTATCAGTTGCGGACTGCATACCGAAAATCCTGGCACTGGAATCGGCTACAGTGCAGAGATTTACTGAAAGGGAAATAACAGACTCGAAGAATTGTAGACAGAAAGATAGAATAAAAAACAGACTTGATATTTGACGAAAATCAGAAGGAAATCGTCTTGCAGAGGACATAATTATTTCACAAAATTCATAAACGATATATAGCCAGTTAAACATATCAGATTGATAAATCAAGTGGAAAGCTTCCTGCTGTCCCCGATAGTTCAGCACAAAGATTATACAATCAAATATCGGAGTCGGATTTGTCGTTTTTGGTGCGGTACACTAGTAGTCGTTGAGAGACGCCGTTTACCTTTGAAGCCCGTTTGCTAATTAATAATGCGGCTCACGGTGGCGAACGCAACTGGCCAACGAGAGACTGTCGTGACGCTGGGGCTATGTCGACCCGGCCTTCACTTGGTAGCGTGCAGAGACTCGGGGTTGAAGTAGGATTGAATCTTCGAAGTTGGTGAAATATGTACAAGCAGGTTTAATGGCACTTTGAGAAAACGTATTTACAAGAATATTTACATGAAGAAGAAGGGTACATCAGCAAAATGACAAGCGTTAAGAGTTCATAGCGAGAAGCGACTGGATGAGCCGTTTACCCAGGGCCCAGAGCGACATTTCGTGCTCTGCAGCGTCCTTAAAAACCCCCTATGTCCAGCCCCTCTCTGAAGATGCTGACCAACCAAATCCAGGGCACGCCCCTCAGGTATCGGCATCCAATCGAACACATCACTGCACTGATGGTCTGAAGCACTGACTGGTCCGGCATTCATTCGTTGGGCGTGATCACTTGTTGGCGGGAAAAGCTTGGGAACGGCGAGGAGAGGAGGTACATTTCTATTCTTCAGCAAAGAAACCACAGGCTGGTTCTGGGGGTTTTACTTCTCAGAAACCCGAGTGCACGTGGCGCCGCATAGGGCTCCCAACATGGTCCCTTTTCGACAATTGCAAATCTTTCCTGCATTCCCGGGAAATCACTTAATGGCCGTATGAGTCATGCTCTTCTCTTGTCCTGCACGTCAGCGGACATGTCACTCTGTCGTCTCCTTTGGATAGGAGGCATTCATCACTGGAGGATAGCACTTCTCGACTGGAAGGGTGAACAAAAGAAAGAAAGCACTTCCTGCTATTTCCCGCAGGGGGACGTTTCTTTGTGTTTTTCCAGACGTTCTCTTGAAAGGGTCAATTTGGCATTTGCAGGTTGTCCACAAAGCAAAACATGCTTACAAAACAGGATTCCTGGAAACAGGCTCACTTAGAGCCATTGGACCATCACCACATATTCACAAAACTTATCCATGCCCACAGGCGAACAATAGAGCGCGCAAATGCGGATGCACGGTCGTAACAGCCTCCTCCCCCGCCAGAAGAGACTCGGAGGGCAGCAGCCGCAGCTGCTGCATAAAGAGACGACTTAATGGCCTGCACGTGAACGCTTGAAGCTCGCTGTTGCTTGTCGCGTTGTCTTGATTGTTGTAGGCCAAATTGCTCGAGCTGTCTGAAACTCAACCACATGTCCAAACAAGCACTCGGCTCCCGTCTGAAGAGACCAGGTTAAAAGAAAACTGCCATTGTTGTTCGAGAAAAGCCCACTCTCAAGACGTTCAGGACCCACGTATGCCTCGAAAACCAAACGTGCTGCTTTACATAGTCACATATATTCAAGCGCACGAAAAAAAAAAAAAAACCTGATTATCAATTTGGATACATGGTGAGGAACATCTCGGACCGCTTAGAAAGAGCGGCTAAGCGCGTCCGCATTCCCATTTAACTTCCCCTTTTTGTATCTTATTTCAAAATTGTACTGCTGTAAAATCAAGCTCCACCTAAGAAGGCGACTGTTCTTCGATGTCGCAGTTTGCAGCCAAGCCAGGGGACAATGGTCCGTCTCTACGGTGAATTTGGCCCCTCCAAGATAGCACTGCAATTTTTGAATGGCCCATACAATGCAAGCGCATTCCTTCTCTGACGCGCAATAAGCCCTCTCTCTAGAACTCAGTTTTCTGCTCAAGTAGAGCACGGGGTGCTCATTACCGTCGTCATCTCTCTGGCAGAGAACAGCACCTAACCCTCGATCACTGGCATCACACTGGACCGTGAATTCTCGGCCATAGTCTGGAGCTCGCAATACCGGACGGCTAATCAGCACAGCCTTCAGGTTTACGAAGGAGGCTTCCTTTTGTTCGTCCCAGACTACATTTGTCGGTTCTGTCTTGCGGAGAGCGTCGGTCAGAGGGCTAGCCAAAGCTGAATAGTTAGGGATGTAGTGATTGTAGTACCCAGTCAGACCCAGGAATGCTCGAATTTCCGTCTTCGTGCTCGGCCGCGGGTAGTCTGCTACCGCAGAAATCTTAATCTCGCTGGGTTTCCTGAAACCTTGACCTACATTGTGACCCAAGTAGTCCACGGTCGCCCTTGCCAGGCAACATTTCTCGGCCTTTACGGTTAGTCCAGCTTGACGCAAAAGGCTCAGTACAGCTCTTAGATGTACCATATGGTCCGCCCATGAGTCGGAAAAAACCGCAATGTCGTCTAAATAAGGCACCGCGAATGTTTCACACCCCTTTAAAACCCTATCCATGAGTCGGGAAAAACAAAATGGAGCATTTTTGAGCCCGAAACTCATCATTGTTGGCTGGTAGCTGCCCGTCGGAGTGACGAAAGCCGCGTATCTGCTGGCGCGTTCAGTGAGCGGTACTTGCCAGTATCCTCGAGTAAGGTCCAGCGTAGTCACATATGCCGCTCTACTGACCTGTTCTACTCTCTCCTCAATATTCGGAATAGGATACACTTGATCCCTGGTGAGAGAATTTAGCTTTCGGTAGTCTACCACAGGCCTAGGGTCTTTACCTGGAGCTTCTACTAAGATCATAGGCGAAGCATAATCGCTTTCCGAGGGTTTTATTACTCCCAATTCCAGCATGCGAGTTACTTCCCTATCCAGAATTTCTCTTTGCCTTGGAGAAAATCGGTAGCACCTTGATCGCACTGGCACGTCTGAAGTCAGCTCAATATCGTGCTCAGTCAAATCAGTTCTGCCTGGCCTGTCCACGAAGCAGGCCTCAAACTCTGTTATTATCTCGCCCAGATCGGACAGCTGGGATTTCTTTAGTTCTCCTCTCTGCTCCGTCTTTTTGAGAAGCTCCTGAGCGTTGCTTCCTTTTCCGCTGAGGCAAATCAAGTTGTCCCCCATCTCCTCGGGAAGGTTTAACGTTAGATTTACCACGGCTTCCCTCTGCACATAAGGCTTCATAAGATTGCAATGATAAATGCGCACTTCTTTACGCCTACCGGGAATTTTCACTGCGTAGTTAGTGTTAGAAAGCTTTGCAACGACTTCAGCCGGTCCTTCCCACTGTACTTCGAGCTTATTCTGCCTTGAACTTCTCAGCAACATCACCTGGTCCCCGATACAAAACGTCCTTTGACGGGCTGACTTATCATAGTACACCTTGGAACGAGCCTGGGCTGACTTCATGCTGGCCTCAACGAGTTCCTTAGTGTTATGTAAGCGATTCAAGAGGTTCAGAATGAATTCTACTACTGTTGGGTCTTCTCCGCGCCCCTCCCAGGCTTCGCGCACCATTCGCAAAGGTGAGCGCAGTGACCTTCCGTACACCAACTCGGCTGGGCTAAATCCAGTGGATTCGTGCGGCACTGACCGCAAAGCGAAAAGCGCTGCAGGCAGGCAGGTATCCCATTCGCGCTTGTTTTCATAGCACAGTCCCCTCAGGACTCGTTTGAGAACAGAGTGCCATCTTTCTACGCTGTTGCTCTGCGGATGATGGATCGAGCTATGCACTACCTTAATGCCGCATCGCTCGAGAAATGAGGTGGTGAGGACACTCGTGAAAACGCTACCCTGATCACTTTGGACCTCGGAAGGGAATCCAACTCGTGCAAACACGGACAGCAGCGAATCCACTACACTCTCGGACGTCACCTCGCGCAGCGGAACAGCCTCTGGAAACTTTGTGGCTGGGCATAACATAGTGAGGATATAACGGTACCCTGACTCGGTCACAGGAAGTGGCCCAACTATATCTATTACTAACCGGTGAAACGGCTCGGTAATGATTGGTACTAACACCATCGGAGCTTTCCACTTATCTTGCGCCTTTCCAACCCGCTGGCACGTGTCGCATGACCGTACAAAATTTTCCGTGTCCTTAAAACATCCAGGCCAATAGTATTCTTGCACCAGCCTCTGCTTTGTTTTCTTTATTCCAAGGTGACATGACCACGAGCTGCCATGGGAAAGTCGCAGTAAGTCTCCGCGGTACTTTTGGGGAACGACTAATTGGTCCCGCTCTACTCCGCGCTTATCCTTGAATAAGCGATACAGCACTCCCTTTCTCATCTCGAAAGAAATATTGTTTGCTGTCTTAGTGGCGCGGTGGCGCTCCCTTATCTCCTGTATATTGGGATCATTGGCTTGCTCTATAGCTAAGTCCTCTCGGGTTCCACTTAAAAGTCTCGTGAGATTACTAGACACTGGCGGCAAGAGGTTACTCTCAAGAACGTCCTCATTCCGCGTCTCATCAAGCTCACTTTCAAGTTGACTTATCTGAGATGCCTCGCTCTCAAAGTTTTCTGACCTGCTATCTTCCGCATTTACCATTGTTTTAACTGCCGTTTCCTCCGCTGTGGATTTTTCTGGAATGAGCAGTGTAGCTAGTTCTCGCGCCTTTGAACGTGTTAAGGCTTGCACAACTCTGTCTCCGAAAAGGATGCCCCTCTTTCGCAGCAGCATGTCCGATTTGTTGGAGAACAAATACGGATAGCACTTAGGAAGCTTTCCTGAAACGGCAGCCTCGGTTGTTAATTCGCCGAAAGGGCCCTCGATGACCACGTTCGCGATCGGCAAGCACACACTCTGTTCCTCAACTACCTGTCGGATCCATGCACACTGTCCTGTATAGTCGGAAGGCGATACATACGCCGGATGGACAACATCCATCGTTGCGGCCGAATCGCGCAGTACCTTGCAAGGCTTCCCGTTGACTACTAGGTCATGCAGGTAGGGTTCTAAAAGCTGCATATTTTCATCGCAGTCCCTGACATACGAGAAAGCAATCTTTTCTTTCCGGCAGTTGACGGCAATGTGACCCTGCTCATTACACCTAAAGCATGTGAGCGGCTTCCTAGCCTCAAGCTTATTCTTTGTGTTCTGCACGTTGGTCACTTCCCCACTTTTCTCACTGCCGTCCTTTCTAGGGAATTTGCCTGAAGAAACCTTCATTTCTTCGTTTCCAACTCTAGCAAAGTGCCTTTCCTGACGGTTTTTCACACTGAACTTGGGATTGCGGGGCCTATCCACTGCTGGGTTGCTGAATTGTCGGCGCGAAGCATACTCCTCAATAAGTTCGGCAGCTTCAGTTGCCGACTTAATTTCGCCTCGGTCCTGTAACCAATTTCTTTCTTTTTCTGGGAGGCAGTTATAAAACTGCTCCAAAAGAATTTGCTCGACTACAGCGTCCCTATCACTGTAGGAATCTGTGCTCTTTAGCCACTCGCCCAAATTAACTCTTAAATTGTACAGGAATTCAGGGTAACTCTCGTCCCTGGACTTAGTAGCTTTCCGAAAACGTTGTCTGAACGCCTCGGCGCTAAGCCTATACTTTCTCAGAAGGCAAGCTTTGACCTTCTCGTAGTTGTCCGCGTCCTCCTTGCTTAGCCGCGCGACAACCTCCGCTGCCTCGCAGGGCAGAACCGTCAATAATCTCTGAGACCAAGTGTCTCGCTGGAAGGACAGTTTTTCGCAGGTTCGCTCAAAGTTAGCCAGATACAGACCGATATCCCCTGATATCACATATGGCTGCATGTACTTTGACATCTTGAAATCTGCCTCCTTGTTGAGAAGAGGTACCGCTAGCTGGGGACAATTGCCCGACCTCTTGCTCAACTCTAGTTCTAATTTCCGGAGCTCAATTTCTTGGTCCAGCTTTTTTGCTTCTCTTTCACGCTTCTTTTCCTCTTTTTCCCACTCACGTTCGCGCTCCCTTTCCTCTTTTTCCCTCTCAAGTTCACGCTCACGCCTCTTTTCCTCTTTTTCCCGCTCTTTCTGCTCTTTTTCCCGCTCCTTCTGCTGTCTGAGCTGTTCCTTTTTTTGACCGATGAGGTTCCATGCTTCACTGAGCTCCTCATCATCGGCTCCCAAATCTGTGATTGCCTTTATAATCAAAGGTTTTCGTGCCAAACCACTTGTATCAATTCCCAATTCCTCACACAATTGCAACAGTTCCGGTTTCTGCAGCTTTTGTAGGTCCATGATCGCTCCGAGTGTCGGCTACTTCCAAAACAACAGTGCAAACTACCAAACCTAAAGGCGTTTCCACACTCTCTTTACCAGTTCTAAAATCTAACCCTGTTCTAGAACCTGGTCCACATCAGAAGAAAAGCCAAGCACTCACCCACACATGCGATCGATGTTCCGAGCTGCCCTCTTGTTGGCCGATTGTTGCTCCTGCTTGTTGCTTGAGATGCCACCTCCGATCACAAGGTGTTGTGGCTTGTAGCTTCAGATCCACCTCCAATCACCAGATGTTGTGGCTTGTAGATTCAGATCCCAACGCTGGGCACCAGTCTCTTCGGGGGCGTGGGTTCGAATCCCACCGCTGCCACCAGTTGTCGTGACGCTGGGGCTATGTCGACCCGGCCTTCACTTGGTAGCGTGCAGAGACTCGGGGTTGAAGTAGGATTGAATCTTCGAAGTTGGTGAAATATGTACAAGCAGGTTTAATGGCACTTTGAGAAAACGTATTTACAAGAATATTTACATGAAGAAGAAGGGTACATCAGCAAAATGACAAGCGTTAAGAGTTCATAGCGAGAAGCGACTGGATGAGCCGTTTACCCAGGGCCCAGAGCGACATTTCGTGCTCTGCAGCGTCCTTAAAAACCCCCTATGTCCAGCCCCTCTCTGAAGATGCTGACCAACCAAATCCAGGGCACGCCCCTCAGGTATCGGCATCCAATCGAACACATCACTGCACTGATGGTCTGAAGCACTGACTGGTCCGGCATTCATTCGTTGGGCGTGATCACTTGTTGGCGGGAAAAGCTTGGGAACGGCGAGGAGAGGAGGTACATTTCTATTCTTCAGCAAAGAAACCACAGGCTGGTTCTGGGGGTTTTACTTCTCAGAAACCCGAGTGCACGTGGCGCCGCATAGGGCTCCCAACATGGTCCCTTTTCGACAATTGCAAATCTTTCCTGCATTCCCGGGAAATCACTTAATGGCCGTATGAGTCATGCTCTTCTCTTGTCCTGCACGTCAGCGGACATGTCACTCTGTCGTCTCCTTTGGATAGGAGGCATTCATCACTGGAGGATAGCACTTCTCGACTGGAAGGGTGAACAAAAGAAAGAAAGCACTTCCTGCTATTTCCCGCAGGGGGACGTTTCTTTGTGTTTTTCCAGACGTTCTCTTGAAAGGGTCAATTTGGCATTTGCAGGTTGTCCACAAAGCAAAACATGCTTACAAAACAGGATTCCTGGAAACAGGCTCACTTAGAGCCATTGGACCATCACCACATATTCACAAAACTTATCCATGCCCACAGGCGAACAATAGAGCGCGCAAATGCGGATGCACGGTCGTAACAAGACCTACATTCAAGGCTGAGCTTTGGTTCTTGGCGTTGCGAAGTAGAAATAGTTTCTGGCGCGACAAGCCAATTGAAGTCACCAACCTAAGGGGCTTAAAGATTACGCCAGCAGAAAGGATACCCCAGCGGCGGAAAAACTGATCTCTTATCTGATTCTTGCACACAGATTTGTCGACATAAGTGCGAGGTTCCGGGCTAGTTGGCATTACATACTTAAAGAACAGCGCTGAGAACAACATGAAAACACCAATAAGAACGGACAAACACAGGTGCTGACTAACAACCGAACTAGACTCCTTTCAGTGATCGCGCAGCATCGCCTTGGCTCCACCCCTTTATGCGTGTTTATATATGTTGTGCTCCGAAATAAAATGTCCGTTGTTAGTCAGCGCCTGTGTCCGTTCCTTCTTGTGTACGTTTTCGCGATGTTCTTAACGCTGTTATTTAAGTAGGTTTGTAGAAATGAATCAAATTTACCGCGATGGTGCAATGGCGTTTTACTACTGTGCCCAAGGATACGGGATCGAATCCTGGCCACAATGGTCGCTTTTCGATGGAGTCGAAAAGCAAGCAGATCGTGTGCTGTGCGATGTGAGTGCTCGTTAAAGAACCTTGAGGGGTCGAAATTTTCGGAGCCCTCCACTACGGCTTCATAGCCTCAGTCCTTAGGACGTTAAACCGTATAAACCAAACCAAACCAATCAATTGTAGTTCCATGTTGAACCACTGTATCGAATAGAGCAAGCCTAGAGAGAGCGAGCGAGAGAGAGAGGCGCTTGCCCTACGTTACGACGTGCTACGAAATAGAACCTCGAGGGGTCGAAATTTCCGGAGCCCTCCACTACGGCTTCATAGCCTCACTCCTTAGGACGTTAAACCGTATAAACCAAACCAAACCAATCAATTGTAGTTCCATGTTGAACCACTGTATCGAATAGAGCAAGCCTAGAGAGAGCGAGCGAGAGAGAGAGGCGCTTGCACTACGTTACGACGTGCTACGAAATAGAACCTCGAGGGGTCGAAATTTCCGGAGCCCTCCACTACGGCTTCATAGCCTCAGTCTTTGGGACGTTAAACCGTATGAACCAAAGCAAACCAATCACTTGTAGTTCCATGTTGAACCACTGTATCGAATAGAGCAGGCCTAGACAGAGCGAACGAGAGAGGCGCTTGTACTACGTTGCGACGTGCTACGAAATAGAACCTCGAGGGGTCGAAATTTCCGGAGCCCTTCACTACGGCTTCATGGCCTCAGTCTTTGGGAAATTAAACCGCATAAACCAAACCAAACCAATCACGTAGTTCCAAGTTGAACTACTGCACCGAATAGAGCAGGCGTACAGAGAGCGAAAGAGAGAGAGAGAGAGAGGCGCTTGCACTACGTTGCGACATGCTACGAAATAGAACCTCGAGGGGTCGAAATTTCCGGAGCCCTCCACTACTGCTTCATAGCCTGTCTTTGGAACGTTAAACCGCATAAATCAAACCAAACCAATCACTTGTAGTTCCACGTTGAACCACTGTATCGAATAGAGCAGGCCTAGAGAGAACGAAAGAGAGAGAGAGGCGCTTGTACTACGTTGCGACCTGCTACGAAATAGAATCAAAATGTGCTACAACACAGCTTCACTCGCACCCAATTCGTGTTTTTTTTTTTTTTTTTCTCACACAAAAAAAAAAAAAGAGAGAGAGAGAGCGTTGAAGCTCAGAGCAGAAAAAAAAAGCTTAAAAGATTGACATGCGATGAGCAGGAAGCGCAGAGAGCGATGTCGAGCCGATTCTGCACGCGGAGAGAAGCTCAATATTTTCTCACCGTTTCGAGTTCGCCAGAACGGAGATTCAAGGTATAGTGATAACCGAATTTGGCTTCCACGCACTCTACGCTCCTTCTTTATTTTTCCTTAATATTCCCTTGTTTCCCGAAAAATAACTGTCACGAGCCTCGCGACACGTTTCCGCGTCGATAGTGAACAGTCCCAAACCTTAACAAAAAAAGGGGAAAGGAGTAAAACAGCGAGAACCCATTTTAAAGCGTGTCGAAATGAAAGCTGCACCGGTCTGCGAAAGTTCAAGGTATACCATCGTATCAACGTTTTCACCTTCGTGACTTCGCTTTCAGTTTTTCGTGTATTCTAGCCCCGTCCTTCCTCATTTCCCTTCGCTTTTTCTCTTTCTTCCCTTCCTGTATCCCTACAGCACTCTTTCGTGCGCCTCCGCAGTCATGTCTTCCAGTTCGCTCTAATCTAAAATGACAACACGGCCGCGTCGCTACGACAGCACTGTCTCCTCTTTTTCCCATCGCGTGGCGAAGGGAGCGAACTGGGCGCGCACCTGAACACGAGCTCCGTATAAAGGTGAGCTGCACTCACACTATTTAATTCGATGAAGCATCGTAGCAGGCTTCACCTTACCAGGCGAGCTGACGGAGTGCTAAAGCTGCGTGCAAGAAACTGTTTTTGAGTTCTTTTTAAAATGTGCGCAACTAGTGAAAAAACTGTGGCACAATACAGCTGTGACGAAAGAGCGTCTTGGAAAATAGGGTAAGATTGCGCAGCGAAAGAGTGGCGCACGCGTGAGGGGCTGTTAAGAAAGCGTGAGGTTGAAGTTGAGGGCTCGTTCATTGGAAACTTAATTTCAATGAACGGTTTTATATCATCTTCGCTGTTTTTACCTAATTTTACCTGTTTCATTCCTGGCTTGCACTGTAGGGCGTACTCAAGAGATGCGGTGGAGTTTTCCAGCGGAGAGAGGAAGGGACTGGTCTAGAAGGGAGGCGATCAAGACGTTTGATAACTTTTTTTAGTCAAACATAGCAATTGAGCATCTCGTTTTTTCTATGTTTATGTTTTATCAACTGCAAAAGAGTATATCGTTGCTGGAAAATTTGCCGCCATTTCGATTGAGACTCTCGGTGATGGCGGCGTGGGGGCGATGATGGTAGGGTGGGGTGGCCTGTGTCTCTCTTGCACCGGCTATTGCCATGCCTGTCCTAGCGCTTGTGCGATAATGCATTCTCTGGTTGCATTCAAAATCAATGCTTTAATAGAGGACGCCCTAAATTTTTCGCCTAAGCTCTGGTTTTCCATTTGTCTTTATGACCTCTTTTTATTGCGAAAGCAATACTACTCGCACTTTCAAGTCTTCACGTGACCCGGCCGCAGCTACCTCTTACCCAGATGGCGCTGTGACGTCACACCCCACGTGACACACGGGCTGGCAGGAGCTGCCAACTTGGGTCTCGTTTCACATGGGACGGCTATGACAGAATCAGCCTGCTGGGACCCTGGCATTCATGTTACCCCTATACGTAACAAAGGCACGTTCATACGGCTTAGTTAAAGCGGGGCTTTATATGTGGGCTGAGGAAGAAGAAAAAGAGAAGAACGCTCGGTCACCCGCAGCTAATGCTTTCGCTCAATATTTGGTTCAGCAGCGTTGAACCCTTGTAATTTTTTTTATTTTCCCCTTTGCCGGGTAACTAAGAACTACCATCATTCGTTTAACTTCCCTTCATTTAAATCCCAACTTCATTTCTCTCCCCTTGTGCATTGAAGCTGCGCTAACTGTATCGTGGCCAAAGTTACCCTCATGTTAGTGTGCTCAATGCTTCTTACCCAAAGCTGCCTCAATGAACCCTGGCAAAATTTCGGTGTAGTAGCCCCGCAAAGCGATTCATGAATAGTCCACCACACGTTACAATTGGACCCGTATGACTCTGCTCGATGCAGTGATCTATAAAAATAGAACATTTATGTTAGATCAGTTTGTATTTTGTCGCTTGTCTGTAGCTGATTAACTGACGCTTACCGGAACACGTGTGTGACCCCCATCCTTACCTAGGAGAGGATGAAATGAAATCCATCCATTCAGCGCTTGCTGAATTTAATTCGCTGAATAAATTGTGTACAAGCAAGATACGTTCGCTAAAAAGCCAATACAAATCTATTGACGCGTAAAATAGATATAAAGCGACCGAAGATGCGAGAGTTCTACAATAGTGAACCAACAATCATGACCTGAAATATATGCAGCTGGAAAAGATGAAACTCAGGCGATCATAGAGGGGTCAAAATTCATAACCGGACGCACACGTCGTCGAAGCTACGCCTCGCACTCCGTAACTCGAACCCCTGATCTGAATCACGCAGTCCAGCTGAAAGATTCAACCTGTCACACGCGACCATCTTACTCGAAGTTGTCCATACATCCAGTCCCCATATCACTTTCTCCGCACGCGAAGAGCAATTGCTTTTCGCTTTGGTACGCACGATCTCTCGTCCTCTCTCCGTTCCCTCAAAGCTGATTTGAAGAACAGGGATGGACAGGTTCGAGACAATAGCCGGCCCGACAGTGGCTGGAATGCGACGGGTCCTCGGAGAGACGACGGGAGCAGGATGGGGAGAAAGGGAAATGCCATTCACAGCCAGAAAACCAAATAGCAGTAAGCGGAATGCGCGAGAAAGGAGGAAAGAAATCAAAGAGAGAGAGAAGAGAAACAAGTGGTTCACAAGCTGCTTGCAATCAACGCGGTCATCAATAGTGGACGGCTAGCGAGCAGAAAATGCGAGTAGGGGAAGAAGAGGAGGAAGGGAAGAGGAAAGGCAAAACCGAATATCTCTGGGTGAGTAATTAGAGGCGTCCCAATGGCGACAGCTCATTAAAGAGGGAAATCAGCCGATCAATATGGCGACTCAACTGAGAGGGATCGGTACCCCTCGTCCCCGTTTTCGCCACCCCCTCCCTCACTTCCACAACCTCCTCTTTCTATTTTCCCCCTCCCTCTTTTCGACGCTCGCTCTGGCGTCGCGTACTCGGTGCGCATCTAGAGCGTCACTGACTGCTGTGGGAATTAGTGGTGCATCAGCCTCCCCCCTCGATATCGGGTGTGTTCGAAGCAACGCAAAGCGAGCGAAAGCCAGCTTGGTCGATCGTAGCTGTAGGCTACAGGAGTGATCCGTCCACGCTACGTAACGGTTTCCGCAGTCGCTTAGATGAGAGTTTCTGCATATAGAGCAGGGAAGAATGTGAAGATGGGAAGATCAAAGAAAATTTGAAGTTCGTGTGATGGGTGTGGCTAGACAGTTGGTCTAGCTTTTGTAATTTTGCCATTGAGCATAAGCCACTGACCACGCTGAAAAAAAAAAATAAAAAAAGACTAGTATGGTGCCGCTACGGAGCCCTCGTTCACAATGAAGCAATCGCAGGTCACATATGGGTTCTGCGTCAGTTCTAAGCGTCTTTAGTAACCTGGCATAGACAGGACGAGTATATTGTCATTGTTCCTGCTTAAGTGTGTTAAGCATGACTGGATAGTTAGTAACCCCAGGTTTATTGGGACTGATATCTTATTTTCCGCTATCAACTTGTTTACGTCATCTCGGTTCCTGCAGCCGCGGCAGCACGTGTTTTTTTGGTTTGGTTTCGTTTGCGGAGTATAACGTCCCAAAGCGACTCAGGCTGTGAGAGACGCCGTAGTGGGGGACTCCGGAAATTTCGACCACCTGGGGTTCTTTAACGTGCACTGACATCGCACAGCACATGGGTGCCTTGCTTTTTTCGCCTCCATCGAAAAGCGGCCGCCGAGGCCAGGATTCGATCCGCACCTTTGGGAAAAGTAGTCGAGCACCGTAATCAGTGCACCACCACGGCGGGGAGGGAATGTGTTTTAGTGCGATAGCGTTTAAACCCCGTTCTCTAGAAAATCGAGCGTCCGCGTTGTGTCCGAAAAATCACGGGGTGACTCTGCAGGTATCATGTTGGGCATTGGGTTCACGTCATTGGGTTTCACGACCGCAGAGCATAGTTTATCGGAAGGCGTTGCCTTATAAATTGAAGCGGCGGGTTCTGGCGAACCATTGTTGTTGTTGTTGTTGTTGTTGCGACTGAAGGAGAAGGAAAAGAAAATGCACGGGCCTGCTACTGGCTCTGTAGCTGAGCCACCTCCGCTGCCTCGTGCGGATAGAAGAGAAAATAGAGAAGCAAGAAAAAGAATAGGAAGAGAAAGACGCGCGTTACAACAGACATCGTCCACAACCGAAGCGGTGGCGGGTGCAATGACGGCCTACAAATTGCAGCAGTGACCTGTGTTAAGTTCTATTAGACACTATACATTGACGTGTGTGATGACGAAAGACCAAAACTGAAAACGTACACGGTTAAGAACAAGAGAGACTGTACATAGCATACCTCATGTCGAGGAAATATATTACCAGTCCCAGTCCCGTAGGGTCAAGAGCAGCCACCTTCCCCCGAGAGCCATTTGTTCGTTGCTCATACGGCATCGCTAATGGTCCTCCATACGTGGCGTCAGGTTTGTTCCATTTCTTATAAAAACTGTGACGCAATAGTTTTTAGCGCACATTTCGGAGTGACGTCATACCATTTCGCTTCTCATTTGGCATCCATCTGCTAGTCAGGTTTGACGCTAGTTCGCAATAGGGTTTCGCACTGACAAAATCTGCACCTCCAATTGAATCCCCTGCAACTAAAGACTACCACTTCCCTTATGGGGCTGGGACAGGTGGGTCACCGCCGCTTGCGGCGGGGGCTAGCCTGCCACAGAATTTTTGTCTGTTGCAGGCCGTCATTGCTCCCGCGTGGTGGACGACGGCTATTGTTGCGGTGCGCGTCTTTCTCTCCCTCTTCCTTTTCTTTCTTCTCTATTTTCTGTTCTATCCGCACGAGGCAGTGGAGGTGGCTCAGCTACAGAGCCAGTAGCAGGCCTGTGGATTTTCTTTTCCTTCTTCCTATAGCCACAACAACAACAACAACAGTTTCTCAATACTAAACCGCCAAACAAAGCAACGAATAACCACGCTAAACATTGCTTTTGCACATATTAGACGGTTTAAGCTGAAGTAAACCCCGGTCAGATTTTTTTTTCTTGGTAGTATAACGGCTTTAGTTTCTTAACGAACCGCTTAATTCTTGAGTGCAGTATCGCTTCATTGCTATTTGACAAAGTAAACTAGCAGAATATCCCTGGCTAGAAACTGCTCTTCATGTACAGTCCGTACCTCAGTTAGCATTAATCATTTTTACGGTCAATTCTTTCCCGCTCTTTGTTTTCTTCATTGAGCCAAGCCTTTTTCATACCTCGAGTTTTCTTATAGTCGAGTTATATCGCCTGCTCTTTATCACTCCTAACGTTATGGGTGGCACTACCCAAAGGTAGAAAGGCAAAATAAAAATAATAAAAAAAAAATTGGTTCAAGAAGCGGACTTCTTGGTACGAGCCCATCTTCGATAAATGAACAGCAGAACAAGAACCGCACCAAACCTAGCAGGCGGCAGAAAGAGCGCTGATTCTTATCTGCATTTTTATTTTAAACCACCGATGGAGAACCCTAGTCACGAGTGAGCCAGGCGCCTGTCTGATTCTACCCTTTATTTTTATTTTATTTTTTGCCGTCCACGTTGCGTTAATCGTTTTATACTATGCCTTACTTTAGCTCAATGTAAAACTCGTTTCAACAACAGAAAATGGTTTACCCGGAAGGAACACGTGTATCTGTCTCCAACAACAGTGAAAAGTGATATTTTTCTAGTGACGGTCTCCACAGGGCGGCTGCAGCTTCCCTCACGGAGCCGCGCAGTAAGTTCCAGCTCGCATGCTCGGCGCAAACCCCTTGTCCGCTCCCGAAAGCCGCAGCCAATCATGTGATCGATGTATAAAGAGCCTCGTTCACGCACGAACGCATGCTCCTCTCACGTGGCGGCCGCAGAGCAGTCACGAAACGACTTGCGCAGCCTGCAACAGCGTGCCTGGAGTACTGTCACGCCAGCTTCGTGGTCACCTTTCTTGTCATCATTTTTGCTGCCCACAGAGCATTTAATGTAACAATGTATTCTATATAGTCTAAGTAGAGGGCCGTTGCTGCAACATATGGAATAAATTGTAAGCGGTAGTTCAATTCTGCTTTAACAAATTAAGACGTGCGTAAACACGGTTTACATGGTATAGCTTTGAGAGACTTCGTAGAGCTTCGCAAAGCGGCAATGTAATTATTGCACGTGTTAGGCTTTATATTCACGAAGATGCATTCTGTAATAGTCAATGTAGCAGTTCGAAATGGAGCGCTTTACTTACACAGTCTGCGCTGTAGCATCGTGAAACCGATGACTAGTTTAAGTCAAGCGTAGACGTCACAGTTGTTAAGCCTAGCATAGACGTCACAGTTGCTGTGGCAACCAGTGAAGCACATGCATTTTTTTTTTTTTCTTGGCTAGGGCATAGAGGGCAACGAACGTGCCGACGAGCTCGCGACCGCAGCACATGAACTCCCTCCTAGCGACGAGCAACTCGCTTTGGAGGACGTGCGTGCGGTAATCGACGACCACCTCCGGACGCAGCACCCCGACCCACGCATCGCAAGAGGTGATCGCATTCACAGTGTCAGCGGCCGCTCGCTGACTCGGCTGCAACGCGCAATGATCCTCCGTGCACGCATTGGATGTGTGTGTCCTGGGGAACGACGGATGCGCCACGGACTTGCCACCAGTGACGTGTGTGACGGCTGTGGCGCGGTAGAAACTGTCGAGCATCTTCTACTGCTCTGCGCCGCGCTAGCCGAACCACGACGTGAGTTGCTGGCGGCTTACAGAGCGCAGGGGGTAATCCCGGACAGCGTAGCTGTGCTCCTGTGGCCGCCGGGCAGTGCGCGCGTCCGCGAGCGAATACACGTGAGCCTGTGTGATTATATCGAACAGGCGGGCTTGATGACCCGCCTATTTCACCTCGCCAGATAGTGCGCGCTGTGACTGAACGCTCCGCGTGTGCTATTTCGCACAATAACGGCCGATCGCCCACGACAGCCGTCAGTGTTTTTGTACAGTGCGCCAGTGCGTGCGTTGTGAACAGTTGCCAGGACGCAGAGCTATTGCGGAGGCCCGCCCGATGTGCCGAGTGTTCAGTGACCTAGGAGATTTGCGGGTGGGCCTCAAGCAAACTACTGTATACTGTACCATAGTGTATATATTTCTTTTATTTTTACCTACCCTTTTCTTTCTCCATATCGCTCACCTCTTTGGTTTCCTCTACCTTTTCCTCGCTATCCCTTTATTTCCGCCGCCCCAGTTCAGGTGCTTCAGATATAAGATAGCAGATACCGGGGCTGGCAAACATCTTTTCTTTCCTTTTGTATATACAATAAATAACCACTACTACCACCACCACCACCGACCATAAGAGTGATTTGAAGCAAAACATTTGTTGCCGTTTAGCTCTGGTTAACCCTAGTTGAATTGCGAAAGCAGCGGTGTAAGCTTCTTTTGCCCGCTACATTATTCCCCTATCACGCCCTGTCAGTGCAAGGAGCTACAGTAATGGGGACACTTAAGCTTATCCTTTAAGCGTATGACGTGAGAGCGTAAGCTACCAGCCCACATAAGAAGTCACGCTTCAACCAAGCCGTATGGACGTATGTACAGGGTCCTTCAAAATATGTGCGAACACGGCGAAGCGTTCGCACATATTCGCATATTCGCACATATTCGCATATTCGCACATATTCGAAGCGTTCGCATGCGCACATAGCGTGCGCATGCGCCACATTGTTTCGATGCGCGACCGCGCCGGAGGCGCTGACGCTCACGGAGCGCGGGCACGCTTCGCCGTGTTCGCACATATTTTGAAGGACCCTGTACGTGCCTGCGTGTCGTATCGGTAACGAGAATGCAGACGGTTCTGGCCGGCTGATTCTGATAGCACCATCCTATATGAAAGGAGCTACCCGAATTGGCAGCTCCTGCCGGTGGCATAGGGGTAACGTGAATTCCAATGTCATGGCAGGCTGATTTTTTTTTTTTTTTTTTTTATGAGGAGACCGTAGCTACGCCTCTTCACGGCATCTCTTCACGACGTAGCTGCGGCCACCCGAGGTCTCGTTTTAGCTGTCACAGTATTCATTTCGCAATAAAATGAGGCTCGCTCTCCCAATGGATGAATCAGGCATTCTTACACCGTGGGGAGCACGCAGACTCTCACCCCGCGCGTTTCGAAGTTGCCTATCTAATCTGCGAAATCAGCCAACCTGATTGACGTCAGCGCCACCGGTCATTGGCTCTTTGTATTTTTTATGTGTTTGAAAACTTTCAAGCGCAGCGATTCGAAAACGGGCTTGGCGCTTCGACCGACTTGTGTGTTGGAGCCTTTCGTCTACTTCGCGCCAGGTGGTCGCGGCCTGTCGTGCTGGACCACGGTTGCATCTCGTGAAAGCACTGGCATTAAAGGCCAAAAAATTACAGTGGGCGTAACAGGGGCGGCGTAAGTCCTTCCTATCCCGGGATTCCGAGACCGTCAGGCTGCACTTCGGTCGGACTCCGCGACCCTCTACCCCAGCTGGAGCCGGAGGGTACCGCACATCAACCCGAGCGGTGGCGGGCTGGAACCATGACTTGGAGCGCTACATGCACATCCGCCTGCCATTAACCTCACCACCTTTCATTCCCGCGGAGACGAACAGCCTTAGCCACTCGACCACTGGTCTGGTGATTACAACAAGGTTAAAGGGCACTTATGGAGGCATATGGTCATACGGTATAAAAGAAAATAAAAGTGGTGGGGGGCGTGCTTATTTGGTAACGCTCATCAGGCATCCATAAGAGTTTATCCACTTCGTAGCCTTTTAACCTGGACGTCACGGGTAGAGGTGGCCAAAGGCTATCAAGAGGTTTGACTCTACTGACTTAGTGCACGTCATTGCCTTTGTGACTGCCGCCATCGGCAGACATAAGCAGGAGTCGGGGTAGAGGGGCGGAGATGAGGGTGGGTAGGAGGCAGCGGTAAGGATGACAAGGCGAAAAGGGCTTTACATTGGCAATATAATATAAATAATATTTTCTATTTATTTATTTATTTATTTATTTATTTATTTATTTATTTATTTATTTATTTATTTATTTATTTATTTATTTATTTATTTATTTATTTATTTATTTATTTATTTATTGGAATCCTGTGATAGGAATGCCTTATGCAGCCCCTGTTACACCCACTCTTTTTCTTCCCACATCACAAACGCCAATAGGCTTAACCACTGTTGTCGATGCATACGCGAGGAATAACCGATCGCAGCGGGGAATCAATCCCGCATTACCTCAAAGCAAAGAAACAACAACACTTTCACACTCAAGTCAGCTTAGCTCCGCACACGTTTCCACTTGGTCGGCTCTTGGAAGAGGCCGCACACATGCCTCGAAGAGTTACGGATGTCGCTGACGTCATTCAGGGGTCAGATTAGACAGATAACGGCGGAAAGTGAAGGGAGAGGAGACGTAGTGCACGCTTCACATCTCAATTCATCCTCTGGGGAAGGAAGCCTCAATACAAATCGGAGGATGTTCCACAGATCTCCACTAAATCTTTATCAGATTTGTTGCTGCAAATGCCGCCGCTTTGACTACAATACGTGCTAAGCTGCGTATAGTGCGTGCTTGTTACTTGAGGAAGGTTTGTATGGTTAACGTTGTTTAACGTCCCAAAGCGACTCGGGTTATGAGAGAAGCCGTAGTGGAGGACTCCGGAAATTTCGACCATCAGAAGTTCTTCAACGTGCACTGACATCGCACACCACATGAATGCCTTGCTTTTCGCCTTCATTCAAAAGTGGCCGCCGTGACTGGGATTCGATCTCATATCCTTGACCATATACGTCGAGTGCCGTAACCGCTGCACCGCCGCGGTGGGGCTGCTTGATAAAGGAGATTGTTATTGTTAGACGACATCTGGGTAGTGGGCATCCCCGGTGCTTATTGTAACGCTCATTTGCTTGGCCCAAACTTAAACCGAACGAGGATGGGTGGTTTGAAAAACTCACGACACCAGATAGCATGTGGTGCAGTTGGAGGAGCTCAGGAAGCTCCTTTAATATAAAAGGGTGAGGTGAGAATCGATTCTTCGCAGGCTCGAAAAATCATGAGCATGCTTCGGTCAGGTGGCATATGGAAGATCCACTTCTCTGAGCGCAAGGCTATGATGATCACATTGGGACAAAAACCTTCAACTGAAAAAATTTTCAACGGTTACAGGACGTACCATAATAAATGTTTCATAAAAGCGTTAATATACCTCTCGTTTCTATGCATAGACGAAAGCATAGATATGTCCCCTGCTGTAGAAAGGTAACTCTCGTGTATACATAGATAGAATGAGGGGAAAAAAGATTTCTACACAGTGTGACTGATAACTGAACAAGAGTTGAGCGGGAGCCGCAGTTATCAAGCCCAGCCAAAGTTTCGACAAAGGTATTTGTCTTCGTCCGGACCAAATCAAGAGCAGTCCCCTTGTCGAAACGTTGGCTCGGCTTGCAAAATGAGGCTCCCCCTCAACTTTTGTTCGGTTATCGTTCATGCCCTCGCGTATATGCCGTATGAATCCCATCATCTTCTATGATTTTTGTCTTCTTCAATAAGGAGTAAACAGTGTATCATTCACCACGAATGCACAAGTGTCGCTGAACCTTTTGTTGCATAGTCGCAACGGTCCTGTGAGGAGTCCTTTTTTTTTTTTTTTTCTTCTCTTCTTCGCCCCATTGACTGTGGTAGGATCTCTTCCGCGGCGTTGCTAGTGCGAGGCGTGGAATAGCGGCAAAACTAGGTGCAGTAAACTCCTCCACCACACTTTGAGTCCTCACTGCCATTAAGTGCGAAATGGCCAGGGGTCATGGTGCCGGTTACTAACACCATTACTGCGGGTAGAATCCACTATTGATTAGCTTAAAATGGTTTTCCAGGCCGGATGGCATTCACAGAATAAAAATTTTCGTTGACGCCATGGCGTGACCAGATTTACGCGTATATGCATCTATGCCTATACGCGTAATAATAAATTAGCAAAGATAACGATCTTGGCGCTAGGTTGAGCCAACGGAAGCTAATGCCTAAACGATCGCCCGTGTATGCTTCCTCGTTCATATAATCTAGCTGTATAGCGGCGCGCGTCTGGCAGCCGAGTTTTCGACTTTGCCTCAGCAATAGTGAAGGAGGGTGCAGCAGCTGTGGCGCTTCAAAGCATCCGCAGCTGCTGCCATATATACTTTCTCCTTGCATTCATACTTTGTACGAGACACCCTCCACACAGTAAGCGTATGTATAGCCTGAATTACACGAGCAGACATCATCGTCTTGCACTGCCCCCTTTGTCCGTTCACTTCACACAGCACTATATCTTATTTCCCTCAGGTGCGGACCCGCAGTACGAATGCACTGAATCTATCCAGCAACGGGCAGCTCCTGTTTCTTCTTCGAACGCCGTCTGATCAACAAGATTACACGTGCGCGACAGACGAACACCAAGGCACAAGTGCCCGGCTACTATATTTATACACGCTCGAACCTTGTCTCGGGCAACGAGATACCGGTAAGAGCATTTCTCGCACCGTCATACCGCCCGTGCGGGGCTATACGAAGAAGTAGCATGCGGTCGAATACTGCAAGTCGGGTCAACCGGCCGCCACAAGCCAACGCAGATGCAGCCGCGACGCCGGGGTCTCGCCTAATGGCCGACGGTCGCATTAATACCCATTACCCGGCGGCGGACGAGCTGCGGCCGCCATGTTGGCATGGCGGCTCCCGTGACTGCGCTGTGCTGCTCTAATTTCGATTAATGGCCGGCGGAACCAAGTTCATATCCCCGGCCGGTTGCCAGTTGCCTCCTTATTATCTGGCCATTCGGGAGGAGTCCGTGGCCGCGACGCTTCTCTCGATCTTCTCCCGTACGCCTTCATCGGGACCGCTAGAAGCGGAGGGGGCGCCGCCTAGTGTGGTCTATTGCCTTCGTCCGCACGAGTGTACCCACTGTCCGTTCATTCCCTCTTTTGTCCTCCCGTGTGCGTGGCGTACCAATGCGCATGGCTGGAAGACCGCGATCATAAATTGCAATGCAAGTATCTCTTTCTTTCACAGCCCAGCTCGTAACCAAGGAGCAGAGCACGCTGGGAAACCCACCGCGAGATTCCCACTAGAGAAGAGGGAGGTTGCCTAGGGTCACTGGAAGACATGCTTTTGCGCTCGTTTCACGTTGGGACAACCGTATTATTTTGAGAAGCGACATGTTCGCTTCAATTGAGGAAACTCGGAGAAACTGAACATCGAGGGTTCCAACCGCAACCTCCTTTTTCTTCTTTGATCGGACGATATGAAGAAAAAGGTACAGAAGATTTTTTGGCACAACAGAATTTTCTGTCTTACAGTGCACCTGCTGTGACAACAGAAATTTCGTTATTTACGACAGAAAAGTACTAGAGAACTACAGTACTACAGAAAAGTACGACAGAAAAACTGCAGACATATAGGAAAGTACCACAAAACTACCGAAAATTGACATTTACGACAGAACCACAGAGTATTTTGTCGTATTTTTGACGCACTTCAGTAGTTGTTTTTTTTTTTTTTCTGGGAATCATGCAGTTTTCTGGCACGAGTATATGCGAAAAGGTACCATGTCAGAGTTAACGGGAAAAAAAGTAGCCTTCCATACACCAACTAACTTTGAAGTGGGCTGTCAACGTTTCCAAGAATAGGGTTCAAACACCCTGACATGACGGTAATGCGACCATTTTAACGCGTAGCTTTAAAGGCCCCGTTCATCAGAAAATTAGGAACTGTAGGCGTTGTGAGCGAACAATCACGAGCATGGCACTGACAGGTGGCAGCTGGTCGCTAACATGGCCGACCACTGACAGGACGTAGGGTCGCATGACGTTACTTTTGGCAAGAGCTGCCAAGTCGGGTCTCTCCTTTCATATGGGAGACTGATACCGGAATCAGCCTGGAAGGTCGCTTGCATTCTGAGTCAGGTTCGTTCATACGTCTTGGTCGAAGCGCCGCTCTATATGTCGGGTGGTAGCCTACGCTATAGCGTCCTACTCTTAAATGCGGAGCTTAAGTATACCCTGTAATTTTGGTAATCAGGAACTATCAGCGTGACTGATAGCTAAAACCCTGCGTCTGAGAGGAATTTGTGTCGTGTTGGCAACTAGCATCGCGTTTCTCCGTGTGTCGCCCTCTATTAACAGTATGCTAACTAGCGGGGTCAAGTGGTTTTCTAGATCATAAAAAAAAAAAAGATCTGAGAAGACAGCCGACGTCGCACTAAGCCGAATCAACGCCTCGCGTACTTCCTCTTCACAGACGCAGGGAGGGCTCGTCTCTTACCGGGTAAGTATATAAGCTACACAAATTCTGCACTCTCCTTCGAAAGTTCACGTTGTACCGATCTGCCCTGTAGCGAACGACAACGCAAAGTTAGCTTGCCTGGACAATATAGGCATGCTTCGCGTCAGTTCCTTGAGCTCAGTCGAGACTCTGGCCCGTCTGGTTTTACCTTCTTTAATAAGTACTTCAAGGTGTATTTAATTCGCCCCATCTATCTGGAGACGTATGAGTGGCTGAAAGCAGCTGACAGATGGAAACTAGGCTAACTACATTTAAAAAAAAAAATGCGGGGTCCAGCATCCACCTAATCTGGCCAGGCGACTGTCAGGGAGCTGCGTTCAATTTCACTGCGACAAGCGAGTGGTCACTAATTCCTTGAACGTCTCAGGTGGTTACAAGGTCGGTGCGGCTGCTGCAGAGCCCCAGCCACTAAGAAGCCACGAAACGTCCATCGTTCAGTGCAACGCACAAGTCCTGGGGCCTGAACAGTCCGGCTAAATGCCCAACCTCTTAGGCATGGTAAATCAAAAAGCTTATGCTGGTTCAGATAGGCATCAATGACATTTTTTTTTACATCTTCGCCTGATAATGTCTAGCAGATCCCGCAGCACTTATGTGGAGCGGGCAGCCCTCCCCTATCGAACTCATCTAGTGCGTCTAGCAGGGGCATGATGAATCTAATGGTCCCCGTCTGTCTGCTGGAGGTGGGTGACAGCTACCTGGTCTAGGGGCATTCGCCTTTTGCGGCGGTTGCTCCTCTTCCACCGGTATTTTGGCATCAGTTGTGCATGCCTCAATGCACTCGCCGCCGCACGACGGTACTTGCAAAGCATGACTTTTTCTTTCTTTCTTTCTTTCTTTCTTTCTTTCTTTCTTTCTTTCTTTCTTTCTTTCTTTCTTTCTTTCTTTCTTTCTTTCTTTCTTTCCTTCTTTCTTTCTTTCTTTCTTTCCCTCTTTCTTTCTCCCCTTATCCCTTCCAATTCTGCTCTGTCCGCACAAGGCAGCGGTAGTGGCTAAGCTATAGAGCCAATTGGCAGGCCCGGCCATTTTCTTTCCTTCTTTCCCGCGCAGTCACAACAACAACGCGTTTGCTAACAAAAAACGACCACAGAAATGACTTGACAAATCACTCACACAAATGTTGCACGTTGCGAACAATGTGGCGAAAGCAGCAGCAAGGAGCGGTTCCGACAATGGCGTTCTCCCCGATGGGTCCTGCAGTGGCAATTTCTCGGAAGGGTCGCTCACGTCTTTGGAATCCACGGCCGTCCTTGGTGCCGCCGCAGAGAGGACGAGGAGAGCCTTTTGCCTGTGTTGAGCACGTGGCTCGCGAGGAAAAGCGGAACTGAAAACTCACGTTTTACACCACTCCCGCTTAGCTGTTCCCTCACAACCTAAGGCAGCACCGCCAAGCGCGTCTCGCGGAGGCATTTCACAAGGCACTCCTCCGCACACAGTCCACAACGCACCAATACCAGCCACCATTCACACAACACC
The DNA here is from genome assembly GCF_055883805.1 of Amblyomma maculatum. Taxonomy (NCBI): domain Eukaryota; kingdom Metazoa; phylum Arthropoda; class Arachnida; order Ixodida; family Ixodidae; genus Amblyomma; species Amblyomma maculatum. Next base: position 89,672,405 of record NC_139351.1, on the reverse strand, counting down.
GGCGCGTTATCGCTTCCTTCGCCCCCACAGGAGCACCGAGCTGCTGATAACAGTCGGCGGTATCCAGTGGCAACCGATGAAAACCGGAAGCACAGCACTAGGGCAGCAGCAAAGATGGTGTCAGCGATAAAAGTTTTCAAACCGTCGAAGCGGCAGGTAGGATGACTAGGAGACTCGGTCGTTCCGTCTCGGGGACCGTGACATTCATCTCTGCCCCTTCTGCCGCCGCTTTTTTGGTATTTTTATTGGGAGCTGCGGTGATAGCCAGCACTACTGACTGACTAGGACTGTTCATGCTTTGGGTCGTCAGTCGCTTCTGTTGTGTGTTCATGCTCTGTGTCGTCAGTCTCTTCTGTGTGTGTGTGTGGTGGGGGGGGGGGGGGGGCGGGCTCGCTGAGTTTTCTGGGTGGGGGTCATTCTGAAGATCCACCAAGGGTCGGACAGATGGCGCATCCGTTCATGACGCCGCGTTCGGTAACGGCCGAAGAAGTGACCAGGTGATGACGTCATTTGATCGCCCCCCCCCCCCCCCTGAATCTCGCGGTATCCCGCGCAATCTTGCCAAGAATTGTCACACTCCTCGCGGACGCACACATGCACGGACGGACACACATGAGCCTATAAGGGCGTCCGCCTTAGAATATAAAGAGATAATTGATTTCAGCGACGAAGCAGCAGCGGGGCTAGCGTAAAAGCTGACAGGGTGAGCCGACCCGTACCGGCATCACCTGATATGTCACTGCATGTGTATATAAATTTGCTTGTATCGCAACTAGTCGCTTCTACTAGCAACTCGGTGTCTGTCAGCAATCCACAGGATTCATTTTTAGCGTAATTTTATTTCAGTAGTTTGATGAAAATAACTATACGATGTTTGTAAATGCAGCAGCTTAAACTTCTATGTTGATGATCCGTCACTATGAAAACATCTGGTCATCTCTGTCAGTCCGCAGCGTGTTCGCGTAGTTTTGGCTACCCTACCACATTTAGCGACCCTGCCATGCTACATCGACAGGAACTCTGGAAACACGTCTCCTTCGTCCGGCAATATGTAAAGTAAACAAGTTTCTGCGCGAACAGTTGGTGAACTCCTTGTTACACCTAAAAAGCATTTCGGCAAAGCTCCTCCGCTGCTTCTCTAGCATAGCTGCCCGCATACTCTATGCATGCTCCACGCAACACTACGCTTTTGTAATCCTCAATTATTAAAACTCCTGGATTTTGATGGAGGCGAAACGGTGAGGATTCCGTGCGCTGTGCGATGTCAGCGCACGTTAAAGATCCCCAGGTGGTCGAAATTACTCCATAGCCCTCCCCTACGGCTCTTCTTTCCCTCTTTTCATTTTTTCTCCCGCCTTCCTCTCTTTCCTCACTGCATTGTTCAGGTGTCTACAGAAGACGCCCGACTACTGTGCCGGAGTACCCGGGTTCGAACCCGACGTCGGCGGCTGCGTTTCGATGGAGGCGAAACGAAGAAGCGTCGTGTGCTGTGCGATGTCAGCACACGTTGAAGATCCCCAGGTGGTCGAAATTACTCCATAGCCCTCCACTACGGCTCTTCTTTCCCTCTTTCCATTTTTTCTCCCGCCTTCCTCTCTTTCCTCACTGCATTGTTCAGGTGTCAGGTGTCTACAGAAGAGCCCCGCCGGGGTGGTGCAGTGGTAAGACGCCCGACTACTGTGCCGGAGTTCCCGGGTTCGAACCCGACCGCGGCGGCTGCGTTTCGATGGAGGCGAAACGAAGAGGCGTCGTGTGCTGTGCGATGTCAGCGCACGTTAAAGATCCCCAGGTGGTCGAAATTACTCCGTAGCCCTCCACTACGGCTCCTCTTTCTCTCTTTAAACTTTCATTCCCACCCTCCTCCCTTCCCTTACGGCGCGGTTCGGGTGTCGACAGAGCAAGTGTGACAGTTACTGCGCCTTTCCCTTCCTGTGAACCAATGTCTACAGAAGAGCCGTAGTGGAGGGCTATGGAGTAATTTTTTTCTCCCGCCTTCCTCTCTTTCCTCACTGCATTGTTCAGGTGTCTACAGAAGACGCCCGACTACTGTGCCGGAGTACCCGGGTTCGAACCCGACGTCGGCGGCTGCGTTTCGATGGAGGCGAAACGAAGAGGCGTCGTGTGCTGTGCGATGTCAGCACACGTTAAAGATCCCCAGGTGGTCGAAATTACTCCATAGCCCTCCACTACGGCTCTTCTTTCCCTCTTTCCATTTTTTCTCCCGCCTTTCTCTCTTTCCTCACTGCATTGTTCAGGTGTCTACAGAAGAGCCGTAGTGGAGGGCTATGGAGTAATTTTTTTCTCCCGCCTTCCTCTCTTTCCTCACTGCATTGTTCAGGTGTCTACAGAAGACGCCCGACTACTGTGCCGGAGTACCCGGGTTCGAACCCGACGTCGGCGGCTGCGTTTCGATGGAGGCGAAACGAAGAGGCGTCGTGTGCTGTGCGATGTCAGCACGCGTTAAAGATCCCCAGGTGGTCGAAATTACTCCGTAGCCCTCCACTACGGCTCCTCTTTCTCTCTTTCCACTTTCACTCACATCTTCCTCCCTTCCCTTACGGCGCGGTTGCGGTGTCCACAGAACACAAGTGTGACAGTTAGCGCGCCTTTCCCTTGCTATATATAAATCAGTGCCTACAGAAGAATTGTAAGATACAGCTCCTGCCTTCCCTGTGAATCAATTATTGGTTGGTTGGTTTGTGGGGTTTAACGTCCCAAAGCGACTTGGACTATGAGAGACACCGTAGGGGAGGACTCCGAAAATTTCGATCACCTGGAGTTCTTTAACGTGCACTGACATTGCAAAGCACAAGGGCACCTTGCTTTTCGCCTTCACCGAAAAGCGGCCGCCGAGGCCGGGAGTGGATCAATTAATATTATTAATTACTAACCCTTCCATACTCAACAGAGTTATCGCTCGTAAAACTACGTTCTAGTCATACATAAAACGCCACTATACTCTTCTTCTTTTTTTAATTCCATACCACCTACAGTCCCCTTGCATCACTGATTCACGACCGCGGCATGCAGCTGTCATCAGCTCCAGAAGAACCGTAGTGGGTGCTTTCGTTCGCTTAACCATTAGAAGCAAAGCTCCGCTTTTTCGTATATTTCTGTTGCCACGAGTAGTCGCACCGAGCAGGTACCAACGAGCGCCAGGATAACCATACGGAGAGGGCCGACCGGAAAGTTGATGATAGAGTTGACTTTTTAGCATGTGCAACAGCTCAACAGTAAAAAGATAAACAATAATAAAACGAGATAAGTACAGAGACTATACCATGCAAGCGGAGAGTCCAAGACGCAATGGCAAGACGTAGTCACGCCCGCACAAAAACATTTCCTTCTTATATAGTCTCGGTGAAAGACAGCAATAAAGTCACACCTGACTGATGCGCCAATTGTCAGTCTAAATAATAAAATATAAATTGGAAATAGAAATGTTTATTGTAGTGCAAACAGCAATAAACGCTAGTTTAAAGTTGAAGGTTGTTGTTGTTGTGGCTGTAAGAAGAAGGAAAAGAAAATGCACGGGCCTGCCACTGGCTCTGTAGCTGAGCCACCTCCGCTGCCTCGTGCGGACAGAAGGAAGAGGGAAAGAAAGACGCGCGCCGCAACAACAACCGTCGTCCACCACTAAAGCGGTGGCGGGTGCAATGACGGCCTACAACAGATAAAAATTCGGTGGCAGGCTAGCCCCCGCCGCAAGCGGCGGTGACCTACCTGCCCCAGCCCCATCAGGGGAAGTACCCGCTGAGCGGTCAAAAAGTTAAAGGGAATCCGAGAAGGTTAAGCATCCGCCATTTGAAGTGATGGCTCTCCAACGACGTTCGTGCCAAATGTATATAGCTGAAACAGTAGGGCACCTGGCCTATAGATACAGGAACTTTTGTCACACCGTTTGGTAAAAACAAATGTAAGGTTACGTAACGTCATCACGGGAAAGCAGATGGTTAACCAGCCCACCGAGTTCCTTGCGGAAATAGTAAACGATCAGCTAAGTGCAGTGCCAAAAACAGCAATCAGACAGAGTGGAAACGACCCCGCCGGGGTGGCGCAGTGGTTACGGCGCTCAACTACTGTTCCCAAGGACGCGGGATCGAATCCCGGCCTCGGCGGCAGCTTTTCGATGGAGGCGAAAAGCAAGGCGCCCGTGTGCTGTGCCATGTCAGTGCACGTTAAAGAACCCCAGGTGGTCGAAATTTCCGGAGTCCTCCACTACGGCGTCTCTCATAGCCTGAGTTGCTTTGGGACGTTAAACCCCACCAACCAACCAACCAACCAACCAGAGTGGAAACGAGTACGATGAAAACAAAAGCCCCTGTTTTCGAACTGTCATCGGTTTATTAGATATAACCCCAGCCAATTTTCTATGGGAAAGGCACAGAAGCGCGTCTGTGCAATCAAAGCATACTGTCAAACAAGAACACACACTGACTTCGCGGAACGCGCATAATTCACCGTTCGCAGGCCGCAGCGACGAAGCCGAGGCGATTATCAGCCGGGAGCGAGAAGCGGTGGCCGCTGGTCGACGCCGACTGAGACGCGTCGAAAAACTTATTTATTTGTAGGAAGGGAAAGGCGCAGTAATTGTCTCACTTGTTTTTTCTGTGGACACCGCAACCGCGCCGTAAGGGAAGGGAGGAAGATGGAAGTGAAAGTGGAAGGAGAGAAAGAGGAGCCGTAGTGGAGGTCTGCGGAGTAATTTCGACCACCTGGGGATCTTTTACGTGCGCTGACATCGCACAGCACACGACGCCTCTTCGTTTCGCCTCCACCGAAACGCAGCCGCCGAGGTCGGGTTCGAACCCGGGTACTCCGTCCGGCACAGTAGTCGGGCGTCTTACCACTGCACCACCCCGGCGGGGCGCGTCGAAGCCACCTCCAGACAGGCGAGGATGAGGAGGAGGAGGGTACGGCCGCTGCGGTCGTTGAGCCTGAGAGGCTGCGCCCCGGTGGTTACTACTCCGCGTCCGAGATGTCCATCTCGGTGCTGTCTGGTGCCTTCCGCACCTTCTTCCGCGCCAGCCGCGTCCCGTTCCGGACGTGGCTCCTAGACAAACGCTACTTCTGAGACGGATCGGATCTTTCCTTACGGGGAAAGCGCCGCAGCGAGAACCTCGTCGCTGACGCACGGGGGAAGACGGTAAACTGTCACATAAACCACCGGACCACATAGACCGCATAAAGCACATAAACCACATAAACCACCGGCTGCAGGTACAGCAGCCCCCCTACTCCGACAACCTCCTCGATGGTGTGGATGAGGCTGTCCGCCGGAACAGGTTCCTGCACCGTGAAAGTGAAGCATTGCGCCTTGGAAGGACGCAGTGCCGGGGTAGGTCGCTCCATGATTCGATCCAGGGTCCGGGCAGCCGCGAATGGAACGCGGCGCCGGACAGCAGGTGGCAAGCGTCAGTCAAAGAACCAGTCAAGCGCTGTCTGTCGAACCGTGCGAGATTTATTGAAGGACTGACCACATTGAATTTGTACCTCGGCAAGGCCAAGCGTTGACCAATCGCTAGCTTCTTCGTAGTTTATCATCTCTACACCATCATGCCATTCAGATCGGCGCGACATGTCGAACCGAAGTACTGTTTCGTGGCTAAACAACTTGCTTCGCGCCCGCCTTCGTCCTCATACAGCGATTGTTTGTCTTTAAGCAGCAGGTGCTAAAGCAGTTACTTATAAAACCATTCCCTACTAAAGGCATTTGTCAAAAGCTACCGGAACGAAACGCGCCTTTGATTCAACTGAGCAATGGAAACCTCGCTGCGGTGGTTGTTCTGGTGTTCTTTTGTTCTTTTGGTGTTCTTTGGTGTCCTTTTGTTTACATATACCGCCGCAATGCCTCGGTGCTTTTGGCACACGATTGGTGCGGCCGAGGATGCGAATCGAGTACTGGCCGCGACAACCACATTTGGATGGACACTAAATTGAACCCAGCCTTGTCTTGGCCAGGTAACTATTAAAACTAATTATCGGTAATTATTCAGGACGCGTAATTAGTGACGCTCAATTATGTTGGACACATGCTATCTAACGATATTACACCTGTCTTTCTATTTTACTCGAGATCAGCTACACATCGATAAAACACTTGTGGTGATTGAGGTTGAGCTCAAGGACAAACGGACGCAATCCACCTGTGTTCGACTTTTGCATTCAGTAGAGCTTTTGCTCTAAGCTTTTATCTAGACAATAGTGTTGGGGCACGAAGGTGTTCGGACCCTTGTACGCTCCCAATTCACTCGTGCTCGGTAAGTCTATAACATTGACAGCCTGGCTAGCCACGATGGTCTGGGTTGAAACGTGCGTGCTCAGAGTGGAGCAGGGTCTCCCAAGACCGCCATGATAGGTGCTGCGGGCTCTGCGGGGAAGGGTTCACCTGGCAAAGGTAAGGGGGAAGTGGTGCGATGTGAAATGCGAACGCGAATACTTTGGTACTCGAGACAGGGGACGCAAGCCAGACGAAAAAAAAAATTACCGATGATTACGTTACTTCCTAATGCGAAATTTGAGCGCAGCAAATAAGCTGTTTCACCTTTTCGATAGATTGAGGCAAAGAAATCGAGCAACACATGTATGCGCTATCACAGAATTTTTTTTTTTATTTTGCACACGTATTCCTCTAACAAAGACTCCCTTCTCGGCGGCGGCGATGAGCTTCTGCTTCAGCCTCGCTTACACCTGGTTGCTCTCGACGGTGGCGATGAGCCTCCGCTTCGGCGGTGCGAACGGCAGGGTCCTCTCGACGGCGGCGATGAGCTTCTGCTTCAGCCTCGCTTACTGCTCTGGATTCTGGCGGCGACGGCGCTGGGCATCTGCTCTGGCAGCTCGTTTAGCAGCAGCAGCAGCAGACTGAGGACTTCCACCGGTCGTCTCGCTCATGGCTCAGAAAGAACTGGCAGATAATTTCGCAGTGGCGAACGGCAGCGGCAATTTCGGCTCGGGCGGTCCACATATACAGACCGCGCCACCGATCTGGCTCTGATTGCCACCGCACAGGGGTTGCATTGGAGGAGGAGCGAAGAAAGAAATTAAGTTCGAGCTGGCGCTTTGACAACCGGAGACTCGCAGGAAGAGGGGGGAAGGGGGCGGCGTGTACACCCAGCGGCAAACGATGGGGGCAGAAGCGCGCGCAGCAAGCGGACAACGCGATAAAGGGAGGAGGGAAGATATAGCAGCGACTGGCTGATGCTGCTGACGCCGATAGTGAGTCAACCCCAGCTGCGGAGTTGGTTTCAGGGACAACGCCGCCGATGCCGACGCAAACAATATGATACCCTCGCTTCCGCAGCGCCAAGAACCAGGTCTAGCCGTGGGAAGGTGGTCACGTATTCGTCGACGTGCCGGGGCCTACGTGAAATAACCGGCGCGTCAGCATCTGAAGAGCACCCTATCCGCCACACAGGAACAGGGGGGGGGGGGGGATGGGGGGACCCTCCCCTCCTCTTTCTGCATGGAGGCGACGGTGTTCTATGCAGTCACGTTATCTTGACTCTCTAGTGGCGTCAGCGGCATCCAGCGGTATCAGTCGGTCGCTGCTAACGCTGGGGGGATGAAAGGGGGTCGGAGCTGGTTACGAGGCCGACGCCGACACCGACGCGAAACCCAGGAACGGACGCCAAAGAGCTGCGCTCTAAAAATAGACTGATATATGTTCGACCTCTGGATTCTGGCGGCGACGGCGCTGGGCCTCTGCTCTGGCAGCTCGTTTAGCAGCAGCAGCAGCAGCAGCAGCAGACGGAGGACGTCTCGCTCATGGCTCAGAAAGAACTGGCAGATAATTTCGCAGTGGCGAACGGCAGCGGCAATTTCGGCTCGGGCGGTGCACATATACAGATCCGCCGCCACCGATCTGGCTCTCTGATTGCCACCGCACAGGGGTTGCATTGGAGGAGGAGCGAAGAAAGGAATTAAGTTCGAGCCGGCGCTTTGACAACCGGAGACTCGCAGGAAGAGGGGGGAGGGGGGTGGCGTGTACACCCAGCGGCAAACGATGGGGGCAGAAGCGCGCGCAGCAAGCGGACAACGCGATAAAGGGAGGAGGGAAGAGATAGCAGCGACTGACTGATGCTGCTGACGCCGATAGTGAGTCAACCCCAGCTGCGGAGTTTGTTTCAGGGACAACGCCGCCGATGCCGACGTAAACAATATGATACCCTCGCTTCCGCAGCGCCAAGAACCAGGTCTAGCCGTGGGAAGGTGGTCACGTATTCGTCGACGTGCCGGGGCTTACGTGAAATAACCGGCGCGTCGGCAACTGAAGAGCACCCTATCCGCCACACAAGAACAAGGGGGGGGGGGGGGACCCTCCCCTCCTCTTTCTGCATGGCGGCGACGGTGTTCTATGCAGTCACGTTATCTTGACTCTCTAGCGGCGTCAGCGGCATCCAGCGGTATCAGTCGGTCGCTGCTAGCGCTGGGGGGATGAAAGGGGGCGGAGCTGGTTACGAGGCCGACGACGACGCCGACGCCGACGCGAAACCTAGGAACGGACGCCAAAGAGCTGCGCTCTAAATCGAGGAGTGGTCATGGGATACGGTGATAGGGGAAGGCAGTGCGTGTCTCTGGAGTCGCCTCTCTGGAATGTCGGATGTCTATTAATAGCCTATGGAGAGATGAAATGCGGGTGAGCTGAAGCGTGCACTATATTGCCTTCAATCATTGAAATCTTTATTGGTTAATGCTTTAGACAGTAACGAGCACGCGGCTTTATTACTGTAATTATTGCTCACGGAACGACCTTTGTCGTGTTTGTTGTCGCTAGACGCGGCTTTATTATCACTTTGTAGCACGAGATTATATTTCCCGAGTGACCGTAGCGACGTTATCTAAATAGTTCTTCACCTACCTAAAATTGAGCGCTGCCGAATTGTGCGGACATTTTTAGGCCGACGACCACGATTCCTACTTTCGGCGACGCCGTGTTGCTTAATTCCCAACTGAAAAATATTGTATGAGGCAATAACCTCATATTTTCTCACATAATCTCTCCGGATTCACATAAGAAATCACACACAAGTCGCATATAATTACATAAGGTCTCATAGTTTCTTGCACATTATCATAAATTTTGTGCGATATTTTATGATAATGATGTGAACCATGTGAGAGTCTATGCGATTAGATGAGATTTTATGAGGTTATTGCCCCGCAGAATTTTTGGTTTTTCAGAATTCTTTTAGGTGCACAAATCAGCCCAATAGTTTCTTTCATTGCAACGCTAGCCTCTTCGTATAATTGTCCTCTAAAGCATCGTCACTACCACGTGACATTTGGTGGAGGTGCGAGTAGCGTCAGTGTGGGATACCCTCAAAGGTGCCCGAGGAAAAGAAGCAACCTTTGTTTTTTTCGTGCAGCCCCGGGAGCCACCCTCTTCCAGGGATGGCCCAATGAAAATGCGGAAGACAAGACGGACCCCTTGAAACGCATGGCCGGATTCAACGCATGAAAAGAGTGGACAAATATGAGAAAACTTTACTTCGCAATTCAGGGAACTGCGCGAATCAGGTTTGAAAATTGTGAAGCTTCTTAAACGGAATGGGGCAGATTCAGACAAGAGCATTTGCAGACATTCACCAGTGCCTTCAATAAAAAAGCATAGTCCCTCCTCCAATCAAGGATTAAACGTCCCAATGAGCCAGTCATGGCTTATTTTGAGGAAATAAAGCAACTATTTCGTCATGACTCCTGACATAACCAATCTGGAGAAAATTGAAATGTTTGATGCGAGGCGTTAAAGGGTCGCTCTTTGTCGGACTTGTCAGAAATCTGCCAAAACTCGTAGTCGAATTTGTATGATGTAGTACTCACTGTGATCGACCCCTTCACCGGCCTGCGCAAGCCACTACAGCAGCAAATCTGAGAGCGCAGACAGCCTCCGGGACCTTCTCCGCGAGATTGCCCGAGAACTGCGCCAGTTGCTACCATTTTCACAGCTACCAATAGTGACGCTCACTGATATCGTCCACGAAGACGTTCAGCAATCGTTGGGTGCAACGTCGACACCGGCAGCCACTCTCTAATAATTAGCACCGTCCATTAGCTAAGCTGGTGTGCTAGGTACCTCGCCTCCACGGCGTGAGGCGCCAAGCCCTGCTCGCTTCCACCCTGTCGCCAACCACCGCCTCTTGACCCCGCTCGCCTAGTCTGAAAGCAATGCCAAATCCCTAGGAAATGCAACGCCTGGAAGACTTTCAACAACCGCCCCTTATGTTTCCACTGCGGTGAGGCCGGCCATACGAATCGCGGTTTTGCTTTCCACGCCCCACGACCCCCTCCCGGCGAACGATAGAAAAATCAACAACTATTTATGCAGGACAGAGCTACCAAGCCATCGGTACCGGCCCCATCACCGCTTAGCGCCCGTTTTGCATCGTCGGGCTGAAGCTTCTTTCGAGGAATGTCCCCTTGCCCCCGCGGGAGAAACTAAAGACAGCAACCTTTGGAGGTGAGGTTGCTACACAACAAAATAATGAAACTCCTCTGCCGCCAACGATTAATAACGACGCTGTAACATTTACAACGCTGCTACACTTGTCAACAACATCGCCGACAACGCGACCAGACCCCATTGGCGACACCGCCGCCCAATGAAGTGATAATGGTGTGCCCCGGCCACGACCTCAGTACACGACAGAGCCGAGACCGGATACCAAGACCACCCAATTGGTACAATGTGAGGGCACGAACAAACGCCCTTGAAGTTGCGGTCGACGGTCGCGCAGCAACTGACCTACAGTACACACTGGAGTTGACTATTATGTCATCAGAGGATCGCTTGCCTTCCAACTCGGAAAAGCAACGACTGCTTGGGATGGCCCTCTGATTCGCCCCGCAGCTGGTAACCTCATTACTCCGTTGGGTGGTCCGCTGCCAAGGTAACAGTACTTACCCTACGAGCTTCGTGGTTCTACAGGAGTGTTCGCGCGATGGGATTTTCGGCTTGCACTTTCTTATTGATGATCGGGCGATCATCGACATTCCGCCAGCGATCATCAAGATTTCCACAGCTGAAGCCATACCTGCTGCGGCAAATTCGATACGTGACCTCAGACTAAAACATTCGCAGCCTCGTTTCCGGAATTTCCAGCGTGCGCGGGAACCTATAACACACCGTCTGCCGACATGTCCATAAATATTTTGGTAGAGTTTTCTGGGTAAATCCCATGTACGAAGAGCTTCTGAGTGCCTCCAATAACCATCTACAAACCGTGGACACATCTGTGCACAAGGCGAGCCACCGCTTGAGAGGCTGAGCTCTTAAGTGTGGTCCCTTTGCCTCCCCATTGCGAACCATGACGAGCACGGCGGCAAGCCAGATCGTTCAGCTTTCTGAGAGCGTCCAGCCAATGCTACTGCATGCTCCTCGTATGCCCATGCCGTTTCACGACGACAAATTTGAGGACGATGAGGACTAGCTGACCAGCCACGACCGGATGCGTGGGACACAACAAAACAACAACAACAGCCTTCAGCGTAGCGCGGCGGGTAGCCACGTCTTACCCACGTGACGCTGTGACGTCACACTCCACGTGGGCTGGCAGGAGCTGCCAATTTTGGTCTCTCGTTTAACATGGGATGGGTAGCTGTTCCTGGTCCTACGGGGCTGGGATGGTAGGTCAATGCCGCTTGCGGCGGGGGCTAGCCAGCCGCCGAATTTCCATCTGTTGTAAGCCGTCATTGTACACGCCACCGCTTATGTTGTAGACGACGGCTGTTGCGGCGCGCTCCTTCTCTCCACCTTCTTTTTCTTCTCTACTTTCTTCTGTCCGCACGAGGCAGCAAAGGTGGCTCAGCTACAGAGCCAGTAGCAGGCCTGTGCATTTTCTTTTCCTTCTTCCTACAGCCACAAAAAAAAAACTGATTTACAGGAAGGGAAAGGTGCGGTAACTGTCTCACTTGTTTTGTGTGGACACCTCAACCGCGCCGTAAGGGAAATGAGGAAGGTGGGAGTGAAAGTGGAAAGAGAAAGAGGAGCCGTAGTGGAGGGCTACGGAGTAATTTCGACCACCTGGGGATCTTTAACGTGCGCTGACATCGCACAGCACACGGACGCCTCTTCGTTTCGCCTCCATCGAAACGCAGCCGCCGAGGTCGGGATCGAACCCGGGTACTGACGCTAGGTCAACGTCGCTTGCGGCGGGGGCTAGCCAGCCGCCGAATTTCTATCTGTTGTAGGCCGTCATAGCACCCGCCACCGCTTAAGTGGTGGACGACGGCTGTTGCGGCGCGCTCTTTCTCTCCATCTTCTTTTTCTACAGCCACAAAAAAAAAACAACAGAAGAAAGTAGAGAGGAAAGAAAAAGAAGAGGGAGAGAAAGACGCGCACCGCAACAGCCGTCGTCCACCACCTAAGCGGTGGCAGGTGCAATGACGGCCTACAACAGATAAAAATTCGGTGGCTGGCTAGCCCCGCCGCAAGCGACGTTGACCTACCGTCCCAGCCCCTTAGGGCCAGGAACAGCCACCCTTCACCACCTCGCCCCACGCCACGCTGAAGTAATAATAATAATTGGTTCACAGGAAGGAAAAGGCGCAGTATCTGTCACACTTGTAGCCGTGTGACACCTGAACCGCGCCGTAAGGGAAGGGGTGAAGGTGGGAGAGAAAGGGGATAGAGAGAAAGAGGAACCGTAGTGGAGGACTACGGCCTAATTCGGACCACCTGGGGATCTTTAACGTGCGCTGACATCGCACAGCACACGGATACCTCTTCGTTTAGCCTCCATTGAAACGCATCCGCCGAGGTCGGGATCGAACCCAGGTACTCCGTCACAGTGGTCGGGAGTCTTACCACTGCACCACCCCGGCGGGGCCCACGCTGAAGGCTCGAAACCTAGAGTAGTATTGCTTTCGCAATAGCTTAAGAAGAGGAAGAGAGAAAGACGCACGCTTCAACAGCCATCATCCGCCACCGGAGCGGTGGCGGGTGGAATGACGGCCCAACAGGTAGAACCGGAGACTGTACTACGCCTTTTATCCCGCAAAACCAACTTGATAAACAAGTGTGACAGATACTGAGCCTTTCCCTACCTCTGAACCAATTATTATTATTATTGCTCCACCGCGTTGGCTGAGTGGTTAAGACACTTAACTATTTCCGGGGTACTTGGGTTCAACCAACCGCTGGCGGCTGTGTTTCGATGGCGGCAAAATGGAGAGGCGTCCGTATGCTGTGCGATGTCAGTGATTGTTAAAAGTTCCCAATTGGTCGAAATTCAGTCATAGTACTCGCAACGGCGCCTCTTTTGCTATATTTATTATTGCCCTCTTCCATTCCCCTTTTCTCTACAGCGCGATTTAGGTGTCCGTCAATGACGATGATGTTGATGGTTGGATTGAACTTCGTCCTTTGGTGCAGCAATCGAGCGTTCTAGCCGCCGATGTTGCTCAGCGAATTCGTAGGTTTGTGGAGCTTGATGCCCCAAAGGTAATTGAGCTCACTTTACCCGAAGTACGATGACCAACCTCGTAAGGCCGACCTACACCTCGAAATGACCTCAGCTTCAATGAGTGAGTGTATGAGCCGAGGTTGGCGACAGATCTAAATATTTTGAGTGAGATCAAGAAATACAATCTGAACCTCAGGAATTTCAGGTTGAGTGGGGTCATCATTCAGCGAGGTACAAAGTGCGAGGTTCGCTTTGTGCACTTCCTGTGGCTTACTTTGAGTAGTGCCCCTTCTGTCGCGAAGTTCGAGCGTATCACTGAGGCATGCATGCTGTGACGCAGTGCTGTTGCGACTGTAGGAAGAAAGAAAAGAAAATGCATGGGACTGCTTACTGGCAATGCCTCGTGAGGACAAACGAACAATGAGAAGAGAGAGAGAGAGACGCGAGTCGCAACGGCCGCGTCGGCCACCGAAGAGGTGACGGGTGCAATGACGACATGCACAACAGTACAAACGCCGGTGGCAAACGAGCCCCCGCCGCAAGCCTCCGAACGAGCACCCGACCCAATAAGTGAGACCCCTAGGTTCCCAGCCCCGAATAGCCGAGGAAAACACCCCCACCCCCCTCATCCCCTCCACTGCAATTCACCGCATGCTTACTGTCCCACTTCCGGTAAATGCATTGCGAAAATTAGGGGAAAGAGTTGAAGAGCACTTTGGGAATTTGTTTTTTCGGTAACATTTTCCAGATGAGCGTCAGAAAATAGAGGGAACGAAGTTGTCAAGGAAGATGGACGAATACAGCCCCGGTTTCATACACGTGTTTGTTTAGAAGCTCCCATCTGGAAAGCAAAGAGGGGAAAAAGCCCGGTTGTATATAGTCTCATATCGCAAGTGCAACCAATTTCTAAAGCGCGTGCAATGAGCGTTCCGAAGCTATATTTACTATCATTAATTTGCTCCTTACGAGCTCACATTTGTCAAGTAAACCGCTTCGGGCGTTCCTTGTATTCGTTGAAAAAAACAGTATTCTGTCCGCATACGGTACATAGCCCGCAGGGGCAGACCTGCAAAGCGCGCGTTAACAGTGCATATTTGCGTGCTGATTTGTATTATCCAGGCCGTTTCTACAAAAACAGTCTCGTTTTTACGCCAAAAACATGCTCTCCATTGTCTTCGGTATCGTTGCTGTCACTATCTTCATGGAGCGCAGCCGTTCTCAAGCCGCCTTGACCGAATAATTGACAACTCGGCAAGCGATTGCTCTGGAATTTGGCCGCTTACTCGCCTTTGTCTAGGCTCATGGTCTTCGAAATTAAGCCAGAAACTAGTGTCAGTGAGCACGCCTGCAAAGAGTCAGTCACTGTATGGAAACGGAACCACAATGCAAAGGTCGCAACTCCTTGTGTGAAGGCAGTGCTGTGTATTGTAAGGCTTCATTATTGAGCAATATTTGAAACTGAAAGCTGTATAACCCACACCTTTAGACAGTTCTCAGAAGGCTAAATGTCAGGTTGGTTTGTGGGGTTTAACGTCCTAAAGTTACTCAGGCTATGAGAGACGCCGTAGTGGAGGACTCCGGAAATTTCGACCACCTGGGGTTCTTTAACGTGCACAGACATCGTACAGAACACGGGCACCTTGCTTTTTGCCTCCATCGAAAAGCGGCCGCTGAGGCCGGGATTCGATCCCGCGTCCTTGAGAACAGTAGTCGAGCGCAGTAACCACTGCGCCACCCCAGCGGGTGGGGTTAAATTTAAGATCTCAAGCATATGTACCGTAAATTAAAGCAATAGTTCCTTAATTTTGCATCTGGGGACAACAGCAAGAAAATAAAGTTGTGAATGAAAACCGTGGACGTTAGTGCTTCATAGGTGGATTCTTTGAGCAAGAAGGGGGGGGGGGGGGGGGGCGTTATCAGGGCAATCTTGCTGAAATGTGCAAAAACCTATAGTAACTGCTGCTATGCACCAACTTTATAAACGTCTGTTCAAGAGGTGGCATAGGACGTA
The DNA here is from genome assembly GCF_055883805.1 of Amblyomma maculatum. Lineage (NCBI taxonomy): Eukaryota > Metazoa > Arthropoda > Arachnida > Ixodida > Ixodidae > Amblyomma > Amblyomma maculatum. Next base: position 89,656,994 of record NC_139351.1, on the reverse strand, counting down.
GGGCTGCCGTGAAACCAGCTTCACGATTTCTAAAACTGCATATATGTCTACAAGTGCTTTTGTCTGCGTAAAAGATTCGGGAAGCAGAATATCCGTTGCGATGCAGCCACGTTTTTCTGCGGTTCAAATGCCTTAAGGGACCTGAACATAAATTGAGTTGCTTGTGAAGAAAACTGCCGAATGACCACGCCAGAAACGACCAAATAATAAGTACAGTAATAATGAAACAAAATAATAATAATGACACCAGCGGCACGCTCTGGGTCTGCTTTTTACTTTATTCCATACACTCTTCTCAGAACGCTGTCTCCCCGAGCTCCTAGGAGAGGAGTTCGTTTTTTTTTTTTTTTTTTCATTCTGCTCCCCAACGATACACTAAACAAGTCCCCCCGGCTAGCTTGTTAATCCTGGCGACGCTATTAGCAACTCTCTGCAACCTCTGGCTGCACCGCAACCCCGCACTATTCACGCATCCTTAACCTAAGATGCTCAATGTGGACTCACTGCGCCATTTAGTCCTCGCAGCGGCAGGATAGTCCCCATAAATAGTAACTGTGGATGGAGATTTATTTAGTACCTATAATGGACTGTCTGCGTTTTGAAGAACTACTGGCTGTGGCAAAGCATTTAGTCCACAAAAGACTAGTCTCCGAAGTCCCTGTAGCACACTTCAGTCTTCGCAACAAACGGTTGGTCCGGGTAAGCATCAAATGCGTATGTGCGTCTCTTTGGAGTTATCTCTACAAAGAAGAAATTGTTGTTTTTCTTGTTTGACAAAAAGTTAGATATAACGACACACTTGGTCTCTAACGATTTCACCGCTACAGTACGTTTCAGTCCCCTCTAGCATAAAGTGCTCGTATAGTGGAAGAAATATAAGGCATCCTTTTAATGGTTTAATCTTGTTTAAGTCCCAAAGCGCCCCAGGCTATGACGGATAGCGTAATGGAGGGATTCGAATAATTTCGACCACCTGTGGTTCTTTCACGGACACTGGCGCCGTACAACACACGGACACCTTGCTTTTCGCCTCCATTAAGTAGAGGCCGCCTGAATAATAATAATAATAATAATAATAATAATAATAATAATAATAATAATAATAATAATAATAATAATAATAATAATAATAATAATAATAATAATAATAATAACAATAATAATAATAATAATAATAATAATAATAATAATAATAATAATAATAATAATAATAATAATAATAATAATAATAATAATAATAATGATTAATAATAATAATAAGGAATTCGACTCTGCGTCCTTGCTATCAGCAATCGAGAGCGTTAACCACTGAGCCACCACGGCGGGGTGAAACATAGGAAATTGGCTACCGGTAACCGTTTATGCAGTTTTTCTCACTAAAAAGCAGTGGAGATACTGATGACGTCCTCTACAGAATAGACCTTCGTTAACTGAGACCACCTAGAGTTTAGTAAAGCGCATTATAACTTTAGTACGCAACACTAGTTCTAGTACATCACCTGCAAACAAATGAGGCTGCCTATGCCGGCATATATCTATGTAGCAAGTTCTAGCTCCTTTAAACAACCATAGCTGCACGAATAATCACCTACAGGCAAAGATCGGCGACTCGAGCACTCCTTGTATTTGTGATTAAAACTGGTGAATATTTTTTTTTTCGTCATGGTGACACAAGGATTATTCATCCTTATATTGTAGACCATATTTCAGTAATGAGTTCTTTTCGACGCCTCCATGTCTATTAAGTAGCCTACATTGTCCAAGCCTCGTCGCGTTCAGAGATATTTACGCTACGGTTGATTCGGGTGAGTAACAAACTTGCTAATTGCTTCTCTGTCCTCAAAGTATGTTCAGGGCGTTTTCGAGGTGTACTTCTCTTATTCCTCCCTCGTCCATTTCAGCATGGAATCAGTCGCGTGACACATGACGAAAACAGGGTAAGAAATGGGGCAGAAACGCTCAGCAACGGACCAGGCCAGGGCGTTTCCACCGATAATCGATCCTGTTTGAGGGGCAAGCCGGCGGCAGCCTCGTCTCACTGTGCCAGACCAAGCATCCAGCCAGGACTAGACTGCCATCCTGGTGCTGTGGGTGGCGGGTGTCATTGACAAACGGGCACTCGACAGCAGCCCACGCAACACGCTTGTCTGACTCCCCGCACGCTCGCGGGCGGCCGATACAAGGAGTCCACAGGCAGGCTACCAGGTGGCGCCACCGCAGAGAGAGAGAGAGGCTCGTTAAGCCAAAGTGGCTCGTGTCCAAAGGCCATTGGTCACGAGCAAAAGCCTGCGGGGTGAACATTTTCTGTCACGGGGCCAGTAGACGTGCGCAAGTGCATATACACTCTGCGTTTATAGCTTCTGCTGCCCTGCACTTCTAGATTCGGGTAGCTGCCAGATGGATAAATCATATCGGCATTCCCTTTGAATACGGGAGGTTGTGAGCGCCACTTTCTCTAGTAAATTGAACTTATTATTATATAGCAATATTTATCTGTTCGCGGCCGTTTTTCGATTAAAGCGAAAATTGAGGCGCTGGTGCACTGAGCGGTGGAAGTGGACATTAAAGAACCCCAGGGGGTCGAAATTTCGGAACCCTCCACTACCGAGTCAGAAAATTTCAAACCACCTTCCGCCAACCAGGGGTTGACGGGGACTGGATTTTGCCCAGGCTGTACACCAGTTGTGCTCGTTACACCAGTTGTGCTCCTACGTCAGAGACGGTCCTCTTGGGCGAGACAGAAAGGTCTTGGTGAACTTATGGTTTTTATGTACAAACTTGTTTATAGATAATGTTTACACATGGTTGCACAAGTCTAATAATAAACACTTGCAATGGCTGAATCGTCTTTATGTGAGATGCTCCCACTCCGGCAGAGCCGATGGTGCAGGGCACCAAGCTAAGTCGGAATCCGAGACAGAACAACCAATTCTCCTTCGGTACCTTCCGTTTACACCTCAGTTTACCACCCCTTGACCTGAACTCTACAATCGTTGGGCGTAAGCAGCGTGATTGGGCCAAGTTATTTACCCTCGCCATTTACCCGGCCGCAGCTGTCCGCAGCAGTGTTCCTGCACTGAAAAGACACAAACAAGCGATTCATGGCGCTTCCTTTCCCCGGTTCATGGTCAACCATCCCGTGGGAACTGAAGATGTTCACTGCCACGCCTTTTCGGACCTGATCCGTCTGGCGATTCTTAAACTATCGCCATGGTCGTCCGCCAAGGGCACCTGCCCTAGCCGCAAAGTCTTGAGGTGGTTTCTTCTTCGCTGCCCGATACGCGGCAGCGCTCTTTTTCACGTGATTCGGTAGCTTAGGATTGCATGTTAATCAGCGTGCGTAATTTATTAGGGGCGCAGATTAAGAAAATGATGATCAAGCGAGTATCACAGTGCATGTACACAAACAAGAACTCGCAAGGGGGGGGGGGGGGCGCAGAAGGAAGCTATTAACTCTGTTGTGTGATACCCTTAAAGGCGGGGCTGGAGTGTTTCCCTATTTTTCCCTAACGCCTGTATCAGATTTTTACAAATTTAATCGTTTTCCATAGATAAAAAGGATGTTGAAATATGTTGATTATTGATGTACTCAATATTCATTCTGCTTGATTCGGCACATAAATGAATAATGATAAATTCTAATCATACGTTAAATTTCTGTTAGCACTTTCCCGCAGATCCGACAGCTTTAGACGGATGGCCAGATGCAAATGGCTCAACCCTTGCGAAACCTCTGCCGACCTGTAAAAGTCAAGAACGAATAAACGATGAACATGTGCGGTAAACGTGAGTTATTTTTGCGACAGAAGCTTGCGGAGCATGGCATCAAGAGAGCCATTGTTTCTAAGCCTCCCCTCCGAAAGAATGTGGATCATTTCGTACTTTTACCCCCCTGGTGATACACAGCCACAATTGGCTCATGCGTGTGTGTGTGTGTGTGTGTGTGTGTGTGTGTGTGTGTGTGTGTGTGTGTGTGTGTGTGTGTGTGTGTGTGTGTGTGTGTGTGTGTGTGTGCGTGCGTGCGTGCGTGCGTGCGTGCGTGCGTGCGTGCGTGCGTGCGTGCGTGCGTGCGTGCGTGCGTGCGTGCGTGCGTGCGTGTGTGCGTGCGTGCGTGCGTGCGTGTGTGTGTGTGTGTGTGTGTGTGTGTGTGTGTGTGTGTGTGTGTGTGTGTGTGTGTGTGTGTGTGTGTGTGTGTGTGTGTGTGTGTGTGTGTGTGTGTGTGTGTGTGTGTGTGTGTGTGTGTGTGTGTGTGTGTGTGTGTGTGTGTGTGTGTGTGTGTGTGTGTGTGTGTGTGTGTGTGTGTGTGTGTGTGTGTGTGTGTGTGTGTGTGTGTGTGTGTGTGTGTGTGTGTGTGTGTGTGTGTGTGTGTGTGTGTGTGTGTGTGTGTGTGTGTGTGTGTGTGCGCGCGTGCGCGCGTGGACTCGGCGGAGGACAGATATATAGTGCCATTTTCCAGCTTACTTTTTTATGCTCTACACATTTTTGTTTTGGACCCCTCCTCTCGTTCCCCGAGGAATCTTCCTTGGGCGACAAAATTTTGTCGGTGCAATTGACTTGGCGAAATGAGCTTGCGGTTCCTTTTTACATGTCTTCAAAGGAGAGCCAAGGCAAGCCGAAGTATTCGGCCCTGAGCTGTGCTTGTAGAACAAGAAAGAGCTCTCGCACTCTCCCACAGTCCATGAAACCTTTTTCTCCAAGGCTTGTGGGGCCCATTATGCGAGTCGTAGATTCGTCATTAGCGGTCGTCCGGGCCTCTGTATGTTGAGAGCGACCTACATTGATAACATTGTTCATCGTCCCCACAACCACAAGACAAAGGATTGCAGATTGGCACTTTCACGTGACAACGATAATGCAAGGGTAAAAAGCTATTGCCGTGCTCAAGGCCCCGAAAAGATAGCAATTACACTTCAACCAGGCAAAGTGATAATGCATCCTGCGAATATTGATGGCTATTTTAAATGCGAATATATTCTCTGCGTCTGAGACACATTTGCAAGAGGTGGGAGGCACAGCTGACCGGAAATGCCCTGGCAAGTCAAGAAGCACTTGCTCAGAGAGTTCGACGGGAAGGCAAAACCAGTGGAGTCCTGGAATGGGAAGCCATCTGCTAAGCTCAATACCAATTTTCTCTTGTGATTTGAATAAATGTTTTTGTCTTCCTCGTACTCTGCGCCGCTCTATCGTTTGCTGGAAGTTTAATACCAGGCTTTTTTTTTTTTCATTTATGCAGTCCACTTTGTGCCCTTTGGCACACATAAATGTAAAGAACGTATAATACAAACTACGCGAACACAAAAAGTTTCGGCCAAAAGCATAGGAAAATGCAAGGCAGTCTATATCTCATCTCTGTCACGTGCTTTCTATAATGTCTTTGTTAAAACAAATACTTTCTCTGGTATAGCGGTTGAACAACCTGCCCCGATGGCTCATGGTCATGACGATCTACACGAATTGCTGGGTGGCGTCCCCGCAGTAGCAACGTTCTGTGCAGGCGAAATGCGTAACCATACTTGTGTTGAGACTGTTGTGAAAGTTGATCAACCCAGGGTCGTCCGCATGCTTTGTATATAGCACACGGCTTACACATGACGAGTAACAAAAGGTCTTGAGTAATTCGCAGTTAAAATTAGGGATCGCAAAAAGCTAAACCCAAGGTTAACACAGCCGTCCCTCTTATGCAAGTCATGATAAGACATATTTTCCACAAAAATCAGATTTTTTTTTTATTTTTTTCTTCCTTCCTGATTCCCTGGGGCTCTTTCTTATCTATATGAATTCACGCTGCTTTATTTTATTGCACTTATATCAATATTTCCAGCTTTCAAGAAGTTATATAGCAACTTTTTAACTGTTTCTTCCTCAGTTAATGTAGTGTTCATATTGTTTTTTTTTTCTTGTTTTCCTTTATATTTGGATAATTATATCTATAATCAATACTTCTCTTCCAATGTCATATGCTGCTTTTTATTTGTTTTTTTTTGTTCTATTTTGGTCATTTGCCTGCAACCCCCTCCCGTTTTTATGCAATACTTAGCATAAATGTTAATAATAATAAAAACGAAATTTCACTTTTTTACCCTGTTTCGCGACACATTCGGTCCAAAGCGAACAGTCAAATTCCTATCTTGTAATCGCAGTATGGACCCACAATCTGTTTTTGTCTTGTTCTTAGTTCTGGTGCGTCACATTTTCAAACTGTTCATATTTAAAAATATAAAAAATAACTAGTCTAAAGAAGCCACTCAGGGAACCATTTAAAGTGAGGCACACCGTAAGCGAACCAAACAGCGGCCAGCTAAACGCGACTGTCAGAGCGGTCCAAGTTGCGTTGTCGAAAATACCCATGCTCTTCACAGCAACGAATAATTTCACTGAGACCTCGACGCAAATGTACTTTCCAACGACAGCTCTTCTCGGTCATAACGACACATACGACAAAAGCGAAGTTCCCAAAGGTTGCACACCGACCGACCATCTCTACTTCCGTTCAGTCTCTCAACGACTGTCGCATAAGCTACTGAGCTTGTCAATATAGAAAGATGTAGCGAAAATATTTTCAAGGAAAGACCCGACATTGTTTCAAATCGCAGGAAGCGACAGCTCAACGTCGTTTCCTCGCTACGCATAGCAGCGCGGAAAATGCCATTCGCCGTGCACGACGCAGATTAGAAAAGCGTTTGTCTCCCTCTCCGCAACTCAGCGAGCGGACACCTACAACCTTCTCCCCTTACCCTAGTGATAAGCCTCCGTGTCCATACCAGTGTAGTGGCACTTGTCGCCGTTTCGCCAGCATATTGAAACAAACGCATCTGCCGGTGCAAGATTTCCTCGTCAGAGCACCCCCCCACCCCACTTCAACCTCCTCGTCTCCAGTCCATTTCACCCTCCCGGCTAGATTCCTAGAACGTGCGCTCACTGTCTTTCCCTCCTCCTCACTCGCTCCCCAGAGGTTGCAAAACAAGGACGAGAGAGGGCGAAAGCGGCCGTTCGTGCCTGTGCGCTCATCCGGCGGATGTGGACGCCAACACGGAAGCGGCTCGCAGTCGTCCCGACTGGCCGAAGCCGCTGTCTGTAGAAATCCAGAATCCACAAAAAAATAAAGCAGGCTACTGTGCGGCTGTGGCAGGAGACGATATATAGCTAGAAGAGAAAAGCACTGCCTTTTGGGTGCATGGCACCATTTTTTTCGCTTTCTTCTCTTTCCTCCTCTTTGCCCGCCTTCGAGTGACGCACGAACTTGTCAAGCGCGGTGTCCTTGCGCCGAAATTCCTTTTAAACCGGAGCCGCATTGTTCAAAGCGTACCACTACGACAGCACATAGCCATAGCTGAGATAAATAGCAGCAGCTTATACTGCTAAATATTCTACAGGTTCTTTAGCGCGCATTCCTTTCGTTATGACGTAAATTAACAGTGCGGAGACAAGGCGATGAGGATGAAAGTCATGGCCGCCAACTAAACACTGAAGTTCATTCGAATGTTCTGACACATTGTTCTCTGTTGCTCTTTTTTACGTTGCTCCTTTTGTAATGCCACACCGAGAAGCCCGTAACAGTGCCCAAAGTTGTCATTTTGTCCATGGGATGCACGCCTTGCTGTTAACGTTGCGTCATTATATTAGCCTTCAAATGAAGTTAGAAGGAGCAAGTGACATGAGGATTCTAAGAGTCGTCAAATTCTGAACAGCTTCCAAATTCCAAATATACTGCGTTATAAAGCACGGTCCGCATCCGAGACGCATATTTTTGCGAGGCAGGTATTGAAAGTAACCCTGACAGCTAATGGGGAACTCTCTACGAACGGTCAACCTTAACCCCGAGTTTTCTGAGACTGATGTGAGGCAGATAAAAGCATGGTGCATATGGCACACCTCCCCGGCCACTTTAAATAACTCTTGCTAGACTAGGCGTGGGCAGGACATGTAGAGCGAACAGAGGATAACCAGTGGTCACCAAGGGTAGCAAATTAGATTCCGAGGAGATGACAGCGTATCAGAAGCGGCAGAAAGTAAGGCGGGCGGATGATGTTAAGCAATTTGCAGGGGTGAAGTGGATGCAGCTGAAATATAACCGGGTTAATTCAGAAGTATGGGAGAGGCCTTCGCTATTCAGTGGGTATAGCCCGGCTGATAATGATGATGATCATGACTAGGCTAAACGATATCTGAATGACTTCCGCGGCACCTGCTGCACACCGCAGAATTTATATCAACCCTTATGCTGATTCCTGGAGCCCACTTGAACGCTGTACAGTTATATCGCGCACTTAAAGGCCAGATTAGATGCGAATTAAGAAGCGTTCGCTTTTCTGCGATGATAAAGATATCAGGCAGGTTGGGCTAGGTTTGCCCAAACGTTTTGCCTATATCTGACAAGTTTCTCTCTTATATATGCCAATTGAACGACTACAAACCACGCCAGTAAGAAACAAGGGAAAGCAAGGAACGTCTTCGTCATTTCCAGACCAGTTTTTTACTACAAATTATGAGAACTTGGTGGAAGCGGTCGGTTTACCTTGCACACGTATCGAATAAAACAAAACACGCAAAAACACTTTGTGAGATTTTGTTAGGTTCATATCTCCTTGGACAACAAATGAAAAAAACAGTGCTTTGATTTTTTCAAAGGCACAGGACCACGAGATATATAGAAGCGCAGAATGTAAACACTTCTCCCCGAGTGAAACGAGCATGGAATGGCACCCCAGTGTCACTATAGTCATTCGGAACCACTGCAGCCACTAGGTAAACAGTGCGGTAATAGACAGCCGCTCTTCGATGCAGGGAACAGTTGAGCGGAGAACGTCATAAATAAGTATGGCAGCATGATGCACCTACACCTGCGAAGAGGCCGCACAAGCACACACACTGAAACACTTCAGATTTCAGCCTTCGGCTTCGCTGGCAGACCTTCCGTCAGACACTAGGCCAGCCTCACGGGCCATCGCGTAGAACGACGTGCGCCCATCGGCGAGCAAGTGGGCCGGCTCGCCCACTTCCACGATGCGGCCCTGTTCCATGACCACTACCCTATCGGACTGAAGAACGGTGTGCAGACGATGCGCGATGGTAATCACGGTACAGTCGACCATGTGCCCACGTAGAGTCTCCTGCACTAGGGCGTCGGTCTCCATGTCCACCGAAGCAGTTGCCTCATCCAAAACCAGAATCTTGGTTTTCCTCAAAACGGCACGAGCGAGGCATACAAGCTGCCTCTGTCCTACGCTTAGGTTTAGCCCGCCTTCTGTCACCTCGAAGTCGAGGCCTGTCTCTTCGAACGCGTCCTTGAGGTGCGCCCTTTCGAGGGCACTCCACAGGTCCTCACTGCTATGCACTCCAGTGGGATCCAGGTTGTAGCGGAGAGTTCCGTGGAAAAGAATCGGATCTTGCGGAATAATGGTGATTCGCGAGCGCAGGTCGTGGAGTCCGAGAGTGGAGATGTCGATGCCGTCCACTATGATTTGTCCCTCGCATGCTTCGACAATACGGAAAAGGCTCAGTGTCATGGTCGACTTGCCGGCGCCTGTTCGACCAACGACGCCAATCTTCTCACCAGGCATTACGTCGAGGTTGATGTTGTTCAGGGCCAGATCCAGGCCTTCCCTGTAGCGGGTGGAATACGATCGGAAGCGGAGGGCTCCCTGCCGAGGCCACGCCGGGTCAGGGCTCCAGCTGAGACACCATGGAGCTTCTGGAGTAAGCCTTCTGTATTCGTCCAGGCGCTCAGCTGAGACTAGGTTTGCTTCCATCTCGGTGGAAAAGTAGATAAGATAGTTGAAAGGAGCGATCGTGTTTAGAGAGTAAGAAATCATGAGGCCAGCCATGCCGGCGTCAATATTTTCCCTGTTCATCACAATAAGGAGAAGCATGGTGAGCAAGAGAATATCACCGATGATCTCCAGACGAATCTGCATCCAGTAGTTGCAGTGGAGACTATTAACGGTACAGTTCTGGGTGACGTCTACTTTGTAGTCATTCTCTTCGACGAATATGCGCTGGACGCCATAACTTCGCACACTCGAAAGACCTGTAACGGTTTCGGCGAGGTGATTGTTAACGGGAGAGCGCGTCACAGATTCTAGTCTTTTCACTTGACGCAATGACTTGACGTACACTTGCCGAAGAATGCTGAATGACACGACAACCGGAATGGCTATAAGAATAAAAATTGGAAGGTTTACGGAGATCAGAACTATCATGCCGATGATTTGGATGAGGAACTCCAAAAAAAAGTTGCCCACCATAGGAAGCTGAACGTCGAGCTGGTCGACGTCCTTTCCAAACCGATTCAAGATGCGGCCCGATGGAGTGGCATCGAAAAACGAAAGAGGAGCCCTCATTACACCTGAAAGCATCAAGCCATGAAGCCTCGTCGACGCTGTAAGAGCGACCCTCCAAAGCAGCGCCACTCCGACGAAGCCTGTCAAGCTTTGACAGACGCACAAAATGGCATAAATCTGTATCCTATAATTTCGAAGTGGGAAGTTCTGAGTACCATCTGGAAGTAAAGGGTCAGTGCTCCACTCACTCAGCCATATGCCATTATAGATGTCTATTGCCCTGAAGGCGGCATAAAAAAGCAAAGTGAAGAACAACAAAGAGCCGGCATGCTTGATGTAGTTCAGGTACACTCTCATCTTGATGGAACCTTCCTCAACCACTTCCTTCTGAACAATATTCAGCTCCATTTTCTCTGGCTGCCCTTCCAACTTGGTGTCCGTTTCAGCTCCGGAATCCTCTCCAGGCTCCGACTCTTTTCGTTTTTTCTTCCTACCAAACTCTTTCAACAACTCCGAAAGAACACTACCTTCTTCCTTAAGTTCCTGGTAAGTTCCGCTCTCCACAATAGACCCTGCTCTCATAACAGCAATGCGATCAACATCAGGCAAGACGGAAAGATTATGAGTCACAAGGACTCTCGTCACACCTTTAAGAAGACCACGGGGACCGATCAAGTCCTTAAATATAGCCGCGCCGACGTGAGCATCGACAGCACTCAAAGGATCATCGAAGAGATACAGATCTTTGCGCTGATAAGCAGCTCTTGCTAAGCTTACTCTTTGTTTCTGACCGCCGCTGAGGTTGATTCCTTTCTCACCGATCTCCGTCAAGTCACCACCAGGCAATATATCCAGGTCTTTCTCGAGGCAGCAGGCCCTCAGCACTTTGTCGTAAAGTTTGGCCTCATATCTTCTCGTGAAAAGGATGTTGTCCCTAACCGTCTTGTTCTGTATCCATGGACACTGAGGCACATAAGCGACATCATCAATGCAGTCCACTGATCCGGACCGTATTCTCAGATCTCCGAGCAGGGAAGACAATAGCGACGATTTCCCGCTGCCTACAGGGCCTACAATGGCAAGCAATTCTCCATTTTTCACTGACAAGTCGATGTCATGCAGGATACACTCCTTGTCCCAAGACCAAGACATAGTGGCACCCTTGATTGTTATAACTTCGCCGTCCCTGGGTCTTCGCGATACAGCGCACTTGTCGATTTCAGATGACATAAGAAACTTTTTGATTCTTCCAAAGGCAACGTTGGTCTGTATTGCGTTTGAGATGAAGTCGGGAATCAAGAACATGGAGTAGCGCATCTGGTTGAAAAGAGTCAGTGAAACGAACGCTACGGTTGGATTCAGAACGTTCTTATCACTGATTAGCACGTATGTTACAAAGCTCGCCAATGCCACAAGCACGGAAGAGCAGCTCATGCAGAAGCAGCTGAAGGCTGTAAGGTACGAGTACTTTTTCAACAGTGCTACTTCTTGCGAACGTAATCCCTCTATCTTTGCAATGAACGGGCTTTCCCAGGCAAATAGCTTTAGGATCTTGATACTGTTCAAAATTTCCGACATGCTCTTGATTCTCTTGTCCTTGAGCTTCATCTGGGCGGCCTGGTACTTGTGACCCAGGCTCATGACAACCACAACAAGTGGCATCATGACGATCATGACACCAATGCCAGCTAGGCAGGCAACACCAAGGTACTGCCAAAGAAGGAATATTGTAATTAGTATTAACAAAGGTGCAGAGGACACAAAACCAAAAGACGCTGCTAGCCTGAAAACGCGATCGGCATCTACGGACACTAAATTCACCATCTCACCAACAGTGTAGCTATTTTGAGACTCGCTTGAAATCTTCAACGCCTTCCTGTATACGGCGCCAATGACGGCTGCTTTCATGCCGAGGCCAGTAAGAGACAGCGTACAATCAATGTGTCGCACGAAAATGGCCGTTATGAAGTTGGCAGCCACAATACCAATCGCATACAGAACACCCTTCCACGTCGGTTCGTCACTAGCCATGTAATCCGTAATGAGGTGAAGAAGCAAAGCGGGAGCCGTCCTCACAACTGTCCGAAGCATGGCCAGTATGCAGCCGACGAGCACTGGCTTCCAGAAGGCCCTTCGCATTGTCCTGAAGAGCGACGGCGTAGGCCGCACGCAATCACAGGAGCCATCTTGCGCCATGTATCCCGCGGCATCCAGTTCTTGCTTCCAGTAGGCACTCCACTCGTCATACTTAACCCGGGTCACTAGCTCGGGCCTCGGTCTGAAGAGGTCAATGAGCTCTAGGCTGCGCCGGTAACCTTTCAAGATGAGGGGTGTCATCCATATGAACATCAGCGACGATAACGGGCCAGAGGTGAGGTACGGTCTCTTGGTGTCCTGACGAACGTCGGTGAGACACGACAAGACAAACTGCACTACAACCATCGGGTAGGCACACATGCTGACAGTGAACTCGATGGGGTACACATCCGGCAAGAAGACGTCGTTTCGGAACGCTTCTTCGAGGTAGTGGAAGTACTCGGGAAGCTGCAAGAATGCAGCCAAGAACCAGAAAAGCATCAGCAAGCTCGAAGATCCGACTCCCTGGCGACGGTTGTGCTCTTGCATCATGAGGGTCACCACGTACGTGACACAACGAACCAGGTCGGCTGTGACCGACGCCCAGGAAGAAAACGGCACGTCCATGGTCAGCTTACAGATGAAGGAGAAGCCGTATAGCAAAGCCAGCAGGAGGCTCAGCACGAACCGCAAGACGCTCAGTGGAGTCAGACAGAGAGGCCGGGCTCGAAAGAGGGGACACCGTTTGTTCGCACTGTCGCACAAAAGCCATGGTACGAAGCCGAAGAGAACAAGCACCGCTCCTGGCAGGTAGGCTATCACAGTCGACTCGAAGCAGCTCGTGAAACGTGGGTAAGCCGAGTACCAGGTCAAGTCCCAATCCCAGACGGGAGTCAGGCAGAAAGTCGTCGTCATGCTGCCCGCCCGCTGGTCCACGAAGATTGAAAATTTACCGCTGGCGCAGCCAGGAACATCCGTCGCCCACAGCACTCTCACTTGAAATTGCCGAGCAGCTATCGTGCTGCGGTCTCACACAATCGATGACGAGTAACGACCAGTCCTAAGAGACGATAAGGCAAGCTCTGCTGATATCGGTATTTGCGGTTCCCGAGGACTTTAGTGAGGGAGATAGGTGTCATCTTATCTTCGCTACCGTTGTCGTCACTGGTGAGGCTAGAGATAAAAGACAAAACGACTTCACAGTGGCTGCAGCGAGAAGGGCCCATTATTGGTGCATTTCGTGATTTAGTGTGTATTATTTAGTGTGTATGTGTATGATTTAGTGTGTATTATTATTTTATTATCTGTATATATTTACAAGAACTGTTTATGATGCGTCTGTTTTGTAAGCGATGGCAAAGACAGCCTTTTGTTGTTGTACAATGCAATACCGCTCCTGCTGCTGTACCCAGGCGAGGACAAGACCCAGTCAGGAGGTTTAGCACCTCCTTTTGTCTTGCCTCGTGGGCAATACCTGTATGTTGCCCGAAGGAGAAATAAACAAAAAAAAAAACTTAGGTAACAGTAATGCTGCGGTATACAGCATTGTGACACCTGCCTATACATTCAAGTCTCAGTGTGTCAGACAATGACCGCCCTGCGATAGTGCCAGTAATAAGGGTTATCACCCTCGCATGCATATCTCCAAAGTCATACGGACAGATCTCCAAAGTCCACGCTGAACGTTTTAGCTCAGGAACGCGGCGTTATTTGCAGGTCTCATAATCGCTTCGGGACACGATTCGTAGTGGGAGCAGCAAGTGTACTCCGAACCATAGCGATAGAAAACAAAATAGAAGGGCAGCTCAAGGAGCCGCGTTACATCAACAGTGGGTTCACCCGCACTCATCGAAGGCCACTCAGCCAGACTCTGGCCATTGTTTCTGCACCCAAGCTGTTTCTTCCGATTAAAAGCAAACAACAGGGGCAGTATATCCGTGCTGGCGCAAACTTGGCTGGCGGCGAAGCGAAATCAGTAATTGATAAGCTTCATGCTGATCTCTACGTCTTTGCAGACCCGGACCACAGGCGATGTCCATCCTGATGTTGTCACACTTTGAGTGCACCCTTCTGAGGCCCGGATATTATCGTTGCAAGATTGTAAAGCTTTGTTTCTCCCTTCTGGCACTTTTGCTCAGAGTTGTCAGCGTTCTTAAGTCATACTTTCTTGTCCCTTTTTTTTCGTGCAGACCATCTTAGCTGCTGGACTTCGTGTAGACCTTTCGCCTTCACCGGATAACTCTAGCGAGACGAAAAGCACAAAATCAGCTCACAAATGCGGATAGAAATAGGAGTATGCGAGCCAGAACTTTGAACTAAGCGCTCTTTTCTGCAGGTAGCGCTCACATCCACCACTACCTTATATACAATCATTTATCGATTTATTTATTTTTCATATCTTTTCCTTAAATTCTACATTCTACATGCAGACCGCAAACGCAAAACAAATTCTAAATTCCACACATTCTACAAAGTCAAAAATGTTGGTGCAGCAAATTGAAGAAAGCCGAAACAAAAGATCTTTGGTAGAAGTGTAGTGCTCAATATTGTTACGTGGTGGTGAGCGAAAGAACAGAATTGCGTGATAAATTAATGAGATATGCTTTATTGAGCAGTGTGCCAGGCGCGATCACTCCGCCCCGCGCCACTTCCCGCAAGTCGTCGCCCAGGGCGTAGCATTATCCGGGGCCACGGAGCGATCTTCCCGATCGGTTTCTTGCAATGTGACGGGTGACGTGACGGTGCGCATGATCAAGAAATGACCAGAGAACATAAAAGGATTTTGATCGCAGTAAATGAGATAATCGCGAACGTCAACGAATCCAGAACACCAAGCAAAGCGGTCGCCAAAAGGCGGAGGCCAAGCAAGGTCCGGGGACGCGCCGATGGGCTTGGCCGGGGGCGCCGGTTTGGACTTTGACGTCGTAGAGTCAACATCTCGTCGTGAGGTTCACCTTACGTCTGTTCCTGACCGTCGTGTTCTGCGGTACGAGGCGATGGAGAGTGGCTATTCGGGCATGGACAAGTCACGCTGGGACGACGCCGAGCGGCGGAGCCCATTGTGCAGGTGGGCTACAACCCAGGCGAACGGAAAGTGCCGTTGCACCCGGACAAATCGAAGAAGAACGGCGGTGCCTCCACTTAAATGTAACGTGGCGGCGAAAGAGGGAAAATAAATTTTGTAGGGGGTAATCATAAATGTAGGTGGAGGGTACATTGCCGGTTCTGCGCAACTTGGCGTTCTCGACGCAGACGGCCGGTATACACTACGTACGCGAAGCTGCTCGCCCTGATTTGCCAATATGGCGCTGTGCGATCTCAGACTGCAAAAGTCGAAGCCGAGAAAAAGTAGTAAAGGCCGAGCAAGACTGCGGATAATTCATAATCTCAAATTTGCTTGCATCGAGGGCACAAAGATGAAAGAGCTTTCGAAACTCAAGTCGATCAGAGTAGCTCACTCATATCGACAGGAGTGGAACCGATGAGAATTCCGATAAGTACCGAGTCTGTTCTCGGACCTGCGTATCAAGTACTTGAATACTTGCTGAGACGTTGCATATTTATCGCGTTCCCTTCGGTAGGAACGTTCAAAAGCTATCCGCAATCCGCTACGCCGACGCTTATGGCTTATGCGTTTCGCGTTGGTGAAGAGTCGGAAGGGTGTTACTACTATATACTACAGCCACTTCCACTACTACTACTATCGCTATTACTACTACTAATACTACCACAATGACGCTTGCTATATCTGTACTGTATATTACCTTTAAGACTATATATTTACCCAGACGAAAACAAGTCCCCTTGTCGAAAGATTGACCCGGCTTGCGAAATCGGGTTTCCCCGTCAACCTTTGTTCAGTGCTCTTTCATACTTTCAGACTACTGTCAGTGCTAGTACCGTTGTTGTGCACAGTTACTACTGCTATATTACTTTATTCATTTAGGCGATAATGCAATTAACCGCAGGAAACCTCTTTGACGAATCTGTCATTGAAGATACGAGAAATGAAGTAAAGAATTATTTGTGGTTTAGCTCTGGTTAACCTTAGTTGAATAGCGAAAGCAATGGCGGAAGCTTCTTTTGCCTGCTACATTATTCCCCTATCACGTCCAATAAGTGTAAGGTGCAGCATTATTGGGGCACTTAAGCTCATCCTTTAAGGGTATGACGCCAGAGCGTAAGTTACTAGCCCACATATAAAGTCGCGCTTTAACCAAGCCGTATCGACGTGCCTGAGTGTCGTAGGGGTAACGAGAATGCAAGCGGTTCAGGCAGGCTGATTCTGATATCACCCTCCAATATGAAAGGAGCGGCCCGAGTTGGCAGCTCCTGCCAGTGGCATAGGGGTAACGTGAATTCAAATGCCATGGCAGGCTGATTTTTTATGAAAAGACCGTAGCTATACGCCTCTTCATGGCGTAGCTGCGGCCAGCCTATGTCTCGCTTCGGCTGTCGTAGTATTCTTTCGCAATAAAAAGATAACGGAAGGAAGCATGGGTTCCCGCGTCAAACCTTGACTACAGCATCGCAGCATCGCATCATCTATATACTGCAGCCTTCCCAGAGTCAGGTTACAGACATTGGACTTCCTTTTGTTGTGTGATCGACGCGTGCTATCCAGTTTGCACTCGAATGCGTAGCTCGCGAATCAGCTGACGGAGGCCTGGGCGCGCGAATGCGTCCTCGACTGGATTCATTTCCGGCTACAGTTGACTCGGTCTACAGGACACACCCGAGTGCCGGGGGCACGCGTACGCGACTACCACGCGGGCGCCGGCTATTGGAATGTTTACGTGCGTCCGCACCCGAGTTCGTGCCCGTGTATCGCGGCCGCGAGGTTTGTTCACGATAAGGGACGACGACGGCTGACCCACCCACTACGGGTCGAACGCGTGAACGCCCAAGCTTCTGAGTTCTATGGGGCAGATAAAGCGGGCTGAAACGTGCGGAAGCTTTCACAATATCCCGCGTGCTCTCAACCACGGCGATAATTCATCGTCGCGTCGTGCAGGCAAAAACGGAGGGGAACTGTTTGGAGTTGACTAAAGCATTCTGGGCTACGAGAAGTCCAAGAATTGGGGTTCAACAACGGATGTATACTTTGAGCAGATATTTCGCTTCAGTCCTCCACTACGATACTTGGGACGGGAAGTACCGAGTAGTAACCCCGCCGGGGTGGCGCAGTGGTTACGGCGCTCGACCACTGTTCCCAAGGATGCGGGATAGAATCCCGGCCTCGGCGGCAGCTTTTCGATGGAGGCAAAAAGCAAGACGCCCGTGTGCTGTGCGATGTCAGTGCACGTTAAAGAACCCCAGTGGGTCTAAATTTCCGGAGTCCTCCACTACGGCGTCTCTCATAGCCTGAGTTGCTTTGGGACGTTAAACCCCACAAACCAAACCAAGCCAACAAAGTACCGAGTAGTAGAAGAAAGCTCGAGTGGCCGAGCACCGAAGCAAACATAATCGATACCCGCGGCTCTGGATTTAATAACAAATATTGACAGACGATCAATGAGATTAATGTATCGTATACATGTGAGTCTTACTTTTCTACAGCGCTCTACATGTTGGCACGATCCGTGCGTATACAGTAACGAGATAGAAAGATTAGTGCTCGTTTCTGAATCATTTATTGTGCTCTGACCATATTTTTTTACGTCAACCGTGCATTTCTTCCAGGTAAAGGCTCCGAGCTAACTCGGTTCATCGGAGCCTTGTGATCAGAGAAGTGGAAGGAAATCACACAGGGCAGTCTTATCTTGCACAGACCCGATATTCCGGTACATGATGCAGTCATCGGCGAAGAACCGCATTATGTAGAAGAATCCAAAACCAGGTGAGAAAAATCAGAATAAGGTTCGCTGCCATGATTTTTATTTTTCGCTTATTTTCTTTTTCCACTTCTGTATAGTTTTCTCACTCCCCTCTTCTTCCATGTTTTGCTGCAATGTGTTTTTGGTTGTGTTCTTTGCTTCGTGCGATTATGTTCTCTCTTCTTCTTTTTCAGGTTTTGCCTATCCCGCGCAGGTCTCATTCCATGCAGCGTCTTTCCTGCGGCTTTCTTTTTGTGTGCCTCTCCTCTATTTTTCTTTTCCCCTTTTTGTTCGTCGCAGAAGTGTACGTCGTCACCACCTCGTCTTGTTCTTTGTTTACCTTTTAGTGATCTTTTTTTAAAATTCCTATTCGTCTGCGAAATACCTTATTTTGGGCGTTTAACTCCTTTTTATTCATATTAACTTGGTTTATTCCCGGCAAACATTGGCTGCCCGGGCTCCGTCTCTATTTCTTGTACGTTTATTCAAATTTTTTATGACAGGACAAGTAAAAGGGTAAAACAAAAGTACTCCTGGTTATACGCAGGCAAATGAAGAACTCAAATTTCCTATATAGACATACTGTTTTCGATCGGATAAGTAAGAAACAGGCCAGCTCAGAGTTTGTTCATTTTATAGTACGTTTTTCAACTTCAATTTTAGTTTTTTGTGACAAACCCGACTAAACGTTTTTTCGAAGTCAAGAAAAAGTACATCCATTTGCCCACAACCGTCCAAATCTGCCATGCGATCACTGGAAAGGTGCAGTAGTTGCGCAACCGCTGACAGGCCACGTCGAAAACCCAGCTGTCCCTAAGAAAAGATATTATTTTCCTGAAAAGCTCTTAACTACGTAAAATTGAAGTTTGATTTGGTTTGTTTTGTGATGTGTAACGTCCTAAAGCGACTCAGGCTATGAGAGACACCGTAGTGGAGGGCTCCGGAGATTTCGACCACCTGGGGTTTCTTAACGTGCACTGACATCGCACAGCACACGGGCGCTTTGCTTTTTCGCCTCCATCGAAAAGCAGCAGCCGCGGCCGGGATTCGATCCCGCATCTTTGGGCACGGTTATCGAGCGCCCTAACCACTGCGCTACCGCGGCGGGGTGAAAATTGTAGTGTTCCATCAGCTTTCTAGTGGTGCGCAGAAGCGAAGTAGGCCTGTAGTTATAATTATACACGCCTTATCTCCGGACGTGTGAATGGGGATCACCTTAGCCGTTTTCCAATAATTGGGAATAGTAGCTGGTTTCAGACTGTCGTTGAATATTATGAGAAATATTTCGAGCACCATTTCGCGTCCCTGAATAGAGAATTGTTACGTATGTCGTCAGCAGCAACAGACTTTATATCTTAGTTAAGCAGTGACGAAAAAAAAAATTGGGACGGACACTTAAGCGCCAACTTTAGGGGAATAGCGTACGCTACCAGCCCACATAACCAAGCCGTATGATTGTGCCTGCGTAGCATAGGGGTAACGTGAATGCAAGGGTCCTGGCAGGCTGATTCTGATATCACCCTTCCATATAGCAAAGGAGATGCACTATAGTTGGCAGTCCTGATTAAGCATAACGTCAGGCAACCGTACGTATTGTTTGTGCTCGGCCGTGTCAGCTAGATATGTGCATAGGCCGAAATTTTGAGCTCGAGCCCGGCCCGGTCCCGGTTCTACAGACCCGAGCTTAGCCCGGCCTACTCGAAAAGGACTGAGCGCGGCCCGACCCGAAGCTTAAATTTAAGGGCCGGGCCCGGCCAGACCCGTCATGCTATAATTGCAATTGAAGCGATGAAAAAGAAAAAAAAATAATTTCAGGATGATAATTTTATCCAAGATCTGAAAGTGTTGCGTTATCGCGTTTGAAATGTCAAATTTGCTGGATATATAGGGACACAGCACGTACGCAGAATTAGCTTATTGCGCATAAACAAGTTATCCATTGAATTGAGGGATTTGTGGCACTCCTAGATAATGAACTCGGCAGCGCTGAAGCTTCTTTCAGTGCTACAGCTTGTGGCTGGAAAGGCTACCACTTCCTTTGATAGGAAAGTAAGTTTTCGGTAAGCAGCTTGTTTGCTTCTCCAAAATTGCGCGAACTCTAAACCTAAACAAGAGGTTGATTTTGTAGCCGAGTACTTGGTGAGCTCGCCTGGCTCACCGTGGGCCTTTCAAGTGACATTTTCGCAACAAGAGAAAAAACAAGAAACTCTTGCACCGCAGATGCTTTGAGCTATATCCCGCTTCAAACAAGGCCATATCGAGACAGGAGTAAGTCACAATAGAGACGGATATCAGCGCCGGTCTTACGAAAGCGGATATGCGAAAATCGAAAGGCAATAGCCGACAAGCGGCCCCTCTGCTCGATCGCTGACGGCTACCAAAAAACCGTCTGCGGCGAGGAGGCGGGGAGGAAGGGCGAGTCGACGCCTCTCGCGTGGGTACGACGCTGGAAAATGCTGCGCATTTTAGACGCTTATCGCACTACGGTCGTATCGCACTACGACTCAAATGTTGCTTGTGTTCGTGATCGCGGTGTCAGACGCGGCCCGGCCCGCCCGTGACAAATATACTTCGGCCCGCGTCCGGCCCGAGCCCGAGCGAAAAGGCTTCCGACCAGTCCAAGCCCGGCCCTCAGGCCGGGCCGGTTACGGGCTTTCGGGCCAGCCCGGACCCGTACACAGCTCTAGTGTCAGCTGCCAGCTACCTCGTGCGCGTTATTTTTCGCTCACAACGCCAAAGCCGGCAGACTGTCGCCGACACCGGAGTTTCGGTGAACGAAACCTTTAACGCTACCTATAGATAAAGGGAAGCAATTAACTTTCTCAACCTGAAAAAAGTAAGTTTTCCAACAAGCGTAAAAAAAGATTATAAATAAATCAGGGTTCGACGTGAGAAGAGCTCGATTCAGTTTTGCTTAGGCAACCTTCTGTGTTCCAGTACAAAGGGAAGCTGAGTACGGAAGGGAAGCATTTGGCTCCGCTTGGGGTTGATGATACACTTGATAATAAATAGATCTGAAAAAATAACTGAACCATCACCGTCTTAGTGTTGGCGTTCCTCCAAACGATTCTGACGATAGAAACAATGGTATCATTCACTGAACAGAAGCTTCACTAATTGTTGATTTTCATTTTGGCTGCTAGTTAGTTAGTTAGTTAGTTTATTTATTTATTTATTTAGTTTCTATGCCCACAACGAGCACAACTCCACGAAAGATAACTATATTCTATGCAAATCATATTTTATACATCATGCTGTAGTTAACAGATATTATTTACAGCATATCGCTAAGCCAGAAGCAGTTTTTATTTATTTATTTATTTATTTATTTATTTATTTATTTATTTATTTATTTATTTATTTATTTATTTATTTATTTATTTATTTATTTACAAATACTACAAGCCATTACGTTGCAATCAAAATAATTTACCGATGGTACTAGTCCCCAGCCAACTAATCTGTCATCTGTAGAATAAATATCAACCAGAACATAATCTCCAGTAGATGAAGCTTCCAGGGAATAATACGTCGTGTAACCGGGATTCACAAATGAAAAAGGAAGTGTCGACAATGTTGACCAGTTAATGCTTTTTTAACACTCGCACAAATTTCTATCATGTTATGCACAAGCCCACCTCTTTTACATAGTTTTCAGAGAGACAACCTGCAAATCCTCCTTAATTCCATCCGCGTAAAGTCAGGGAACTGGATATTTAGAACGCCACGACCGATCCCGTGAAACACGTGCTTGTCTGCCGCTTGAAACTCGTTAATTCAACGCAATCTATCTGCTCTTTGGTTAATGCGGACCGGCGGCGGAGCTCGCATTTTCATAAGGTGTCGCAGATGGGATGATAACAGTGATGGTGCCAGGAAGTCTGGCCTTATAAGGCCACTTACGCGTGGCGCTGGCATCTTGCTGAAATTTAACGGCCATGGAGATATGAAAAATTAGGTAAAAGCTTATTACGTGTCGCTATGACCACCAGTTGAGAAAGCAATGCAGGATTGGTTTGTGCAGTGCTTCGCTCCACCATTTTCTGCGCCTCTTTGTGCGCGCCTCGCAGATCGTACTTGCAGCATTCGTCGTACTATAGCGGAGCTGGTAGATATATAGGCTGTATACAGTCGTGTAACACTGTGTGTTATGCGAGTGTGCGTAAGGTATGGATAGCTTTTTAGGGAACATGTTCTATAGGAGAAATGCACTGGGAGGGCCATAGCACCTAGTTAAATATCAGGTTCTTCTTTTCTTGTTGTTTTCTTCAAATTTCTCTCATCTCCCGATTACATGGACCGGAATTCACTCTAATTGCAGAATACAGAATTTATTTACACTATATACACCATTGCAGCACAACTTCACTTCAGTCAGGGTGCGGCCTCTCGTCACGGCACCCGAAACGAGTCTCCCGTTCGCCGCGTCGCTCGGATTCCTTCTACCATACATGGCAAAATTACTTTTGAAAAGGAATTAAATTACATTACTAATTACTTTGCTGAAAATCGCAGAAAAGTAATTAAATTACATTACTCATTACTGTTCCCCAAAAGTAATGAAATTACATTACAATTACTTCTACTGAGTAATTTAGTTACTTTGAAATTACTTTCTATTTTCGGTAAATGCAAAAACTAAGTAGAGCTATTAAAAAAAACAGCGTGTTCTCCAGAGTATTCTAGTTGACTATAGTTCTGCTCAATTCTGTCTCCTTTTGCCAATCCGTTACGCTGGCTTCGGATTGCAGCACGTCGTTCCTGCTTTCGCGCACTCTACTTTGTTGTCTATTGAAGGAGTGATGGCGCACTTTAGTAAAAGTAATTTCGAGAGGAATTAATTACTTTGCTAAGAAATTACTACCAAAAAGTAATTCACTACATTACTAAATTACCAAACGGAAAAAGTAATTCATTACATTACAAATTACCGAAAAAGTAATTACATTACAGTAATTTCATTACTGTAATTCAATTACTGCCATGTCTGCCTTCTACCCCTCTCCGGGTTCTGCTCTTCCCCCGTCGTCCGGCGTCAGCGTAGCAGCCGTTGCAAGCTCTCCTCCGAATTCCTGGAAACAACTCGCTGGTACGGCTGGGGGTGGTTGAGGGAGGATCGGGTGTCCTCTCGGGAGCGGCGCTTTTCTTCGGCCGACATCGCCGGCCGGCCGTGCGGCGCCAGCCCGCAGACTTCCTCCCAAGTTCGGGTCTTTCACAGGGAGGCGTCATCCACGGCCGCTTCGCTTGCACACACGCAGGCACATACACACAAACGCCAACACATATGCGTCGCAGTCTTTCTATTCGTTCGTTCTTTCTGCCCACGATCAGGGTGCGCGCACTTGACACACCTCTTATTTATAACATTATTATGGCCTGTGGTGTCAAACGTTTGCAGATAAGCTTGTACTCATCCATTGTCTCGAAATCTAGAGCGCCTTCCTCGCATCTACCGAAAAAAAAAAGCTTCCCTGTGAATATGAAGCTAAGCAGCCCCACGGGGCTCCAAATCTCCCGCTACGCGACCATGAGAGGCTGTTACGACCAAGCATCCGCAATTGCGCGCTCTATTGTTCGCCTGTGGGCATGGATAAGTTTTGTGAATATGTGGTGATGGTCCAATGGCTCTAAGTGAGCCTGTTTCCAGGAATCCTGTTTTGTAAGCATGTTTTGCTTTGTGGACAACCTGCAAATGCCAAATTGACCCTGTCAAGAGAACGTCTGGAAAAACACAAAGAAACGTCCCCCTGCGGGAAATAGCAGGAAGTGCTTTCTTTCTTTTGTCCACCCTTCCAGTCGAGAAGTGCTATCCTCCAGTGATGAATGCCTCCTATCCAAAGGAGACGACAGAGTGACATGTCCGCTGACGTGCAGGACAAGAAAGGAGCATGACTCATACGGCCATTAAGTGATTTCCCGGGAATGCAGGAAAGATTTGCAATTGTCGAAAAGGGACCATGTTGGGAGCCCTATGCGGCGCCACGTGCACTCGGGTTTCTGAGAAGTAAAACCCCTTGTCAGAACCAGCTTGTGGTTTCTTTGCTGAAGAATAGAAATGTACCTCCTCTCCTCGCCGTTCCCAAGCTTTTCCCGCCAACAAGTGATCACGCCCAACGAATGAATGCCGGACCAGTCAGTGCTTCAGACCATCAGTGCAGTGAAGTGTTCGATTGGATGCCGATACCTGAGGGGCGTGCCCTGGATTTGGTTGGTCAGCATCTTCAGAGAGGGGCTGGACATAGGGGGTTTTTAAGGACGCTGCAGAGCACGAAATGTCGCTCTGGGCCCTGGGTAAACGGCTCATCCAGTCGCTTCTCGCTAAGAACTCTTAACGCTTGTCATTTTGCTGATGTACCCTTCTTTTTCATGTAAATATTCTTGTAAATACGTTTTCTCAAAGTGCCAGTAAACCTGCTTGTACATATTTCACCAACTTAGAAGATTCAGTCCTTCTTCAACCCCGAGTCTCTGCACGCTACCAAGTGAAGGCCGGGTCGACGTAGCCCCAGCGTCACGACAACTGGTGGCAGCGGTGGGATCTGAATCTATAAGCCACAACATCTGGTGATTGGAGGTGGATCTGAAGCTACAAGCCACAACACCTTGTGATCGGAGGTGGCATCTCAAGCAACAAGCAGGAGCAACAATCGGCCAAGAGGGCAGCTCGGAACATCGATCGCATGTGTGGGTGAGTGCTTGGCTTTTCTTCTGATGTGGACCAGGTTCTAGAACAGGGTTAGATTTTAGAACTGGTAAAGAGAGTGTGGAAACGCCTTTAGGTTGGTAGTTTGCACAGTTGTTTTGGAAGTAGCCGACACTCGGAGCGATCATGGACCTACAAAAGCTGCAGAAACCGGACCTGTTGCTATTGTGTGAGGAATTGGGAATTGATACAAGTGGTTTGGCACGAAAACCCTTGATTTTAAAGGCAATCACTGATTTGGGAGCCGATGATGAGGAGCTCAGTGAAGCATGGAACCTCATCGCCCAAAACAAGGAGGAACAACTCAGACAGGAAAAGAGGCGTGAGCGCGAACGTCAGAGGGAAAAAGAGGAAAGGGAGCGTGAACTTGAGAGGGAAAAAGAGGAAAGGGAGCACGAACGTGAGAAGCTTGAAAGAGAAGCAAAAAAGCTGGACCAAGAAATTGAGCTCCGGAAATTAGAACTAGAGTTGAGCAAGAGGTCGGGCGATTGTCCCCAGCTAGCGGTACCTCGTCTCAACAAGGAGGCAGATTTCAAGATGTCAAAGTACATGCAGCCATATGTGATATCAGGGGATATCGGTCTGTATCTGGCTAACTTTGAGCGAACCTGCGAAAAACTGTCCTTCCAGCGAGACACTTGGTCTCAGAGATTATTGACGGTTCTGCCCAGCGAGGCAGCGGAGGTTGTCGCGCGGCTAAGCAAGGAGGACGCGGACAACTACGAGAAGGTCAAAGCTTGCCTTCTGAGAAAGTATAGGCTTAGCGCCGAGGCGTTCAGACAACGTTTTCGGAACGCTACTAAGTCCAGGGACGAGAGTTACCCTGAATTCCTGTACAATTTAAGAGTAAATTTGGGCGAGTGGCTAAAGAGCACAGATTCCTACAGTGATAGGGACGCTGTAGTCGAGCGAATTCTTTTGGAGCAGTTTTATAACTGCCTCCCAGAAAAAGAAAGAAATTGGTTACAGGACAGAGGCGAAATTAAGTCGGCAACTGAAGCTGCCGAACTTATTGAGGAGTATGCTTCGCGCCGACAATTCAGCAACCCAGCAGTGGATAGGCCCCGCAATCCCAAGTTCAGTGTGAAAAACCGTCAGGAAAGGCACTTTGCTAGAGTTGGAAACGAAGAAATGAAGGTTTCTTCAGGCAAATTCCCTAGAAAGGACGGCAGTGAGAAAAGTGGGGAAGTGACCAACGTGCAGAACACAAAGAATAAGCTTGAGGCTAGGAAGCCGCTCACATGCTTTAGGTGTAATGAGCAGGGTCACATTGCCGTCAACTGCCGGAAAGAAAAGATTGCTTTCTCGTATGTCAGGGACTGCGATGAAAATATGCAGCTTTTAGAACCCTACCTGCATGACCTAGTAGTCAACGGGAAGCCTTGCAAGGTACTGCGCGATTCGGCCGCAACGATGGATGTTGTCCATCCGGCGTATGTATCGCCTTCCGACTATACAGGACAGTGTGCATGGATCCGACAGGTAGTTGAGGAACAGAGTGTGTGCTTGCCGATCGCGAACGTGGTCATCGAGGGCCCTTTCGGCGAATTAACAACCGAGGCTGCCGTTTCAGGAAAGCTTCCTAAGTGCTATCCGTATTTGTTCTCCAACAAATCGGACATGCTACTGCGAAAGAGGGGCATCCTGTTCGGAGACAGAGTTGTGCAAGCCTTAACACGTTCAAGGGCGCGAGAACTAGCTACACTGCTCATACCAGAAAATTCCACAGCGGAAGAAACGGCAGTTAAAACAGTGGTCGATGTGGAAGATAGCAGGTCAGAAAACTTTGAGAGCGAGGCATCTCAGATATGTCAACTTGAAAGTGAGCTTGATGAGACGCGGAATGAGGACGTTCTTGAGAGTAACCTCTTGCCGCCAGTGTCTAGTAATCTCACGAGACTTTTAAGTGGAACCCGAGAGGACTTAGCTATAGAGCAAGCCAATGATCCCAAGATACAGGAGATAAGGGAGCGCCACTGCGCCACTAAGACAGCAAACAATATTTCTTTCGAGATGAGAAAGGGAGTGCTGTATCGCTTATTCAAGGATAAGCGCGGAGTAGAGCGGGACCAATTAGTTGTTCCCCAAAAGTACCGCGGAGACTTACTGCGACTTTCCCATGGCAGCTCGTGGTCATGTCACCTTGGAATAAAGAAAACAAAGCAGAGGCTGTTGCAAGAATACTATTGGCCTGGATGTTTTAAGGACACGGAAAATTTTGTACGGTCATGCGACACGTGCCAGCGGGTTGGAAAGGCGCAAGATAAGTGGAAAGCGCCGATGGTGTTAGTACCAATCATTACCGAGCCGTTTCACCGGTTAGTAATAGATGTAGTTGGGCCACTTCCTGTGACAGAGTCAGGGTACCGTTATATCCTCACTATGTTATGCCCAGCCACAAAGTTTCCAGAGGCTGTTCCGCTGCGCGAGGTGACGTCCGAGAGTGTAGTGGATTCGCTGCTGTCAGTGTTTGCACGAGTTGGATTCCCTTCCGAGGTCCAAAGTGATCAGGGTAGCGTTTTCACGAGTGTCCTCACCACCTCATTTCTCGAGCGATGCGGCATTAAGGTAGTGCATAGCTCGATCCATCATCCGCAGAGCAACAGCGTAGAAAGATGGCACTCTGTTCTCAAACGAGTCCTGAGGGGACTGTGCTATGAAAACAAGCGCGAATGGGATACCTGCCTGCCTGCAGCGCTTTTCGCTTTGCGGTCAGTGCCGCACGAATCCACTGGATTTAGCCCAGCCGAGTTGGTGTACGGAAGGTCACTGCGCTCACCTTTGCGAATGGTGCGCGAAGCCTGGGAGGGGCGCGGAGAAGACCCAACAGTAGTAGAATTCATTCTGAACCTCTTGAATCGCTTACATAACACTAAGGAACTCGTTGAGGCCAGCATGAAGTCAGCCCAGGCTCGTTCCAAGGTGTACTATGATAAGACAGCCCGTCAAAGGACGTTTTGTATCGGGGACCAGGTGACGTTGCTGAGAAGTTCAAGGCAGAATAAGCTCGAAGTACAGTGGGAAGGACCGGCTGAAGTCGTTGCAAAGCTTTCTAACACTAACTACGCAGTGAAAATTCCCGGTAGGCGTAAAGAAGTGCGCATTTATCATTGCAATCTTATGAAGCCTTATGTGCAGAGGGAAGCCGTGGTAAATCTAACGTTAAACCTTCCCGAGGAGATGGGGGACAACTTGATTTGCCTCAGCGGAAAAGGAAGCAACGCTCAGGAGCTTCTCAAAAAGACGGAGCAGAGAGGAGAACTAAAGAAATCCCAGCTGTCCGATCTGGGCGAGATAATAACAGAGTTTGAGGCCTGCTTCGTGGACAGGCCAGGCAGAACTGATTTGACTGAGCACGATATTGAGCTGACTTCAGACGTGCCAGTGCGATCAAGGTGCTACCGATTTTCTCCAAGGCAAAGAGAAATTCTGGATAGGGAAGTAACTCGCATGCTGGAATTGGGAGTAATAAAACCCTCGGAAAGCGATTATGCTTCGCCTATGATCTTAGTAGAAGCTCCAGGTAAAGACCCTAGGCCTGTGGTAGACTACCGAAAGCTAAATTCTCTCACCAGGGATCAAGTGTATCCTATTCCGAATATTGAGGAGAGAGTAGAACAGGTCAGTAGAGCGGCATATGTGACTACGCTGGACCTTACTCGAGGATACTGGCAAGTACCGCTCACTGAACGCGCCAGCCGATACGCGGCTTTCGTCACTCCGACGGGCAGCTACCAGCCAACAATGATGAGTTTCGGGCTCAAAAATGCTCCATTTTGTTTTTCCCGACTCATGGATAGGGTTTTAAAGGGGTGTGAAACATTCGCGGTGCCTTATTTAGACGACATTGCGGTTTTTTCCGACTCATGGGCGGACCATATGGTACATCTAAGAGCTGTACTGAGCCTTTTGCGTCAAGCTGGACTAACCGTAAAGGCCGAGAAATGTTGCCTGGCAAGGGCGACCGTGGACTACTTGGGTCACAATGTAGGTCAAGGTTTCAGGAAACCTAGCGAGATTAAGATTTCTGCGGTAGCAGACTACCCGCGGCCGAGCACGAAGACGGAAATTCGAGCATTCCTGGGTCTGACGGGATACTACAATCACTACATCCCTAACTATTCATCTTTGGCTAGCCCTCTGACCGACGCTCTCCGCAAGACAGAACCGACAAATGTAGTCTGGGACGAACAAAAGGAAGCCTCCTTCGTAAACCTGAAGGCTGTGCTGATTAGCCGTCCGGTATTGCGAGCTCCAGACTATGGCCGAGAATTCACGGTCCAGTGTGATGCCAGTGATCGAGGGTTAGGTGCTGTTCTCTGCCAGAGAGATGACGACGGTAATGAGCACCCCGTGCTCTACTTGAGCAGAAAACTGAGTTCTAGAGAGAGGGCTTATTGCGCGTCAGAGAAAGAGTGCGCTTGCATTGTATGGGCCATTCAAAAATTGCAGTGCTATCTTGGAGGGGCCAAATTCACCGTAGAGACGGACCATTGTCCCCTGGCTTGGCTGCAAACTGCGACATCGAAGAACAGTCGCCTTCTTAGGTGGAGCTTGATTTTACAGCAGTACAATTTTGAAATAAGATACAAAAAGGGGAAGTTAAATGGGAATGCGGACGCGCTTAGCCGCTCTTTCTAAGCGGTCCGAGATGTTCCTCACCATGTATCCAAATTGATAATCAGGTTTTTTTTTTTCGTGCGCTTGTATATGTGTGACTATGTAAAGCAGCACGTTTGGTTTTCTAGGAATACGTAGGTCCTAACGTCTTGAGTGTGGGCTTTTCTCGAACAACAATGGCAGTTTTCTTTTGACCTGGTCTCTTCAGACGGGAGCCGAGTGCTTGCTTCGACATGTGGTTGAGTTTCAGACAGCTCGAGCAATTTGGCCTACAACAATCAAGACAACGCGACAAGCAACAGCGAGCTTCAAGCGTTCACGTGCAGGCCATTAAGTCGTCTCTTCATGCAGCAGCGGCGACTGCTGCCCTCCGAGACTCTTCTGGCGGGGGAGGAGGCTGTTACGACCAAGCATCCGCAATTGCGCGCTCTATTGTTCGCCTGTGGGCATGGATAAGTTTTGTGAATATGTGGTGATGGTCCAATGGCTCTAAGTGAGCCTGTTTCCAGGAATCCTGTTTTGTAAGCATGTTTTGCTTTGTGGACAACCTGCAAATGCCAAATTGACCCTGTCAAGAGAACGTCTGGAAAAACACAAAGAAACGTCCCCCTGCGGGAAATAGCAGGAAGTGCTTTCTTTCTTTTGTCCACCCTTCCAGTCGAGAAGTGCTATCCTCCAGTGATGAATGCCTCCTATCCAAAGGAGACGACAGAGTGACATGTCCGCTGACGTGCAGGACAAGAAAGGAGCATGACTCATACGGCCATTAAGTGATTTCCCGGGAATGCAGGAAAGATTTGCAATTGTCGAAAAGGGACCATGTTGGGAGCCCTATGCGGCGCCACGTGCACTCGGGTTTCTGAGAAGTAAAACCCCTTGTCAGAACCAGCTTGTGGTTTCTTTGCTGAAGAATAGAAATGTACCTCCTCTCCTCGCCGTTCCCAAGCTTTTCCCGCCAACAAGTGATCACGCCCAACGAATGAATGCCGGACCAGTCAGTGCTTCAGACCATCAGTGCAGTGAAGTGTTCGATTGGATGCCGATACCTGAGGGGCGTGCCCTGGATTTGGTTGGTCAGCATCTTCAGAGAGGGGCTGGACATAGGGGGTTTTTAAGGACGCTGCAGAGCACGAAATGTCGCTCTGGGCCCTGGGTAAACGGCTCATCCAGTCGCTTCTCGCTAAGAACTCTTAACGCTTGTCATTTTGCTGATGTACCCTTCTTTTTCATGTAAATATTCTTGTAAATACGTTTTCTCAAAGTGCCAGTAAACCTGCTTGTACATATTTCACCAACTTAGAAGATTCAGTCCTTCTTCAACCCCGAGTCTCTGCACGCTACCAAGTGAAGGCCGGGTCGACGTAGCCCCAGCGTCACGACAGTACCAAACTTAATACGATATGTAAACATTGAGTCAAACCATACTGGACGCAATAGGATATGTTGTGGCAGCCCGTATCTCGCCACTGCGAGCAGTCACGTCTGGAGCCCTTCCGCTTTGAGCACCCTCCCCCCTCTCCCGTACTTCTCTTCGCTGGGCTTCTTGTTGCGTCTATCTCCGCCCTTCTCTACTTAGCTTTAGCCGCCGTCATGGGAATGCATTGGTTGCCATGGGCTGCAATGCGAACCCGAAACTTCGTATGCGCGCTTCGTGCATGACTGGGGTTCAGAGACGCGCCAGCGTAGACGGGACAAGTCTAGGCGGCAGACATTTCCCGTTAGATTCAGGAATTGTGTAACTGTGTGAGGACGGTGCAAAAGTGACCAACTGACTCAAGGTTCAATTGGCGAAATGACGAATTGAGTCAACGTGGAATGGACAGGAAAAGAAACATTGTGTGCATGGACCGCAGTGTTTGGCGTTAGTTCGCTGCATTGATAGCACCGCCAGCACACGCAGCATCTATTGTTGACGTGTACAAGCCTGTTGACAACTGGGAATCGTTCAGCAGCGCACAGGGTTCTGGATGAGCCACCTATAACGGAAGAGTCACTGCAGAAGTCTCCTTCCAATCGAAGATTCCCCGAATTGACCCGAGCTTCTGGAGGTACGTTTGTATATTTGCTCTCAATCCTCACCTGTCTCGCTCTCTTTAGGTTCGCCGCTTGTGGCCTGTCACTGGGTATTTATTCACGTATGCGTGACAATGAAGTTTAAATACTATAAGTGTGATGTAATTAACTGACTTACTGAGTTGCCGTTTCTTTCCCGTCATTCATGTTACTTTTCAGGATTTTCTCTGTTTAATTCACGGCCACTTGATGAAAGCTAAACTTATGTTTTACATATAGGGGGCGTAACTGATTGCTTCGCATTCATTGCGCTGTTCTTTTGTTTAATTACTTGTAGTTATGGATCGTACAAAGCAGCATCAATGTCAGTGTCAGCATCAATGTCTTTCACTAATAATAATGAACTTAAGACAACTCAACTTAAAGGTTCAACGAATTAAACGTAAGCCATATGTGCCTCATCTTTAATTCTGCCTCATTTCTGCCTCATGTACGAACAGTCAATGCTTTTAGTCGATCAAGTTTATTGACCAAACTAATTAAAAGTGCCCCTCCGCGGTGGTGCAATGGCCTATAGGGCGCTCGACTTCTGTGCCTAAGGATGCGGGATCGAATCCCGGCCTCGGCGGTCGCTTTTCGATGGAGGCGAAAAGCAAGGCGCTCGTGTGCTATGCGATGTCAGTGCACGCTAAAGAACCCCAGGTGGCTGTAATTTCTGAAGCCCTCCATTACCGCAAATCATAGTCTGGGTCGGTTTGGGATGTTAAACCCCATAAACCAAACCAAACCAATTCGAAGCATTCAAACGCTTTATTTATTCATCACAATACGTATGCGTCCTACAAAATTGGTGGTGGCTTAGTTTAGTTAAGCTTGGATATCAGAAGCGAAAAACGGCGTCGATATCACTCTGCTGGCTGCTTAAACTGGTGGTACGCACGGCTGATAGCAACACCACCTAGTTCGTCCAGGTGGTGTTGCTGATAGCCGCTTTTGAGACTCTCGCCGCCGCCGTTTCGCTATGCGCTCCTCTCTTTCCTCAGGAGTCTCCGTCGCTCGTTTCTCCCGGAGCCTTTCATTCCGCTCTTCCTTTCTGCGCAACTTCTGTTCAGCGTCCTCGCGAAGTTCGGCCTCCCTCTGTCGCCGTTTAGCAAGGCGAGCATGTTGTTGTTGTTGTGGGTGTAGGAAGAAGGAAAAGAAAATGCACGGGCCTGCTACTGGCTCTGTAGCTGAGCCACCTCCGCTGCCTCGTGCGGACAGAAGAGAGAAAGTAGAGAAGAAAAGAAAGAGAAGAGGGAGATAAAGACGCGCGCCGCAACAACAGCCGTCGTCCACCACCGAAGCAGTGGCGGGTGCAATGACGGCCTACAACAGATAAAATTCGGTGGATGGCTAGCGCCGCCGCAAGCGGCGTTGACCTACCGTCCCAGCCTCATAGGGCCAGGAACTGCCACCCTCAAGGCGAGCGTCCTCTCAAAGCGCTCCAATATATATGCGCAATAGCGGAGATGGGGGCAGCGGCGGCTCCGACAGCCCGCGCCTCTTCCGTGACGTCACTCGGTTCGACGCATGCGCGGAGCGCGCGGCTCCGGCGAAGGTTCACTGGCGCGCGCACAGCGTGAGGCTAGCCTAGTGTAGCTTTTCGCTTCAAAAGGGTCGCGAAAGACGGTCAAGTAACGGCACACTGAAGGCAACAAAACGATGGCGGAGGAAGTGAGAGGAAAGGAGAGGAGGAGGCCACGCTTTAAGAAGAAGAACGCTCGGCCACCAGCAGCAATGCTTTCGCTCCACATTCGGTTCAGCAGCATTGAACCCTTCTCATTAACATGTGGGCTGGTAGCTTACGCTCTCGCGTCACACCCTTAAAGGATGAGTTTAATGTCCCCAATAATGTAGCACCTTACTCTGATAGGGCGTGATAGGGGAATAATGTAGCAGGCAAAACGCCGCTGTTGCTTACGAAATTTTATTAGTGTTAACCAGGCCTAAACCACAACTAATTTATTTTAACTGAAAGGCGTATCGCTGTGTAAGCTGTAGAAATGCAAACGTTTCATTTTTAACGTGGCAGCGTTAAAGACTCCGTTCACCGAAATTCTAGCGTCGGCGGCCGTACGCCAGCGTTGGCGTTGGTAGCTGACAGCTGACATGGCCGAGCACTAAGCGGATGTATAGTTGCCCAACGTTATGATTGATAGGAGCTGCCCAATCGGGCCTGGGAAGGTGATATCAGAATCAGCCAGCCACAGCCCTTGCATTCACGTACCCCGGCCTAGGCCATGCAGGCTCATTCACATGAATTGGTTAAAGCGGGGCTTTATATATGGGCTGTCAGCCTGCACTAACGTGTTATCGTGCTTAAGTTTCCCTCGTAATTTTTGTTTTCCAAAGCTGCACCGACAGGGTATTTGCAATCAGTAACATATGAAGAATTTTTCATGAAATCTGCGCAGAGTTCGTTCCCATCCTCTTTAAGTTTTGTAGAGGTTTAATAAAATAGTAAGCCCAAGTCATAAAAGTGCACCTTTAGAGTATAAGTCATGATTTTCTCATTGTTGCCCAGTCCTCGAAGTGAGCATGTAATGTCCGTGGACAGTTAGTAAGTTACACATTTAATACCAGCCCTTGCTTTAGGTAAATCAGTTCCCTGTGGTGCCAAGGTTCTCCTTTATTTTCCAGAGCCCGCATCAAGACCCTACGAAGCTACCGGAGGGCCCACCTACAGCAGAACAAAACATATTTCCAAAGCTTATCGCTTGTCACGATAGGTCGTTGACGTCGATTGATTTCAAACATCGTCGATGGTCACTTCAGGCCAACTTACTAGTCATCTATGCCTTTTTCTAGCCCTACGCCAGCTTTACTTCGGAATGCCATGTTCCTCCCACGAAAGCTGTCTTTCTGGAACTATCCGATATTTTCGTGAAGTTATGTTCTGACGCACGTTGCTGAAGTGTATAATCACCTTTTCTGGCATTTGTTTTCTTACTGCTTGTTACTGTTTCATATCTTTTTCGCGAAGCTGGATTTGCACAATAGCTTTTTTTTTTTTTTTTCACCTCTAGTATCCCATCTCGTGTGTCTTCCAAGACACTGTTCTTTCGGTCTCTAAGCCATGTCGTCGCCTCTCCTAAACGTGCTCCAATCGTACGCTGTCGCACCCGATTGGACGTCCCTGTCAGCCCTTCTGCTACTGCTGCCGTTGGCGATACCGCAGATGGTACAGGGAGCGCTTGTTTTGCTCTTGCTGATGCTAGTACCCCGAGAAGGGCGGATAGCGACATTATGCCTCGTGTTAGGGGTGCCACTTTGCGTTATTGGCGTTGTGATCGCAGCGGTTGTGTTGTGCTTCGCGTTCCTGTACGAGACATGGACCGAATTGCAGAGGTTATCGCAGGAGATTGAACGCACCTTGTCAAAATGCTGCAAGTGCATCAGCCGGTGTTTGCACTCTCGGGTTTGCTGCTGGTTTATACGGCACCTTTTATATGCTTTCGAGTCGGTAATTTGTGGTCTCGTGGTGCTTGCGTGTCGGTTACTGATGCTGGCCTGCCACTGCTCTTGCTGCGACGACTCTGAGGACCTGACGGCTATTCACACCGAAGAGCCACGCCAGCGCTGGGAAGACACTGGCGATGCTGGGTTCGAAGACGAAGGAGAAGACACGTTTACCGAAAGTAACGACTTTGAAGTCATCGTAACTGACCCGCAGGTGGGAGGACGTAGGTAGAATGGCGTTTGGAGATTGGAACAGCAGCCTACGAAAAGGGGATGGCTGCTAAACTTTCAGACTCAAATGTTGCACTCACACGCAAGGTCAGAGCTTCATTATAATAAGCGCGCATGAAGAAATCGTCGAATCAGTCGACCTAACTCGTCGAGATGCGCTATCGACTACAAAGGTTTTCGGGACCGGGTGTGCGGGAAAACCATTACATCGAAGCAGTCACGCAAGGTAGTCGCCTGTAATGTCTGACGGCCTTTGGTACCAATAGAGCAGGCTACACCGATAGGTTGCGAGGTAGAGTTTCAACGTTCTTTTCTATTTCATAAAACACGCATCCCGTTAGCATTGATGGCCGATCACATTATTTCACTGGTTATACGTATTACTCATTCATTCTTTTTTGTTCCTTCGCTCGTTCGTTCATAGATGACTCGCCAATGCGTCTATTTTCCCTTCATAGCTTTGTGGCAGGAACAGTTTAATATCAATAGAGTGAAAACTCCCTGTCGCACAAAGAAAGTGAAATTTTGGAATAGGCACCCAATTGTAGGGACAATGATGGTACTAGGCCGAAGGCGTATATGCTGGTTACAGAGTAACTGGGCTGAGATTGCATTTTGTTCGATCCGCTGCACACCGATTTGGCGCTGTAGACAGGCATGCTGATGACTGTAATATGGTCATGCACCTTAGTCACCAGGGCCCACCGGACAAGCCTAATCCATGTAGGTACGTATATATTTACGAATCTTACCGCCTATGCTTCCATAGTTTCTACCCATGCTAACATTTACGCTTACTTACACACTAGAATCTTTAAACGCGCTGATTTTACCCAAATACCCTGCAATAGACTGAATTATGCCTCTGGCAGAAAAGGCATCACAATGCAATACATTTCCCGAACACGCGAATCCATATCGTTTTGTAGGCTGGAATGAACTGTACAAGTAGAATATGCGACACCCACCACTTTTGGGATCACAGTGCGTTCTTTTGTCCTCGAAAAAATGCGCAATTTCCATCAATCACGGTTAATCAGATTCATATCGACTTTACTTCTGCTTATTTTCGATTCCTCTTGTGAGTAGGTTCGGCAGTCGCTCAACGGCGCCAAAGCCACATGGATTGAACGCCCACTAGTTACACGAGTTGCATATTGTAGCTGTATTGCTTGCAATGCCGAAATTACGCTACACGGGCAGGGTTGTTCCCTAGCTGGAAGCAGCAGGAAAGAACTACGGGTGAGAGCCGTCAAGCTGCTCGAGCATTTATCTACATTAAACAGCACATTTCACCACTGTCAACTGTATTTATATTTGAACAGTGACTGTCAAATAAACTTCTTCCTTTTTGTTCACTCAGCATGCCACCTAAAATCGATCTCATTCATTATTGTACTCATATTTATCATCTGTATCATACGCTGTATACAACGGTGTAAGTAAATATGTATAGACTTTCTGTTCTCCCGATCTGGTCATGTTGTCATGTTGTCACGGGGTGAAGGGAGGCGGCACGACAGGAAGGTGTGCAAACTTTCGTCAAACTCGAAAAGTATTTATTTACTGGGCGCCCGTGTGCTCGATAACAATATGAGCCCGGTGGTCGACGAAGGTCGAATAGGGATCGATCGTTCTCGGCCG
>NC_139351.1:89612613-89615113 GCF_055883805.1 Amblyomma maculatum | reverse complement strand
TCCCTTCCTTTCCCCACCTCTTCCTTAAGGTAAACGAGTAGATGGAGCTTGTCTAACTCGGCTTCCACGAACTAAAGGGAAAGCCTAAACCCCCTTCTCTTATCCTCCTCTCTTTCCCTCTTTCTCTTTTTTTAAAACCAAATCGGTATACGCCCTGCTCCCTTTGTCACTCGCCGTTCCTCCGCTTTCGCTACTTCGATGCTTAAAGTTTACGTCAAACGAGCGATGATGCCCTCCCTGTACATACACACGAGCTGCGGGTCCCTCCATGGTTTCTTGAGAAGTGGACGCTGAAACTCGGCAGCTTTTGTACAATCACTTTCACCGAGTTCTCCTCCAGCTTAATTTATCGTTCAACTACCACATTTCGTGGCTGTAGTTCTGCCGTCGCCAAGAACTCTTTGAGACCTAGAAATTTAGCACTCAAGCTGATATCTATAACTATTGGTCCTTGTGGTCTTCCGCGTACTGATAAGGGACGCAAAATCGGAGATAATCGTTTCTTAGAAGTACGAACATACGAGTTCCCTTAAAACTCCTACTTGACAGATGTACTAAAAATAAACTCCATGGAAACTGGCTGTGAGAAGAATTACCTCCCCTTTCATACATTTCATCATCATCATCAGCCTGATTATACCCACTGCAGGGCGAAGGCCTCTCCCATATTTCTCCACTTAACCCGGTTCTGTCCTAGCTGCATCCACTTGACCCCTGCGAACTCCTTAATCTCATCCGCCCACCTAACTTTCTGCCGCCCCCTGCTAAGCTTTCCTTCCCTTGGAATCCAGTTTTTTACCCTAAGCGACTATCGGTTATCCTCTCTTCGCACTACACGTCCTGCTCAAGCCCATTTCTTCTTCTTAATTTCCACTAGGATGTCGGTAACTTGAGTTATTTCTCTGACCCACTCTGCACGCTTCCTATCTCTTAATGTTACCCCTACCATTTTTCGTTCCATAGCCCTTTGCGTTGTCCTCTCACTTAAGTAGAACCTTCTTGGTTAGCCTCCACGTTTCAGCCCCATAGGTGAGTACAGGCATACATTTGCTGCACGCGAACCATGGGGCCGATTGATTGTGCCTATTAACGTGACATCGTTTAGACCACGTTTAAAAAAACTGAAAGGGGGGAGGGGGGGGGTGCTGTTATAGTGCCTAGAATATTCTAGGCACTATAGTGCTGTTGTCAGCGTTGGGAGCTTAGAATTCGAGTATACTCTTAGTAGGTCGTAATCGATAAGCAACGTGACTGGGTATTGGTTGGCTGGCGAGTTTTCTGATGTCGTGAAAACATACATGCTGCGGTCGTGTTGGCGTGAAATGTAATATAACCATGGATTCCTAGATCCCAAGTCAGAAACGCTACTTCTAGCCCACGCGGGACACGTTCGTAAGTCATGGTTGGAGCGGGGCTGTAACATCTACGTCTGATAGTTTTCCCCACAGTGCTGTAGCTACCGACTGCACGCTATCAGCGTATCTGAGATATCAGGGACGAAAATTTCATTAAGGAATTTAAATTGAAATTAAGGGATTTGAATTAAGAGATCACTGATCAGCGAGTAATAAAATTCAGGCACGCTAACGTAGGTCCGCATTCAGAACCGCCAACGGGAGCCGCTAATTAGCGCTTACGCGTCACACCTTTTGTATCCCTATAGAGATCTTCGGTGAAGCATACCAAATAATTCACATTTTTAACGCATTAAAATGAACTCATTGTATGCCTAACAATGAAGGAAATGAGATTGCAACTGATAGGAAGAAAAATGTTTTGTATGAAAAATAGTAACGCTAGCTCCAAATCATTACAGTTAACTCAGTTACAAATAGGACTGTTGTTTCCGCTAGAATTTTTCCATGAGAAGAAAAACGAGCGGCGCCTGTGAAGCGGATGACCTCAAAAGCTCCCACGCAAGTTTTACACGCTGCAATTACAACATGCAAATTTTCAGCGCAAGTTGCCAAACATACTACCGAAAATGAAAAATTTGAAGTTAAAAGTAAACATTTCATATAGGAATTAAACACACCGGAACCCTCAGATAGAAAATATGATACGCTGCTCCTAGGCCATGCAGGCAAGTTCGGTCGACTTGTTTAAAGCTGGGCTTGTCATTGATATGTCAGTCAATGCAAGCCAGTTTAAAAACAAGCAAAAGGATCGAACGTCATTATAGATAAAGCAAAATCATGGCTGACCATAATGGCGAACGCTGGTTTGTGATTAGTGCTAACCTAAAACAGCCGTGAATCTTTTTAGCTTTTACAAATTTTCATTTTAAAGTCAGTGAGTGCAGTCTGTGCAGTCTGAACAAGTGGACTGCACCGCAAGGCGGACGTCATGTCCATCGTAAAACCAAGGGTTAGATAGTTAATTACTTGAAGTTAACTAGGTACTTTTTTAATTTAACTGAACAATTTAAAGGCGTCTCTGCGCGTTTTATAGGCGCCGAAACTCTGTTAACTTCTAATAAGTCATCAAATACACAAACATT